>NW_022589727.1:24642902-24794820 GCF_004348235.1 Phoca vitulina
TAATGTATTATTTGTTTCAGAGGTACAGGTCTGTGATTCAACAGTCTTACACAATTCACAGTGCTCACCATAGCACATACCCTCCCCAATGTCCATTACCCAGCCACCCCATCCCTCCCAACCCCCACCACTCCAGCAACCCTCAGTTTGTTTCCTGAGATTAAGAATTCCTCATTATCAGTGAGATCATATGATACATGTCTTTCTCTGATTGATTTATTTTGCTCAGCATGATACCCTCCAGTTCCATCCACGTCCTTGCAAATGGCAAGATTTCATTCCTTTTGATGGCTGCATAATATTCCATTGTATATATATATATATATACCACATCTTCTTTATCCATTCATCTGTTGATGGACATCTTGGCTCTTTCCATAGTTTGGCTAGTGCAGACATTGCTGCTATAAACATCAGGGTGTACGTACCCCTTCGGATCCCTACATTTGTATCTTTGGGGTAAATACCCAGTAGTGCAATTGCTGGATCATATGGTAGCTCTATTTTCAACTTTTTGAGGAACCTCCATACTGTTTTCCAGAGTGGCTGCACCAGCTTGCATTCCCACCAACAGTGTAGGAGGGTTCCCCTCCTCCACATCCCTGCCAACATCTGTCGTTTCCTGAATTGTTAATTTCAGCCATTCTGACTGGTATGAGGTGGTATCTCATTGAGGTTTTGATTTGGATTTCCCTGATGCCGAGCAATGTTGAGCACTTTTTCATGTGTCTGTTGGCCATTTGGATGTCTTTTTAGAAAAATGCCTGTTCTTGTCTTCTGCCTATTTCTTGATTGGATCATTTGTTCTTTTGGGTGTTGAGTTTGATAAGTTCTTTAGAGATTTTGGATACTAGCCCTTTATCTGATATGTCATTTGCAAATATCTTCTCCCATTCTGTCGGTTGTCTTTTGGTTTTGTTGACTGTTTCTTTGGCTGTGCAAAAGCTTTTTATCTTGATGAAGTCCCAATAGTTCACTTTTGCCCTTGCTTCCCTTGCCTTTGGCGATGTTTCTAGGAAGAAGTTGCTGCGGCTGAGGTCGAAGAGGTTGCTGCCTGTGTTCTCCTTTAGGATTTTGATGGACTCCTGTCTCACATTGAGGTCTTTCAACCATTTGGAGTCTATTTTTGTGTGTGGTGTAAGGAAATGGTCCAGTTTCATTCTTCTGCATGTGGCTGTCCAATTTTCCCAACGCTATTTGTTGAAGAGACTGTCTTTTTTCCATTGGACATTCTTTCCTGCTTTGTCGAAGATTAGTTGACTGTAAAGTTGAGGGTCCATTTCTGGGCTCTCTATTCTGTTCCATTGATCTATGTGTCTGTTTTTGTGCCAGTACCATACTGTCTTGATGATAACAGCTTTGTAATAGAGCTGGAAGTCCGGAATTGTGATGCCGCCAGCTTTGCTTTTCTTTTTCAACATTCCTCTGGCTATTCGGGGTCTTTTCTGGTTCCATACAAATTTTAGGATTATTTGTTCCATTTCTTTGAAAAAAGTGGATGGTATTTTGTTGGGGATTGCATTGAATGTATAGATTGCTCTAGGTAGCATTGACATCTTCACCATATTTGTTCTTCCAATCCATGAGCATGGAACGTTTTTCCATTTCTTTGTGTCTTCCTCAATTTCTTTCATGAGTAGTTTATAGTTTTCTGAGTACAGATTCTTTGCCTCTTTGGTTAGATTTATTCCTAGGTATCTTATGGTTTTGGTTGCAGTTGTAAATGGGATCGACTCCTTAATTTCTCTTTCTTCTGTCTTGTTGTTGGTGTATAGGAATGCCACTGACTTCTGTGCATTGATTTTATATCCTGCCACTTTACTGAATTCCTGTATGAGTTCTAGCAGTTTTGGGGTGGAGTCTTTTGGGTTTTCCATATAAAGTATCATATCATCTGCAAAGAGTGAGAGTTTGACTTCTTCTTTGCTGACTTGGATGCCTTTTATTTCTTTTTGTTGTCTGATTGCTGTGGCTAGGACTTCTAATACTATGTTGAATAGCAGTGGTGATAGTGGACATCCCTGCCGTGTTCCTGACCTTAGGGGGAAAGCTCTGTTTTTCCCCATTGAGAATGATATTTGCTGTGGGTTTTTCATAGATGGCTTTTATGATATTGAGGTATGTATCCTCTATCCCTATACTCTGAAGAGTTTTGATCAAGAAAGGATGCCGTACTTTGTCAAATGTTTTTTCTGCATCTATTGAGAGGATCATATGGTTGTTGTTCTTTCCTTTATTAATGTATTTTCAATGGTGGTCATCTCCTGATCTGTTGGCCTTACTAGAACTCAAGTTTTTTTTATTAATATGCTATATTTTAAGACAGCCCTGAATGACAAGACACTTTACAGGCACTCTGAAGACTGAGCAAATAAGGAATGCATAAACAATGCACTTTTTTTTTTCCAATTTTTAAAAATAAAAAACAGGCCAAAATGAAGTCATTTATATTAAGCCCACTGAATCTTATGGAATATATATATCCACATATATGTCACACTCAAGGAAGATAACCTTATAAAATGTATACGGAAAGTTCAAGTTATCTACCGTTGTTGCATTTGTTATTAACACATACTGTTTGTTGTGCAAATACATTAAAAAATTTTCAGTTTTCTCAATGACCTAATTTCAGCTTTCAAAAGAAGGGTTTATGTTTCCCTACAGAATTCACTAAAGCTCAATTTGCTGAACTCCCAGGCATATTTTCATTTTAAAATGCTATTATTCAAAATAAATGCATCCTTAGTGTTTGTTTCACTGCATGAATTATGCAATACTTGGATGGGCAGCGTACTGTGTCTAGTTCCAATCCTTGTTCTTCCCATATAGGTAGTCCTTGTAAACCTGTCTCTTAACCCTTTATAGGCCTCAGTGGTCATAGGTGAACAGAAGATGAGTTTAGGAATGGAGCAAATCCTCACTCTATCACTCACAGTCAAACTCTTAGTGTCTCAGACTCCTTATCTGTCAAATGTGAAAATAATCCACTCACTGTACCTTACACTCACCTCTTTCTGAGTCCAATTAGGTACCACAGAAGGCAAAGGTGCAGGCAGACTGTCAGGGACTATTGCAGAGGTCTGGATGTCAGGGGATGGTGGCTTAGTGGGCTGGTGGCTGGGCACATAGGAAGAAATGGTAACATTCTACACATATTTTCAAGGCAAAGTCAATAGGATGTGCTGTTTGTTTGAATACCTGGTGTGAAAGAGAAGAGAGAGATTCCAAGGTTTGGGGCCTCAGGAATGGGAATAATAGAGTACCATTTACTTTGATGGAGAGGTTGAAAAAGTCTGGGGTGTTAGGGAAGCTCAAGTGTTAGATTTGGACATATTAAGTTCATAAAAGGTCTACTAGACATGCAAATAAGTATGGTGGGTTACAAGCCTGATTTGTGTTTTAGGGAAATTCTTGGAGAGTGAAACTGGACACAGGGGCCAGAGGGAAGTTACTGGTGCAGTCTCAGCAAGAATGAGTGAAGGCATGACCTAATATGGCGGTGGCCAGAAATGAATGGTGAGGGATCTAAAGGAGTTCAACAGAACTTGATGATTGATTGGAGATGCAATAAAAGAGATGGGGTGCTCCCTAGGTGACCCCAGGATGTCTGGCATGGGATGTTAGATAGCAGTTGAACACAGTGTGGGAAGGAGCAAGTTTGGGAAGGGAAAGATGAGTTAAAATATACAGCAATCACCAATCCAGGTCATTCAGCTACAAACTGACACAAAATAAGGCCCAGACATTAAGAAGGTCACTGGGAAGAACAGGCAACAAAGTGATGACAGTAAGAACAGAATGTTGTATGTGTACAAACAGGTCCGCTGGAGAGCTATCTAGGAATCTGTGAGGTAGCTAGGTCAGAAATGCCTATGAAATACAACATGAAGCAAATTGTTCCTTTTTTTTTTTTTTTTTTTTAATCTGCAAGTGTTATTCTGCCATGTTACATATCTCATATACTTCAGGCCATCTAAAAGCATTTGAAGATTTAAGTAAGAATGACATTACTGGGGTGCCTGGGTGGCTTAGTTGGTTAAGCATCCTACCCCCCCCTTTTTTTTTAAAGATTTTATTTATTTATTTGTCAGAGAGCAAGAGCACAAGCAGGGGGAACAGCAGGCAGAGGGAGAGGGAGAAGAGGGCTCCTCACGGAGCAAGAAGCCCAATGTGGGACTCGATCCCAGGACCCCGGGATCACAACCTGAGCCAAAGGCAGACACTTAACCGACTGAGCCACCCAGGCGAGCCACGTCCTACTCTTGATTTTGGCTCAGGTCACGATCTCAGAGTCTTGAGATCGAGTCCCATGTTGGGCTCCCGTGCTCAGTGTGGAGTCTGCTTGAGATCTCTCTCCCTCTGCCCCTCCCAACCATGTGTGCTTTCTCACTCTCTCAAATAAAATAAACAATAAAAAAAGAATGACATTACTTATTATCCTCCCAAATGTCCCCAAAAAAGAATAATTCAAATTATTTTACAAATCTTGAAACAGAATAGTAGTATTGTTCATTCCGATTTTATATTTGCTTGTTTCCTTTTGGTAGGGGGGATAAATGGAAGGGGGAGATGAAGATAAGAACATGTGCTTGCTTCTGTTCTTTGGGCTTCACTGAGCTCTGTTGCTAAATATGTCACAATTTTAAGGCTTAAATATGTATGAAAGTATATATATTATAACATCATGAATTGGTCATGGGAATTATGTTTTTGAAGTCTTCGCTTACCATTTTCTATTTTAGAATTTAAAAAATCTTACCTTTTATTCAAGAGCATATCTGTATTTATTTATATATATATCTTAATAGTCTAAAAAGATCTATATAAATAATTCTTTGAAATTAACCTCAAATTGTGCAACCCAAATGTGTACAGCCTCTTTAATTGTTAAAGACAGTATTTTTTCAAGTTTTTCTTTAAATTCCAGTATAGTTAACATACAGTGTAATATTAGTTGCAGGCGTACAATACAGTGATTCAACACTTCCATACATCACCCAGTGCTCTTCACAAGTGCCCTCTTTAATCCCCTCACTTGTTTCACCCATCCCCCCACCCACTTCCCCTCAGTAACTATCAGTTTGTTCTCTAGAGTTAAGGGTAAAGACAGTATTTTTTAGGAGAAAAATTATTGAGATAAAAAATCCACTCAGCAGGTGAGAATAAGCTCTTTCAGGAAATGATTCAAAGTTATTTGCTAAAATAAATTTTATTGTGGAAATGTCAAATTTGCTCATGAACCCAGCTTCCAGTGTTCTCTAATGTTGATGAGTAAAAAATGCCATAAAATATTACAAAATATGCTCATCATATGCTTCTAAGTAGCAAAATCTTGATTTCCAGTAAAGCCAACTTACTTATATCCTTTTTACAAGCCCATTTGTGAATATATATTTGGAAAAATCAGAAATTCAGGTCTTGTCCTCTTTAAATAGACTAGTGACTAAGCAATCAGGGTACAGAAGCTCATAGGTCTTATTTTCCAAAGGTTACTTCTCCTCGCATTTGAGATAAAGAAGATCAAGAAGGGAGACAATCATTGTGGTAATGACTTTCTTTTTTCTTTTCAAAGAGTTTCAAATTTTGGCAATTTGAAATTTGGCAACTGTCTGAAATAGTCAATCAGCATTGCCATGTTACAGAGGCAAGGACAGCTCACTAGAAAGTTGATCTGATGGTAGAGAAGCTTCACCAAAGACAAACATCCTGAAAGCATAAGCAGAGAACTACATTTATGGAGAATGACTCCCACATGGCAGTTACTTGAATCCTGACAGTTGTCAATGAAGTTGATATGATGTGGTCCCCTCCAACTGGAAGTCATTTCTCTGCTCATGGTACCTGCATAAATGCCAGTGTATCATCCCTTTTGATTTTTCTGAGTTTCATGACTTCAGAGTCACCTGTCTTAAACACAGGCAACCGTCTAAATATATCACCGTTGAGTCTTGCACGTACATGTGTAAGTGCATGTTTCCTACACGTACTACTTGAATTGTTAATCTAAGTTTTCTACGGAGAGACATGGTCTGATTCCTTTATAACTAATTTCAGTTCTTTCAGAGCTGATCACAATTATTGAGCCTACCCATCGAATTAAGATAAAATAGCATGATTCAACATAGAAAAATGTCAACTGTGAACATAAGGGTGCTGAAATAACCAATCCTAATCTGGCAAACACCCAAGGCATTCCCCATAGCAACAGAGCTCATGGCATAGCAACGGCAGCGACAAAAAAGCCTAGGAGAGTGCATGTGTTAAATGATATGATTCCTTAGCAGCTGCAAATGCTTCAGTGTCAGGTAAAAGCCGCTTTGACTATAACACTCAAGACCAAGTGCTCTGGAGCTAAAACTTCCCAGGCTGTTCTCCACCAATTCCTAGACCATTTCCTTTTAACGTTAGAGTAATCCTAGCTTTTGTTGTTGTTCTCACTGATTCGGCGTTGACTGCATAGCAGCTACCATGGTAAATGTTTTACATTCATTATAGGAAGTATCATCATTCTAGGAGAGATGAGGAAACAGAGGCCCGGGGTTATTCATTCGAAGTCACGCTGCTGGTATGACCAGCACTTTGGCCTAGAATGATACGCAGGCCAAATTCTAACTTCTAGAAGCCTCACCCTCTCCAATCTGGCTTTAATAGCTTGATAATTTTATCTTTAATAAAATTAAAATTAACATTTCCTTTTACTACATAAATCCTAGAATCAAGACTTCAGGTGTTTTATTCTTCCCCCAGTTGCCCCATCAAATACATACCAAACCATTTATTAAATCTTTATAAAATCTCTTAAGTCCAGTTCTTCCATTTCTTTCCAATTAGAAGTGATTTCTCCTGCCTCCAAACATATCTATACTATGTTAATTCTTTTAAACCTTCACCGTGTAAAAAAATATTATGTGTGACAGGGAGAGAGAAAGAACACAAATGATAAAGCAAAGGGGTAAAATGTATTAACATTTATACAGGTAAATCTGGATAAAAGGTATGTGAGTATTCTTTGTACTATTCATATTTTTGTATTTAAATTTTATTTCCATTATTCTTCCTGAAAAATCATTTCCAGTCTAATGCTACCACCCTATATAAAACCCTTATTTTATTCATTAAACAAACACTTTATTGAGTACCTTATATATTCAAAACATAGGGCTTGGAATCAAACAAGAAAAAAATTCAAGGTGAATTATTGCCTTTAGTAGCTTTAAAATTTAATTGGTGACAATGGTCAGATATTACAGTAAGTCATCTTGTAGACACTTATATTGTTAATTGTTGTGGTAATCCTATAAATAATGTAATCTTCTATTGATTTTATAAATGAGGCAACTGAAACTCAAACAGCACGGGGCCACAGACCAAGATTATATACAACCTACGATAGGGATAGGTCTGGAATTTAACCTAGATCTTGTCTGAAAACATGATCTATACTTTGTAACCCATTACATTGCTTTTCATGTAACTGTCCAAAAGGTAAGGCTATGTGAATGAGACAAACAAAATATGCCAGGTGTTCAGAGGGGAGACAAATAATTTCTACCTGGATTAATATCAAGGAATTTGCATGGAGGGAGGATCACTAAAGGATGGATAGGGTTTGGATGGGTGGAGCCTGAGGATGACATGCCCACCCGAGGAGAGCCTGGGCCCATCCAGGAGGTGGTGAGAGCTGTGATGCTAGAGGACCTGGCTTTCTATGGGGAGGCTCTGGCTGATTAACTAGGACAGAACAGCAAGAATCTGGAGGCAGATATTGGTATGATTTCCAACTGGGGAAAGCACTTCATCTCTCTGATCTTTACTTCCCATATCTGCAAACTGGACATGATAACACGAACTTTGCAAATTGTTGGGAGACTCAATAATACAGCCCTGGATACACGGGAATTCTTATAAATAAGTCTTTCATTCTCAGCTGAGGAACTGGGACTTCACTGAATAGACAATGGGAATCTTTGAACAATGAAATGAAGCCACACAAATCTTTGACATAGTCTTCCTATCGAACAGTCACGTGTGTATCAACGATTAATTTTCTTTTAACACAACTTAGACTTCCTGTAATACAACTCTGTTCTGTTGTAGTTGAATGTGCTTGTTTGGTTTCCCATTGTGCACTGAATGAAGCTGAAATGCCTTCATTTGTAATTTAAGGTTCTGCTCAAGCCTCATTTCCCAGCATTCCTGAAACCTGTTTTTGGCATCAGCTAAACTCATCTATTCAGAGTCTCCCCAAAGTAAAATGGATGACCAACTCATCCCAATTTACCTGGGATTAGCCCCTGAAATTCTTATGTCTGGGAAACCCCTCTGTCCCAAGGGAACAGGAAGAGTTGGTCACCCTAACTCAGAGGAATGATACTTTCTCAAGTCCCCATATATTTGACTTCTTCCCCTGCATTGCTCTATCAGGAGGTGGACACCTTGCAAGGCTTAATCCAAACACAATACCACCATCATTTGGATCACGTGGCATGAATGGAACAGATGGCACCTAGAAGAGAATTATAACTGAGTTCATTGGATTGGGATCAGATACTGGAGGGTTTTGTTTTTTTTTGTTTTTTTAACTCTTTACTTGGAAATAAAATTTAAATCCAAAAAAGTTGCAAGAATACAAATAGTACTAAGAATACTCATATCTTTTACCCAGATTCACCTGTATAAATGTTGGAACATTTTCCCCCTTTGCTTTATCATTTGCATTACCTCCCTTTCTCTCTCTCTCTCAATTTTTTTTTTTAACATGGTGAAGTTTTTTTTTTGTTTTTTGTTTTTGTTTTTTTTAAATAACATAGTCTAGGTATGTTCAGAGGCAGGAGAAATCACCTCTAACCAGAAAGAAATAATGGAGGAATTGGCCTTATGCAAAGAGTTACTGGGAAGTTAAATGTTCTGACCTCTGCTTTAGGAAGCAATTTGCAAGGGTGGGCAATGAAGTCTAGAAAGAAGAAAAGTCTGGAGACAGAGAATATTCTGCAGGGTGCTGAGCAGTTCCTGCACCAAGAACCTTTGCTGATAGACAGAAGCTACTGATGGGCTTGAGTAAAAATCAAACAATATTCTTTTACTGCCCAAGTGAAATAATAGTGCCTCGCATTTCCTTGACTATTTGACCTGACTTAATAAGACAATTTATGTCTTAGATTCTTTGCCCTTTTTCTAAAAAGTATAGACCCATTTATCAAATCCATTCTCTAACCTTGGTTATTCATAAATGGTGGGACAAATTAAAGACCGTGGAAAGAACCAGATTCCTGTTACTTTGTGTGATGGACAAGTTTCTCACCAGAGGAGTTAAGGAGTAACTGCATATATTCTTCACTCCTGAAACATTGGAATTCTGCTTTTAATTATCATTGAAATGCCACCAGAGATACATTTAAGCAGTTTTTGATAAGATACGAACTAACAAACTGTATCCAACTGCTACAGGGAGAATTTTTTAATTTCACAGTTGGGTGAAAAATATACTACTGCAGTATAAAGGAGAAAATTCAGTAATGGCTATCTGGGACATATGAATATAGATCAGTAAATGAGAAGCAGCACTATCATCTTGGTCAAAAACACTTTTATACATAACAAAACCCAAAGCTCCTCTATCTGATCTTCTTAGAGAACTTCAAGGGCTCACTCAGCATCTTTACTACTGTGTCTGGACAAAAAATCAACCTTTAATTTACTTCATCAGTCCCCTGTTAAAATCCCTTTGGATTTTTTCTCCTTTTGAAGTGTCTGGTATTTTGGCACTCTTGCTTCTCACATGGGCCTTATTTATGTGTTCTTCTAATAAACAAACACATCTACAGCTGCCACTTTGGGGTAGATAATGTTATGTTTGCTCCAAGGAAAGAGATCAGGGGAGTTCTTACTGAGACGATAGTAGCGATAGTAGTAATACCGGGGTTCTTTTCCTCCTTTAGAACAAACACCAAGAGCAAAACGTGTCTCCCAATTTGTGGTGCTAAGCGCAGCCAATTCAAGAGAAGATGATGTTGGGGTTTGCAGAATCTCATGCTTGAAAGTATTTTCTAGGGTTGGTCTGGAGCCTGCTGGTAGTGGTTGGAGAGATTGTGCTCTTCTCTTCCTAAAGCAGGGATCTGTGTAGCTTGAAGATGACCGTGGACAAAGTAAACACACCATAGAAGCTGGCCAATACCACACATGTTATTCTGAAAGTCGGTTATGAAACATTACCAGCAAAACACTGCCTATAGAAGATCTTCAGGTTATGATTCTGGCTTTATGAATACTGGATCACACACAGGTAGAGCATTGAGTAAATAAAAGTGTTGAGCTATTTTCCATCAGTAAGCTGTTGTCTGTCAATAGTTGATAACATTGAACGCACTTCATAAAGAGCAGGAGGAAGAGAACAAGGTTTGGAGAAGATGGGAGACAAGGAAGGAAGGGATTTTCAAATCAAGATGATCATAGTTGGGCCCTTAGAAATAGCAACTATAAACAAATCTCTATTACTTCACAGACAAGCTAATGGCTAATGGTTATAGAAACACAAGCTGCCAAGATAAACTAAAATAAAGCAAGAACCCACAAACAAGAAAACCTCTTTAGAGAAAAAAATACATTAAATCAAATTCTTGGCATGCTGATTACACAAGAAAGTTGAATACACATGTCATGCTGAAAGCCATCAATTCCTTTTGTAAGTAACTTAGTGTTTACCAGGCAAATGATTTTCCCTAATTGAGTTTTTTTTTTTTTTCAGTAGACAACTTTAACTGTAGCACAAAGTTGAATGACTGTTAATTGATTTAATGTGAAAGGCTAACTGAGGAAGTAAGTATTTAGAAAGAAGAGGGATATATCAAGATTTCATAGATGATATGAGGACTGATAGATCAAAGAGAAGATTCCCTTGTACATTATTCATATATATATGTATTTACATTATATATTAAACATTATTATATATCATATATATTTTATATATTTATATATATTTTATATATTTGTGTGTGTGTGTGCATATTTACCAAAAGTAGGCAGTTTAGAGAAACAAAAATTATCTCAAGGTAAAAGCCATATTATCAACCTAAGTCTCCAATACCTTTTGCACTGTCATTTCACTTTCCTCAGCTTTTCACCTTGTTTTTTAGCTTTGTAAACTATTATTCTTTTAAAATTTTGTGGCTACCTTAGGTAGTCCACATCCTCTTTTCTTCAAAAAAGTAAGCTTCATGGATTTCATCCTTTCTTCTAGAATCCAAGAACTAAGTTCCATGTAGGTTTCCTTGGAAGACAACCAAATAATCTTTACATGTGTTTCATGTAGAATCATTTCCTTAATAATGCTAAGTGTTAGTCATACCTGTAAATTTATTCTGCCTTTTGGTCTACTATTAACATCTGACACTTTACTTTTCGTCACATCAAATATGGTCTGAGTAGTCGTAATTTTATTTTTCCAGGAAGCTTTCACAGTAAAAAAGAGACCTGGAGGTATTTTCTCATCTTGTTACAGGGAGTGACAGTACAGAATGTGCAGAAGTGCCCACACAGAAGAGTTAATAATATTCTACGAGGAGTCTATTTTTAGGCTAATAGAACTGGTTTACGCAAAGCAAATCTGTACAGCAAAAAGAACAAATTTCTTCAAGTGTTTGAAATAATTCTGGCTAAAATTTGAGAAAAAGTAACCTTTTCTTTTCTCCCATTGGATCTAAAATAATTAAATGAATTCAAAGGCTTAGCCACTTTACAAAGACTTTTTAATTGCTCATATTGATCAAGACATAAATTTGCTTCTGCACAATTTATAGTGCAACATTAAGCAACAGAACCAAAACCCTGGGGGAAGAAAATTCACAGCCATCCTAATACTACCAAATAGAAGAATAAGTATTTATATTTGTTAATATGGAGACGAGGATCATTTGTGTGTGTGTGTGGGGGGGGGGGGGGGAGACCAGATAGCTGTCTTTACTGGCTAATGGCACATGAAAATAGACTTTTTCAGAAGTCAAGAATTCTCCCATTGGACTTTGGCAGACCATAATTTTACTTTACCCAGAGAAGACAAACCTCTCAATGCAAATATTAGGTCATTATTCTAAATCTGTTCAATAAATTGGGATTATACGTAACCCTCAGCAACAGACACGCTGATTTTGTTCAATGGTGGTGGTGTTAAATATCAACAGTCCTCTGCCTTTTCTTTTTTAATATAAAAGGGAAACCATATGTGCTTCTTTTAGTGCTAGGAGTGGACTCTATCTATTTTGCCACATAGAACTCTCATCCTGGGATCCCATCATGCTTTAATGCAAGCTATCATGTGTACGCAGCTTTACTGGTGTAATTCTAAGTACCCTGCAAAAGTCAAGGATATTCTGAGGCCTGAACATATGTGCTCAGAGTCCACTCCAGTACTGTCAGAGATTTTTCCCTGCAGACAACTCCCTGGTTCCTTTGATGTTCTGTGAACATATGTATATCAGATCACTCAATTTAGTTTATTTTGATGATCTGTATACATTCCTGTCTTTCCACTAGATTGTGTATTCTCCTAGTTATCATTTCCCTATTTACCTTTTTATTCCCAGGGCCCTAGACAGTGCCTATTGGATACTATTATATCCATATTTAGTGAATGTATATAAGGTGTGAGTGAATGTTCCTATGAATGCTCCCATATATGTACCAAACAAGTATTTGTTGTACTTCTCTTTAAAGTGTCTTACTTTATGTTTTATATAGAGAGATGTTAGGTGCTGAAGTACTAAGAACTAGAACTATTTTTAGAGAAATTCCCCTTTTCAAGTCTTAATACGTTAATATTGTGTGTATATAAAACACACATGCTATATGCATAAATATATATATATGTAACTTATAACTTATGATGTAGAGAAAATTGTGTTTAAATGTACACCCAATACATACATATGAATACAAATGAATTCAGTTAGATGAGAAGCAAAGTAGAATTCTCACCATTCATTTTTTATATTGTTGTTCTGAAATTTGGGCTAATGCACAATTATTTTCCTGAAAATTTGAATGAAGAGACTAACCTTCTTATGAAATAACTAAAGTTATTTTTAAATTAAATCAACAGTTTAGTTGTGTTCTAGAATACATTGTGTAACTAGATTTTATATCTAAAGGACACTGGTATCTATCTTTCCTCCTTGTTCTGATCAATAAAAAGCTAATCGATAAGCTAATTTTTCCGAAAAAATTATGGTATGCATTTTTGGGTTATTTCTGTGTGCTAATTGGTTTCATCTTAAAACTGTCAATACTTTCCTTTGTCTCTATTTACTTGTTAATTTAAAATAGTCATTCATTCAATTTCAAAAATTTATTGAAAACCAACCTATGTTAGGCAGTATTTTCCAACTGGATTCATTCATATAGGTTACTTTAGATTCTCTTTGCAACAGCTCAAAACGTCATTAAGTTAAATCAAATAAATTCACTTGGTAGACGTTTTAGTTACCGAATTTCTTTGGCAGAAATAATATTTTTGCAGATATTTTTAAATGACATTGATGTCATTGACTGTCAATGATTTATTATTTCACATTTAGTCATATTAAAGTTTATCTCACTGTAAAGACTCTTAAAAATTATGAACTATTACTTTTTCTTTCTTTTTTGGGTTCCTTTCCAATTTGCAGGGGATCAAATATTATAAACATCCAGGAATCATACCACCAAAAATAAAAAATTGCATTATTTCTGAAAGACATCTTCATATGATGAATGCGGTGCAACTAGCCTTTTTGTCATCAATTACTATGTAGTATTTTACACATAAAAATTATTGAAACTGTTTTTGTTAACTCTTGTTACTGATATAATTTTTATTTCCATAAGACCTCCCCAGATGCTGCAACAAGTTCTTCTGATTTTGTTTTGATTATTGGAGAGTATTACTTAAAAATAGTAGTAGTTTAAAAGTATGTCTTAATAAAGTTTTATCACATTTAGGTTGAGAAATTTTAACTTCTGTAATATGTCATCTAAAAAGTAAGCATTGAAACTATAAAACTCTGATGCAAGAAATCAAAGAAGAGCTAAATAAATAAGAGACTTAATATTATTAAGGTGTTAAGTTTTCCCCAATCTCATCTACTGATTCAAAAGAATCCCAATCAAAATCCTAACAAATTATCTTATGGATAGTGACAAACTGATTCTGAAGTTTATATAGAAATGCAAAATACCCAGATAGCACAATTTTGAAGGAGAAACAAAATTGAAGGAATGACACTAGCTGACTTGAAGATTTACTATGAAATTACAGGGATCAAGACAGTGCGGTATTCCTAAAAGAGGAGACAAACAGATGAATAGAACAGAACAGAGTCCAGAAACAGACCTGCACAAAGGTAGTCAACTGACTTTTGACAAAGAGCACAGACAATTCAATGGAGAAAGGACAGATTTTCAACAAATGGTGCTGAGACAACTGGTTGTCCACACACAAACAAATGCATCTAGACACAGACCTTACGAAGTAACAAGAATTCTCATTCATTACTGAACGGAATGCAGAGTGGCAATTCCTTACAAAGGAACAAAGTCTAGCAATTCCTTACAAAGCTTAACATAGTCTCACAATACAACGCAGCAACTGCACTCCTAGGTATCCACCTAATAGTTGAAAAGTAATGTCCACACAAAAACCTGCACAGAAGTTCTTAAGATCTAAAACTGGAAGCAACCGAGATGTCCTTTAGTAGGTGAATGGATAAACAAATTGTGGTACATCCATACAGTGGAATATTACTCAGCAATGCAAAGAAATGAGCTGTGAAGCTACAAAAAAAGACATGGAGGAAATTTACATACATATCGCTAAATGAAAGAAACCAGTCTTAAAAAGCCACTATGATTTTAGTTATATGACATTCTGGAAGAGGCAAAACTAATAGAGACAGTAAGATGACTAGTGGTTGCCAAGAGTTCAGGGGGAAAGAGTCAGGGATGAGTACATGGAATGCAGGGGATATTTAGGGCAGTGAAACTATTCTGTATGATTCTTTAACACTGGATATGTGACATTATACATTTATCAAAACTCATATAATATACAGCACAAAGTGTGAACTTTAATGTAAACTATGGACTTTAATTAATATTAATGTATCAATAAAGGCTCACCAATTGTGAAAAAATGTACCACATTAATGCAAGATGTTAATAACAGGATAAAACTCTGTCTGAAAGAGGGGGTATATGGAAACTTTCTGTGCTTTCTGCAAATCTAAAACTATTCTAAAAAAGCAAAATCTACTTAAAAATACTACACTGTATGTTAGCTGAATTTAAATAAAAACTTAAAAAAATAAAACAAAAAAAAGTAAATATTGTTGCTTACTTCATAGATTATGAATTTTCAGTGAAACTTTGTCTCTAGATTTGGAGCTATGAAGAAACAGGTCAATTTGCTATCACAGAAGTTCTAAGGACCAAAGTTTTCTTCTTTGTAAAATACAAGTAAAGTTTTAGGGGTGCCTGGGTGGCTCAGTCGTTAAGTGTCTGCCTTTGGCTCAGGTCATGGTCCCAGGGTCATGGGATAGAGCTGTGCATCGGGCTCCCTGCTCGGCAGGAAGCCTGCTTCTCCCTCTCCCACTCCCCCTGCTTGTGTTCCCTCTCTCGCTGTCTCTCTCTCTGTCAAACAAATAAATAAAATCTTTAAAAAATAAAAATAAAATAAAATACAAGTAAAGTTTATAATGTTTTTTTCTAGAAATAATGCTAAATTATCTTGGAATTGAGAAAATTATTTGAGAATAACTGCTTTCACTTGAAGTGCTTCAAAGCATATTAATCTTATGTAAAAAACATTAAATAAGAAACTGATAGTGTAAAAGAACCTTTTTATTCTCTTAATTTAGAAAGAGGAAGTATCTAGAAAGAATCTACTTAACATATACCTCCTTACCAATAGTTACAAATGTTCTGTTTTTTTTCCTTCATGGAGGTATATTTGAAATTATTTTTTTTTCTTTAAACAACTTTTTTTTTCCACTTAGCTCATCAAAATACATGTGCCATGACAGATGGAAAATGACATTTTTCCTACAGTTTTACATTTTATTTCTATGCCTTTCATGATTGCATCAAGAATCCTATGATTACTCCATGAGATCCGATAACCAAAGTGTATTTCTAAATGTTCAGCCTAACAATTCATATCAAAGAAGTTTTTATATAAATTTTACTTTAAATAAAGCCTGAATGCTAAATGATGAAAACCACAGACACACTATTAATCAGAATTCTGCAAGTCCCCATGTAGTACTTACATAAGATTTAATTATAACTAAAAAATATACCTGTTCTCTCCATCTCCAATACCCTTACCTTATCTAAGCCACCACTATCTCCTTCTCAGGCAACTTTAATAACTTCCTAACTGTTCTCTCTGCTTTCATTTTCCTCCTTTCTAATCCATTTTCCACAGAGTACCCATAGCGCTCTCCCATAAGTGCAATGTGATCATGTCACATATGTGCTTAAAATCCTTCAAAGGCTCCAAGCACAAAGTTTACTCTTTTCTCCCCTCTTCTGTCTTTCATTCTTCAGGACTCAGCTTATATGGTACTTCCTTAGGGAAGCACATTGTGAGCTCCACAGAGTAGGTTAGGATACCTCTTAACAGTCTGGTAAGATGGTGCTCCATATTTCCTCTAGAATACTTAGCCAACTGCAGTGATACAGTAATCTAGAGAATTACCCATTTGCTTTTTATCTCTTCCAATGGAAAGTAAGCTCCATGGATGCACAAAGCTTGTATCTATCCCCAAACTTAGCACAGGGCACAGCACATAGACGCTCAATAAATATTTTTTTTAAATTTACTTATTGATGATATTTCTAAATCATCACAAGAGAAACAAAAAGTAACACAGGGATTCACTGCAAAGAGATGACAGAGGGGGAGGAATAATCAACTTTAGGTAACTAAATTAACTTCAACAACATACTTGGTTTGGGACATTGTTTCTGACTATTAAAAATCTCTGATGAATAATATTTCCTACATGGGAGGGAGGGGCATTCTATGTCATAGTCATCTCCTATTGTCCTGAGCAGGGAAAAAAAAAAAAAACATTAAAAAACCCAAAAGCTTTGGTTTGAATTTCTATTTGTTCTAAAGTGCCTGATGAGTCACTGGACTAAGAGAAAGCAGAGTGGAGGGGCGCCTGGGTGGCTCAGTCGGTTAAGGGGCTGCCTTTGGCTCAGGTCATGATTCCTGGGTCCTGGGATCAAGCCCCACCTCCGGCTCCCTGCTCAGTGGAGAGCCTGCTTCTCCCTCTCTCTCTGCCTACCTCTCTGCCTACTTGTGCTTTCTCTCTCTGTGTCAAATAAATAAATAAAATCTTAAAAAAAAAAAAAAAAGAGAAAGCAGAGTGGCCCTCAGCCTTAACACTCATGGATCTCTCAAGTGTGCCACTCACAGAAGGAATGGGGATTTTAGAAGCCTATCATTTGATAACGACTGCAACTTGTTCTCACCCAAACAGCCAGTTCTTAGACGTGGTAACAGAGTACATGAAGTAATTTAATCCTTATAAGCAGATGCTATTATGGGAACACATTTACTCTGTAACCCCGACTAATCTGAACTTTGTTCTCCGACGCTGCTCCTTAAGGCATCCTATTAGACGGACACAGCCGGAGAAGACTTTGTAAAGGGAGAAGCTGTTGATCTTCCCTATTTCTATGATCCTGTAACATTTTATGTGCCCCTGAGAGGAAGTAACCTTGAAGCCAAGAGGAGGCAGCCAAGGGAAGATCTGGAGGTCGCAAGCTGCTGGCGACGGAAGAGCCAGGGTTCCCTCACGTGGGAAAAGAGAACCCAATGAGGCCAACGTGGCCGCTGTAAACTGAGACGGGGTTAAAGCTGTGCAGACACCAGATCATGGGTCATATAGGCTTGGGAGGAATTCAGGCTAAGAGTGGACAAAGAGTGGTCTGAAGTTGTTCATGAGCTGCATGTGAGAAGGAAGGCAGAGATAGAAAACAACTTCTCACCGGAGAAAGGCACGACTGATCCAAATTCCAGGAAAAGACATCTTCATCAGCTTGCCCTTAAAGGCTGATGTAAAGCTATAAGGTACAGGAGATTGTCACATTCCCCTTATGGATGTTCACTTTAAATTTCTGTGTGGCATTTGTGCAGGCTACTGCCTGCCCTGATGAGCCAGCCCCGGCATAGAAGACGTCAGTGCTGTCCAGGATGTCGTTAGACTCCAGGGAGATGCGCTGAGGGCTCCGTGGTCTCCATGCTCTCTGCTCTGACCATAGGGCTTCTCGGGGGCACGCTGCGGAGAACAGTCTGAGCCGGATGCAGGCCTGGCCTGGGTTTAAGTACTGGGGCCCTGCTAACTCTGGCTACGTTCGTTTTTTATCTCAGTTTTTATACGTTTTCTTTATGTTTTCCAAATTATGCATTCATTATTGAAACTAGGTCAAACATGAAAGCATCAGTCGAGTAACGCTAATAACTCACCTCTTCAATCTGTTCCATCCAAAGATAAAGGCTTAGGGAGGGTTTGTAGTTGTACTAAAGTGGAGCCAATATTATGACTGTGAAACTGCCCAGAAACAAGAGCTTTGGGGGAAAAACAAAAGGAGTCAAACACTGGCCTAACACCAATTTCAATCCTGGAATCTATGAAGAGATTAATTTAACAACAAATAAAATTAAATAGCTTTACAGTTTTTCATTAAAACAAGGACAAAAAAAAAAAAAAAAAGGACATGATTATAGCAATAACTGTATCCATAGGATTTTATAAATGGATTTTTTGAGGATATTTGAAGATGTCTTTTTTGTTACTGTTTTATAAATATTGGTTAAATAAAAGATGAATGAATGTGAGGAGGGAATTTTGTTTGAAACAAAGCTGAAAGCCAGAGTTTTGTATAATCTCTTCCACACTGGTTCCTTGACTTTTCTGTTTTGAGTACATTTTTGTACTCCAAGCAAACTCAAAAACATCCCCATCAATACAAAGAATTTTCAATGGCTCAGGTCCAAAAGCTAATGTGAAAGTCTGGAAATTTAACAGAATAATATAGATGCAGAAGAGGTTAATTTTCAGCAGCTATTGTTTTAAAGAGTTTTTCTTGGTCTCTACTTTTCAAAGATGGAAACTGAAGCTGAAATTTTGGAAATACTTCTTAATGTTGGTGAAAAATACAGAAACAAAGGAATATAAAACCCATATATATATATATATATATATATATATATTCAATCATTAAACCATTAGCTTTGCTGCACATAAAAAATCTTATCAAATTGGAATAGTAAATTCAAAGTTAATACAATCTTAAAATTGTTCAGAACTGACACCAAAGGCTTCTTTTATATATATATGAATAAATAAAAATAAATATAATTATTTTATAAATATTAAAATATTTATTTTTAAATATTTTAATTTAATCAATATTTTATTAAAAATGTTAAAATAATAAAAATTATTTTATTATAGAATAAATAAAAATATAACAATATAAAAAATATATATGTATGTATTTAAAACATGTCCCAGCATTTTACTTAATATTTTCTACATTCATATTATTTCTGAGTCAACATCTAGCAGTGAAAAAAACTCTACCAATAGTCATTTTAAATTGTAACTCTGCCTTTATATTTAACAAAATTCATTTATATGTCAGTTTTGAGATTTTTAGGATGCCTTCTATTATGTAACAGAATTTATAAGGTTATTTTACTTTAACTCACAAAGATCACTTGAAGAAAGAAAACACCAAAAAAAATTGCCCCCATCACTGACTAATTTTTTAGAGAAACAATAATATAGTAGAGAAATGTAACAAAGTTATATCACAGATAGTCTATTGCGCATTTGAAGATTCTTAAATTAAGCAATTTCCATCCAAGATTCATGAGACATAGAATATAAAAGAGTATAAAAATCATTTTTAAAAACCTCATGAAAACAACCCCATGAAAAAACAAGGCATTGGAGGGACCGAGTGCATCTTTACCAACTCTACAGGCAGCAGTAAGAAGAAGAAGCTTCAAATGTGTTATGCTTGTTGCCCCCAATGTGTTTTTATTATTCTAAAAATGATGAAAGAAAGTTGTGTGCTTCCTCTGGTGACTTTATTTTCCAATCATCATCGGAAGATCAGATGGTACTGTTTTTTTTCATAGAAGACTGGTTTTATAAGGACAACCCTATTCTCTACAGCAGATGTCACACTCAAAGATGAGGGAGTTTGCAGACAGAAGATAAACCTTAGGAATAAGAAAATCAGAACGCAGAAAACCCACACTCTGCTTGCATCTTTGTTATTGCTATTATCCATTGGTGGGTTGTCTTTCACGCCCCATGACACAGGCAGGGTAGATCACGCTCAGCAGGTACTTCACTGAGAAGAGAGACCGACTCGGGGCTCGATCCCAGCACCCTGAGATCATGACCTGAGCCAAAGGCAGATGTTTAACCAACTGAGCCACTCAGGTGCCCCCAGGAGTCCATTCTTATGAACCTTACAGTAAAGGAGACAGCTGTCAAGGGTCATGCTAATGTATAAATTATTACAAACTGGAAAAGGGCCATGGAGAAATGGTCTGTGAAAGAAAGGGAAGAAACTGGGAAGAAAAAGAGAAATAGGGAAGAGAGCCAACCTCACCTGGTTACAGGCAAATCTTCTATGGATCATATGTTTAAGGTGTAAAATGAAAGTTTTTTGCTCCCAACTTGAGAAAAAGAGAAATGACAATCCTGCTTGCCATGTGGATCTTCTTTGAGAACTATTCATTATTCGTTTATAAAAACACATTTCCTACATGAGTAGTGCCTACACATTGTTGATAATACAAATATGAATATGACAGAACTTCTAATGTGTTTATTGACTACTTGGACAGAAAGATATATTACTATGTACAAGCTAGAATGTGTTGAATAGGAGAGAGGAATAAGAAAGAACCAGACGGAGCATAGGTAAAGGCTATCCCAGTGGTGAAGCTGCCTTTAGCAAGTACATGGAATCTATCATCATTTAAAAAAATTTTTAAACTAAACTGGTTTCTGATTTTGAGTTAGGTGCCTACATTTATGTCATTTTTCTCATGACGTCTTTTTTTTTTTTTTTTTTTTTAAGGATTATTTATTTGAGAGAGAGTGAAAGCGAGCATGAGTCAAGCGAGGGGTGGAGGGAGAGGGAGAGAATCTTCAAGCAGACTCCCTGCTGAATGCAGAGCCAGTCCCGGGGCTCGATCACCCCACCCATGAGATCATGACCTGAGCTGAAACCAAGAGTCAGATGCTTAACCAAATGAGCCACCCAGGTAACTTCACAGTATTTCAAATACACGTATTTTTGTGAGCCATCTTAAAGCTTTTCACAAAGAGAGGCACAAGTAAATGGATATTAAGGGAAAATTAGGGAAAAATAAAAAGAAAAACAGAAGCGCGACCCTTCCAGAGCAAGGCTTTCCAGACTGAGAGAACTCTCCAAATATGGAAGGAGGCACAAAGACCGGGAATAGAAAGGATGTGGAGAAGGAGGCCTTGCTGGCGAATTGGATTATAGGGTTCTTAGGAAGCTATAGGGCAGAAATTTTGCAGAAATAGCTTGATCTCAAAATGCAGAGGACCTCGAATGGTAGAGTTCTAGGAGTTTGGACGTGAATCTCTGGCAGTGTCAGGGCAGCGATGGTCAAGTCTGTATTTGAGGAAGATAATTCTGGTTGCAGTGTGAAGAGGCACACCATGATGACACTGATAAGACTTGGGATGAATGGAATGTGAGGAGGGTAGGGGGACAAAGTTCAGGAAGTTCCCAATGTGTTAAATGAGATACAAAAGGGACGAAGGACAGGCGTGGAGGAGATGATGGGTTCCACTTTAGACATGCAGGGTTCAAGCTGCCAGCAGAATATATAGGACTGGAATTTCTAAAAGAAGAGAGGATGCAAAGATTTGGAAATCATTTACATTCAGGTGTTGGCTGAAACCCTTAGAATACTGGAGATTGAGAAAGGAGAAAACATTGCCTGACCAGAGTAGGGAGCCAGCACTGTTTCCTCAGAGGCCTCGTAAGTGCTGTAGTATGTGGGCAGCTGAAAAGCTTTGAGGAGAAAGAAGCTGAAATCGATTCTTGTATTTCTAAGAGAGGGTCATGACCTCTTCTGGGAAAGAAACCAGGCTCCAGGGCATCTCGAATCAGTATTGTGTTTTTGTTCTGTTTTGTTTTTAAAGATTTTATCTATTTATTTGACCGACAGAGAGAGAGAGAGAGAGAGAGAGCACGAGCAGAGGGAGCGGCAGGCCCAGAGGGAGAGGGAGAAGCAGGCTCCCCCAGGACTCTGGGATCATGACCTGAGTCGAAGGCAGAAGCCCAACTGACCTAGCCACCCAGGTGTCCCTTGAATCAGTGTTTTATCAATGAAAGCCAGGAGCTTCTACCCCCATAAATGCCATGACAACGTGTATTTTTCCTCTTTTAAGTACTGTGATGTGGCCAGTAAACAACTAGTAGATATCATTAAAGAAGGTATTTGAACAATCCATATTTAAATAATGCCTCAGACAGATACCATCTTTTCCAGTCCTCTAAAAATACATGAGGATTACCATTGATAATAGAACAACTCTTTAACCTGAAATATGAAGTCCATCAAATTTAATAGGATGAAAGAGTTGCCAGAAATATCAGCAAATGAGCAAACTCAAGTTACCATATTGTAGTAAATGTTCCCATTATGCAGTTGATTTAAAGATTTTATTTATTTATTTGAGAGAGAGAGATAGCACGTAGGGGGAGGGGCAGAGGGAGAGGGACAAGCAGACTCCTTACTGAGCTGAAGTCAGCTGCTTAACGTACTAAGCCACCCAGGCTCCCCTGTGCAGTTTTTTAAAAATTGTATCTTTAACATTCTCTACTTTGCCAGAACTTTAACATGAATAAGGACAAGATTTTTATGGTACTTGGCTTCAAGCTACAAATAATCTTTTTCCCCAAACTCCTTATAGGTGTATATCAAATGGTTTGTTGCACACTTAAGCTTTTCAATGATATACTTAAATTCACTTAAGATACATTCAATATTGGGGTGCCTGAGTGGCTTAGTTGGTTAATCAACTGACTTTTGGTTTTGGCTCAGGTCATGATCTCGGGGTCCTGGGATTGAGCCCCGTGTCAGTCTCCACACTCAGCCCAGAGTCGGCTTGAGGATTCTCTCCCTCTCCCACTGACCCTCTCTCCAATCTCTCTCAAATAAATAAATAAATCTAAAAAAAAAAAAGATACATTCGATATCTTCCTTATAACAATGCCATTCTCACTTGCATTGGAATGGTGCACAAACACCACAGCATCTTGTGGCTCAAGCAAAAAGCAAGCTTTGGGAGGAGGAACAGGAAACTAAATGGGAGAGGGTCAGCAAGGGGCATATTCTGGCTCAAGTGCTCATCATCCCAAACAGAGGTGCAGGCACCCACACACCTGGGTGGTGCTCTAGATGAAAGGCCTACCATAGACCTACCTTCTCTTTTTTTTTTTTTGGCAATGAATGATAACGGAGCATTTGTGAGCAGGAAAGTGGAAAACTGGAAACCCAGACTGAGCCTGTGTGCAAGCTGCTCAAGGAAGCAGCACAGAGACACTGGTCATCAGCTCAGACTTCCTGCCCACCCTGGAGGCCAATAGCCTTGTCTCTTCTTGCTTGTCAGATATTTTTTCCTGATTAGGGTAAAGGAGGAGTGATTATAAGCAAGTTGGCATCATTGTTTTCATCAATTTTAATATGCGTTTAAAAAATTAACATCTATGAGACAAGGCTGTTTCTTACAGTCAATGGCATATCATAGTTTACGTTTTTTTTTTTTTTCTTTTGACTCAGTGGTACACACAGTGTATTTTACAATTGGTGTCAAATTTGGTGAATTGAGATAATTATTTTGGGGTGCCTGGGTGGCTCAAGAGGTTGAGCGTCAGACTCTCGTTTTCGGCTCAGGTCCTGATCTTGGGGTTGTGAGATGAAGCCCCACCTCCGGCTCCATGTGTGGAATCTGCTTGAGTTCTCTCTCTCCCTCTGCTTTTCCCCCTGCTGTCTCTCTCTGCCTTTCTCTCAAAAAAAAAAAAAAAAAAAAAAGAAAAAGGTAATTATGTTAATATCATCTGACATGTCTGAACTGGGGGGGGAATGTTCTCCCATTTAATCATTGCCTTAAAATAATCAGCGCATATACATGGAGAATCTCTGATTTCTAGATATGCCTTTAGGTATTAAGTCATTTTTGGAAAACTACAAGAAAACTATTTTAATGAGTTAGCTTTAAGACCATGGAAAAGATGGGGAGACAAGGTTACCTCCCTCATTGGTAGTTCTTCCTTCTGAGAGTGTTGGCATTCTTGATATCAAAAAGAGGATGTGAGGGTCTCATTGTGATTGAAAAACATTTCCTCAAGAGCTTTATAGGGAATTCAGCAGCATAGTGATAGCTTGATTATCTAGATAAATAATTCCATTCTTCAAAAGGCTCTGAATTTCAATACATTTATAATTGTCCAGGTTATACATTCAGTCTCATTACCCAAACACAACTGTTAATATTATGGATGCATTTCCTTCTAGTCTTTTTTAATAACCATATTCTACATTATTGTAAGCATATGCAATTTTGTATCTTGTGTCTATTTGCTTACAATAGGATTACAAGTGTTTTCTGAGTGCTCTGCAGGCTTTGTTAATGGTCATCTTTAATGGCTGCATAATAGTTTCTTAAATGAATGTACTGTAGTTTACATGTGGTTTTCCCTATTGTTTCCAAAATTTGGAAATATAAAGTTATAAGATTCATGTATTTTGAAAGATTTCTTTAGGCAGAGTGCAAGAAATAAGATTAAGGACATCAATGGATATACATTTTATTATGGCTTTTGTAGAATAAGTATATTAGTTATTTGTATACTATATATAATAGTATAAATTCTATTTGCACAGTACTCTAGTGATGATGAATAGCCTTACTTTTATTGTGGGCTTTTATTTTAATAGATGAGAAATTAAACCTAATTGCATTTCTTTTATTAATTATAAGGCTGAATAACTTCCTACATGTTTGTTTGATCATCATGGTTCCTGTTTTGTGAATTGTCTGTCCATACCTGTGTCCATTTATATATTGAAATACTTTAGTCTTTTCACTCAATTGTTATAATTATTTTGCATAATAAATATGCAACATTCTGTTATGCCTTTTTATATGGAGATTTTTGATACCTAGAAACTGAAGAAATTTGATATTAAATATTTTTCTATTATTTTTATATTTTTTGAAAGCACAAGTTTTTTTTTTTTTTTTACCATTTACACATTTGATAAATATTAGATCAAACTTTCTTCAAGTGCTCTTTTAAAAAATAACTTTTTAATTCTTAAGGATTTATTTTACTGCATTCTATGAGATGAGCATTTATACCCATTTCATTCTCTTTTTGTTAGCCAAGTATTCTAATATTATGTATTGAATAATTTTTCTCTTCTTCACAGACTTATGATCATTCTAATAATATGTTAAATTTCTATATATGTCAGCATCTATTTCTGGGCTAACTAATCCATCTCTCCATTCTCAAGATAACACATGATGTTAATTATTGTTGGACAAATGTCTTTCAATGCTGCCTTTTGATCTCCTGACTCATTTTTATGTTTTATTTCCTCCTCAGTATTTCTGGCAAACTTTAAAAATAATTAAAGTTTTAAAAAAAGATGTTTTTGTTAGGATTACAATAAATCTGTTAAACTGTAGAGAACTGAAATATCTACAATATGTACCATTCTCTTTTAGAAATATGTCTTCTCGGGGTGCCTGGGTGGCTCAGTCGTTAAGCATCTGCCTTCGGCTCAGGTCATGATCCCAGGGTCCTGGGATCCAGCCCCGCATCGGGCTCCCTGCTCCGCGGAAGCCTGCTTCTCCCTCTCCCACTCCCCCTGCTTGTGTTCCCTCTCTCGCTATATCTCGCTGTCAGATAAATAAATAAAATCTTTAAAAAAAAAAATAGAAATATGTCTTCTCATGATTTTTCCATTCACATGGATTATATGTACTTCTTATTTAAGTGATTACTAGCTATATCACGTAATTTTGCGAAGATAAATGAGATATTCCCATTTTGTTTTCTAAAAGAATGTTCACAAAAATTGATTATTGAAAACATGGGGGGGGCGGAGCAAGATGGCGGAGGAGTAGGAGACCTGGATTTCATCTGGTCTCAGGAATTCAGCTGGATAGGGATCAAACCACTCTGAACACCTACAAACTCAACAGGAGATCAAAGAAAAGAATAGCAACAACTCTCTGAACAGAAAAGTGACCACTTTCTGGAAGGTAGGACGTGTGGAGAAGTGAATCTGAGGCGATATTCAGGAGGATAGACGGCGGGGGAGGGGCCTCCGTCGGCTGCTTCTGGCAAGTGATAGAGCCGCGGAGCACAAAATCAGAACTTTTAAAAGTCGGGTCCGCTGAGGGACCTCACTCCAGTGGCTAAACTGGGGGTGGAACCCTCGTGGGACAGTGTGGTCTCAGGACCCTCGGGGTCACAGAAAGACCGGGGGTGCCTGAGTGTGGCAGAGCTCCCAGGTATCGGAGCGGGGAAGCCGGCTGCAGAGACAGAGCCCAGGCACGGGCTCTCAGCTCGGGGTTGCCATAAACCGTGATCCGCAGCACAGTCGGGCCACTGCTCCTCCAGCAGGGACCCAACAAGCAGCAGATCCGGGGAGACTCACCTTCTTCCCCTGGGAGGAGTGGCGCGGGAGCGCACCGCAGGGATCTGCTGGGTTTGGAGACTCCACACGGGGTCGGGTGCCAGAGATAGAAACGCTCAGTCACAGGCCGGGTGAGCACGGAGTGAGGCCGGAGACCGGGGAGACAGGAGTGACTGACGGCTTTTCTCTGGGGGCGCACTGAGGAGCGGGGCCCCGAGTTCTTGGCTCCTCTGGGGCGGAGATTGGGAGGCCGCCATTTTCACTCTGGGCCTCCAAAGCTGTACGGAAAGCTTGCAGGGAACAAAAGCTCCCGAGAGCAAACCTGAGCAGATTACTTAGCCCGGACGGGCAAGGGCGGGGCAATTCCACCTCCGGCAAAGACATTTGGGAACCACGGCAACAGGCCCCTCCCCCAGAAGATCCACGAGAACAGCCAGCCAAGACCAAGTTTACCGATCAATGAGAACAGCAGAACTCCAGCACTAGGGGAATACTGCACATAGAATCCATGGCTTTTTTACCATGATTCTTTAGTCTTTCAAAGTTAATTTTTTTTAACTGGTTTTTTTTTTTTTGAATTTTTCTTTTTCCCTTTTTCAACCAACATCTTATCAATCCCTTTTTTATTTTTTATTTTTTTATTTTAATTATCAATCCCTTTTTTAAAAAAACATTTTTATTTTTCATTTTTAGAGTCATATTCTATCCCTTCATAGTAGTTACCCGTATTTTTGGCATATATATATAAGTTGTTCTCTCTTTAAAATTTTGAGATAGTTTCTTCTAACAGATCAAAATATACCCTAAATCTCTAGTGTATGGTTTTTTTCTACTCCCCTGCCTGATCACATTCTCTCCTTTTTCTTCCTTTTTTTTTTTTAAATCCTCTTCTTTCTTTTTTCAAACAACTTCTTATCAATTCCTTTTACAAAATTTTTAAAAATTTCCATCTTTACAGTCATATTCCATCCCTTCATCATATCAACCCTTATTTTTGTACATATATAAGTTTTTCTTTCTTTAAAATTTTGGGAGGCACTTTCTTCTAACAGACCAAAATACACCCAAAATCTAGTGTGTGGCACTGATCTATATACCAGCCTGATCATATTTGATCACATTCTGTTTTTGTTTTGTTTTGTTCTGTTCTGTTTTTGTTTGTTTTTATCTTTATTTTTTTCTTTTTCTTTTTCTTTTTTTTTTTCTTTTTCTTTTTTCTCTCTTTCCCTTTCTTTTCCCACTGCTTCAGGTCGTTTCTGATTTGTTTAGAGTATATTTTCTGGGGACGTTGTTACGCTGGTAGCATTTTGTTCTCTCATTAATCTATTCTCCTCTGCACAAAATGACAAGATGGAAAAAATCACCTCAACAAAAAGAACAAGAGGTAGTACCGACTGCCAGGGACCTACTCGATACGGACATTAGTACGATGTCAGATCTAGAGTTCAGAATCATCACTTTAAAGATACTAGCTGGGCTTGAAAAAAGCATGGAAGTATTAGAGAAACCCTTTCTGGAGAAGTAAAAGAACTAAAATCTAACCAAGTAGAAATCAAAAAGGTATTAATGAGGTACAATCAAAAATGGAGGCGCTAACTGCTAGGATAAATGAGGCAGAAGAAAGAATCAGTGAGATAGAAGACCAAATGATGGAAAATAAAGAACCTGAGAAAAAGAGAGATCAACAACTACTGGATCACGAGGGCAGAATTCGAGAGATAAGTGATACCATAAGACGAAACAACATTAGAATAATTGGGATCCCAGAAGAAGAAGAAAGAGAGAGAGGGGCAGAAGGTATAATGGAGCAAATTATAGCAGAGAACTTCCCTAATTTGGGGAAGGAAACAGGCATCAAAATCCAGGAGGCACAGAGAACCCCTCTCAAAATCAATAAAAATAGGTCAACACCCCGACATCTAATAGTAAAACTTACAAGTCTCAGAGATAAAGAGAAAATCCTGAAAGCAGCTCGGGAGAAGAGATATGTAACCTACAATGGTAGAAACATTAGATTGGCCACAGACCTATCCACAGAGACCTGGCAGGTCAGAAAGGACTGGCAGGATCTATTCAGAGCACTAAATGAGAAAAATATGCAGCCAAGAATACTATATCCAGCTAGGCTGTCATTGAAAATAGAAGGAGAGATAAAAAGCTTCCAGGACAAACAAAAACTAAAGGAATTTGCAAACACGAAACCAGCCCAAAGAAATCTTGAAAGGGGTCCTCTGAGGAAAGAGAGAGCCTAAAAGCAACATAGACCAGAAAGGAACACAGACAATATACAGTAACAGTCACCTTACAGGCAATACAATGGCACTAAATTCCTATCTTTCAATAGTTACCCTGAATGTAAATGGGCTAAATGCCCCAATCAAAAGACACAGGCTATCAGATTGGATTAAAAAACAAGACCCATTGATATGCTGTCTGCAAGAGACTCATTTGAAACCCAAAGACACCCCCAGATTGAAAGTGAGGGGGTGGAAGACCATTTACCATGCTAACGGACACCAAAAGAAAGGTGGTGTGGCAATCCTTATATCAGACAAATTAGATATTAAACCAAAGACTGTAATAAGAGATGAGGAAGGACACTATATCCTACTTAAAGGGTCTATCCAACAAGAAGATCTAACATTGTAAATATCTATGCCCCTAACATGGGAGCAGCCAATTATATAAGGCAATTAATAACAAAAGCAAAGAAACACATTGACAACAATACAATAATAGTGGGGGACTTTAACACCCCCCTCACTGAAATGGACAGATCGTCTAAGCAAAAGATCAACAAGGAAATAAAGGCTTTAAATGACACACTGGACCAAATGGACTTCACAGACATATTCGAACATTCCATCCCAAAGCAACGGAATACACATTCTTCTCTAGTGCCCATGGAACATTCTCCAGAATCGATCACATCCTAGGTCATAAATCAGGTCTCAACTGGTACCAAGAGATTGGGATCATTCGCTGCCTATTTTCAGACCACAATGCTTTGAAACCAGAACTCAATCACAAGAGGAAAGTCGGAAAGAACTCAAATACATGGAGGCTAAAGAGCATCCTACTGAAGAATGAATGGGTCAACCAGGAGATTAAAGAAGAATTAAAAAAATTCATGGAAACCAATGAAAATGAAAACACAACTGTTCAAAATCTTTGGGATGCAGCAAAGGCGGTCCTAAGAGGAAAGTATATAGCAATACAAGCCTTTCTCAAGAAACAAGAAAGGTCTCAAGTACACAACCTAACCCTACACCTAAAGGAGCTGGAGAAAGAACAGCAAATAAAGCCTAAACCCAGCAGGAGAAGAGAAATAATAAAGATCAGAGCAGAAATCAATGAAATAGAAACCAAAAGAACAGTAGAACAGATCAACGAAACTAGGAGCTAGTTCTTTGAAAGAATTAACAAGATTGATAAACCCCTGGCCAGACTTTTCAAAAAGAAAAGAGAAATGACCCAAATCAACAAAATCATGAATGAAAGAGGAGAGATCACAACCAACACCAAAGAAATACAAACAATTATAAGAACATATTATGAGCAACTCTATGCCAGCAAATTAGACAACCTGGAAGAAATGGATGCATTCCTAGAGGTGTATCAACTACTAAAACTGAACCAGGAAGAAATAGAAAACCTGAACAGACCTATAACCACTAAGGAAATTGAAGCAGTCATCAAAAATCTCCCAACAAACAAAAGCCCAGGGCCAGATGGTTTCCCAGGGGAATTCTACCAAACATTTAAAGAAGAATTACTACCTATTCTTCTGAAACTGTTCCAAAAAATAGAAATGGAAGGAAAACTCCCAAACTCGTTTTATGAGGCCACCATTACCTTGATCCCAAAACCAGACAAAGACCCTATCAAAAAGGATAATTACAGACCAATATCCTTGATGAACACAATGCAAAAATTCTCACCAAAATACTAGCCAATAGGATCCAAGAGTACATTAAAAGGGTTATTCACCATGACCAAGTGGGATTTATCCCTGGGCTGCAAGGTTGGTTCAACATCCGCAAATCAATCAACGTGATACAATACATTAACAAAAGAAAGAACAAGAATCATATGATCCCCTCAATAGATGCAGAAAAAGCATTTGACCAAGTACAGCATCCTTTCTTGATCAAAACTCTTCAGAGTATAGACATAGAGGGTACATACCTCAATATCATAAAAGCCATCTATGAAAAACCTACAGCAAATATCATTCTCAATGGGGAAAAACTGAGAGCTTTCTCCCTAAGGTCAGGAATGCAGCAGGGATGTCCAATATCACCACTGCTATTCAACATAGTATTAGAAGTCCTAGCCACAGCAATCAGACAACAAAAAGAAATCAAAGGCATCCAAATCGGCAAAGAAGAAGTCAAACTCTCACTCTTTGCAGAATATATGATACTTTATGTGGAAAACCCCAAAGACTCCACCCCAAAACTGCTAGAACTCATACAGGAATTCAGTAAAGTGGCAGGATATAAAATCAATGCACAGAAGTCAGTGGCATTCCTATACACCAACAACAAGACAGAAGAAAGAGAAATTAAGGAGTCGATCCCATTTACAATTGCACCCAAAACCATAAGATACCTAGGAATAAATCTAACCAAAGAGGCAAAGGATCTGTACTCAGAAAACTATACACTACTCATGAAAGAAATTGAGGAAGACACAAAGAAATGGAAAAACGTTCCATGCTCATGGATTGGAAGAACAAATATGGCGAAGATGTCAATGCTACCTAGAGCAATCTACACATTTAATGCAATCCCCATCAAAATACCATCCACTTTTTTCAAAGAAATGGAACAAATAATCCTAAAATTTGTATGGAACCAGAAAAGACCCCGAATAGCCAGAGGAATGTTGACAAAGAAAAGCTAAGCTGGCGGCATCACAATTCCGGACTTCAAGCTCTATTACAAAGCTGTCATCATCAAGACAGTATGGTACTGGTACAAAAACAGACACATAGATCAATGGAACAGAATAGAGAGCCCAGAAATGGACCCTCAACTCTATGGTCAACTAATCTTTGACAAAGCAGGAAAGAATATCCAATGGAAAAAAGTCTCTTCAACAAATGGTGTTGGGAAAACTGGATAGCCACATGCAGAAGAATGAAACTGGACCATTTCCTTACACCACACAAAAAAATAGACTCCAAATGGTTGAAAGACCTCAACATGAGAAAGGAGTCCATCAAAATCCTAAAGGAGAACACAGGCAGCAACCTCTTCGACCTCAGCCGCAGCAACTTCTTCCTAGAAACATCGCCAAAGGCAAGGGAAGCAAGGGCAAAAATGAACTATTGGGACTTCATCAAGATAAAAAGCTTTTGCAAAGCAAAGGAAACAGTTAACAAAACCAGAAGACAACCGACAGAATGGGAGAAGATATTTGCAAATGACATATCAGATAAAGGGCTAGTATCCAAAATCTCTAAAGAACTTATCAAACTCAACACCCAAAGAACAAAGAATCCAATCAAGAAATGGGCAAAAGACATGAACAGACATTTGTCCAAAGAAGACATCCAAATGGCCAACAGACACATGAAAAAGTGCTCAACATCGCTTGGCATCAGGGAAATCCAAATCAAAACCTCAATGAGATACCACCTCACACCAGTCAAAATGGCTAAAATTAACAAGTCAGGAAAGGACAGATGTTGGCGGGGATGCGGAGAAAGGGGAACCCTCCTATACTGTTGGTGGGAATGCAAGCTGGTGCAGCCACTCTGGAAAACAGTATGGAGGTTCCTCAAAAAGTTGAAAATAGAGCTACCACACGATCCAGCAATTGCGCTACTGGGTATTTACCCCAAAGATACAAAAGTAGGGATCCGAAAGGGTACGTGCACCCCAATGTTTATAGCAGCAATGTCCACCATAGCCAAACTGTGGAAAGAGCCAAGATGTCCATCGACAGATGAATGGATAAAGAAGAGGTGGTATATATATACAATGGAATATTATGCAGCCATCAAAAGGAATGAGATCTTGCCATTTGCAACAACGTGGATGGAACTGGAGGGTATTATGCTGAGCGAAATAAGTCAAACAGAGAAAGACATGTATCATATGACCTCACTGATATGAGGAATTCTTAATCTCAGGAAATAAACTGAGGGTTGCTGGAGTGGGGGGTGGGGTGGGAGGGATGGGCTGAGTGGGTGATAGACACTGGGGAGGGTATGTGCTCTGGTAAGCGCTGTGAATTGTGCAAGACTGTTGAATTTCAGATCTATACCTATGAAACAAATAATGCAATATATGTTAAGAAAAAAAAAAAGAAGAAGATAGCAGGAGGGGAAGAATGAAGGGGGGAAATCGGAGGGGTAGACGAACCACGAGAGACGATGGACTCTGAAAAACAAACTGAGCGTTCTAGAGGGGAGGGGGGGTAGGATGGGTTAGCCTGGTGATGGGTATTAAAGAGGGCACGTTCTGCATGGAGCAATGGGTGTTATGCACAAACAATGAATCATGGAACAATACATCTAAAACTAATGATGTAATGTATGGGGATTAACATAACAATAAAAAATAAAAATAAATTGATTATTGAATCTTCTATCTTGTCAAATTACCAACATTTCATTAAGTAAATTTTCTTCAATTGATTCCTCTTGATCTAAAAGATATTTAAGAATATATAAAGAGTAAGAATCACTATTTTACTGTTTCTAATATTTATAGATCTCTCTTTTTTGTATTGATCAGAATTTTCAAAAAATCTTAGATAATTATGGTGATACTCAACACCATGATTGTAATTATTTTAGGATAAATGCCTCCAGTAGATCACAGGTAAATTATAATTGACTAACTTTAGTATACAGGTATCTCCTAGTTTTTAAAGTTCGCATTCAGCCACTTCGCTTCTATGAAAGACTTATATTATTACCTGTTTTTGCTAACTGAAAAAATCTGAAGAGGAGTTTTGCAAAAAAATGAAAACAGCGTTAAGTGTTTGTCTGGCAGTGAGCTGTTAGAGAGGGAGAATGTCCTCAAGCAGCAAGGATGGCCCCTGCCAAGCTCCGTCCCTGGGAACTACTCTCAGCATCTCCGCATCAAGCCACCATAACTTTGAACTGTATCTGCCATCATCTGTGCCTCACGTGATTGATTTTGTGTATCTGTTAGCAAGATGTGCCCAAAGGTATGAGAAAAGCCTAAAAGAAGTTACTTTTTGGGTCTGGGGATTCTTAGGAATTTTTTCACATTAATTAATTAATTTTTTCACATTAATGAATTAATTTCAAATTAATTAAAAAATTAAAAGTTGCTTCTTCACTTTATACTATTTTGGCTTGAGAAAGCTTTCACTGGAACACAATCTTTTGGATGGGGCAGGGAGAGAAGCTGTATATTGAAGCTAGGGCAATTCTTGCCTTAATTTCCATGTGTGAGGCAAGTGATTGGTCACAATTCCCACAATAGTGTTACCATTTTGTTAGCTACAGTTCCAAAAGGATTTACTTCAGAATGCTAGGGAGGTAGGAAAAGCAGGAAATATGAAGGTCCTAGGAAAATTAGGGTCATTTCATTTCATTATTACCATGATGACTTTGTAATGAGAATCTGCTCTACTGAATTCTATTAGACTTTGAGTAAAATTTGGTTAGAAAGACCACATCCAGTAGAAAAAGAAAATCCAGTTAAAACCAACATTGATAAGAACACATTATGGCAAGCCAGAAAAAAAGTTAGAAAATATTTCTAAAAGATTAAAAGAAAAAAAATTAAGTAAAAATTCCGTACTTGATAATAACCAAAGTAGAAAATGCAACATCACACTAATGCTGGCAAGTATTCATTCATTCTTATAATTTTTCAAACTCTAAGTCTTTGCCAATGTTTAATACAATTCATGACATTTTAGATACTTCTGTTTGGCAGAACAAAGATAGCAGTGGTTTTAAAGTAAGATTTTTGTCATTTCTGACCAGAAATTTCATACCATTCTTTTGCTTGGTGAACTATGCAGGCTAAGATATTTCAGAATAGGATTTATGAAATGAAGTTAGATATTAAGATGACGAAGCTTTGAGATGTATAACAAAAAAGAAATTTGTTGGGGATAGTAGATAAAGGAGAGAGCATAGCATAGTGCTATGCGAGTAGCTACTGGTCAAGGGACAGCAACCAAGGTCCTTGAATGCTCAATGGTTGCACATGACACTTGAAGGTAAGTTTTCTTAAGGAAGTTGGCTGCATACGGGATTGCTAACATGCAAATTCAGGCAAAGCCTTTACAAAAATCATCTTTTAATCTCTAAAATTAGCAACGAAACAATTAATGGTGACTTCTTGGGTATCCATTCCAAAGCCCCACTGTAAATTCACCAAATCAGACCACAATTCTCTAATAAATATAACCAGCATAATCCGAGGTGGATCAAGATGATGTGGGCATGGCTGTAATCAGTAGATTACTGATGTAGACGAGAACATAATTAAATTCTGACCCTCTAGTTTAGGAGACCCTGGAATGTGGCATTCATGTATCAGTAAAACATAACAGAGACACAGCAACAAAATTAACATAGAGCCACACCTATTCCCTCATTCACATGGCAACAATTATTCCAACATAAATGACGTATGCTAAACAAATATTATTTGACTGGGAAACAATAATTGAAATCGTGTTGCATTCTAATAGTACAAAGGACATTGGCAGATAGTCTCTCTGAAGTGGTCCTTAAATCATTTCATTAAAATATTGAACTCTTAAAAAAAGATGTTATTTTAAAGCAGATAGCATAAAATACTCCGAAGCTGCAAAAATACATTCTTGAAATAGCCACTGAATATTTTCAAAGGTCCCAAATTTGTCATGAGGAAATACTTCAGAAATGGGTGGACGTCAGTGCCATTTTTCAGATCTTTAATATGGAAGTAGTTCTCAATTAATTTTTTAAAAATATTAAGTTTGTTTTGCCATGAGTTTTTATTTGGGCTCTTACTTAAAAGCCTTTAGGTCTCCTAAAATCAGGAGCTTTTAGGTCTCTTAAAATTGAATGAGAATGCACTCATCATTAATTTTGCCCCCAAAATAATTCCCTCCTTTCTGTCGTCCTTCTCTTCATATGTGCTGAGTGCATCTCTAGATTAAGGTAATGTGCTGGGCTCCATTGATGACTAATAGTACATGGTACTTAGCTTCAATGAGTTCAGGCCAGTGGGGATGCAGAAATATATACATCTAATTGCAATGTAACCCAGTAAATTAAGTGATCAATGTACATGTATACAGAGTGCTTTGGAGCATAGAAAATTTTCCCACTCAGCCTCAGGCAGTCAGAAAGGAATAAAAAGAGGGGGTACCCGGGTTAACATTTAGGCACTCTCAAAATTCTTTCCTGATACCATTCCCACAAAAACAAGAGGCTTAGGATTATGAGCATTTCTAGATTTGACTGTCAAATAACTCATGGGTCATAGTTTTAAATCTGGTTGACTATAAAACATAGTAAAAATAGAAAGTAACAGAAACCCAGTCATTATGTATTCATTTCCTATAACATTCAACTTCATTTAATAGCCATAGTTCTTTCAACTGTCTGCACATAATAGTGTCAACGAAACCAGAATAATTTGAATAGGTACTAAGGAGCAGACTCTTTTAAATAATCACTTTTTTAAAAATGGTAATATCATCCTCAAAAACATAGCAGATTACCTTGCCTTCTATAAAATCAGGACAAGAAAGATGCTATTCTCTTCATCCTCCAGTGAACTCAAAAGGTGGGAATGTTGCCAAGATATTTCAATGAGCAGGGAGTTATTTTCCCAGGAAATTTAAAAAATATTATTAATTCACTTTGATTTTTTATAATGATTATAAAACATTTTCAAGGCTGGCTGTATTTAGCAGCTTTAACTGACAATTGTTTTTTTTCCTACCACAGTGAACCACTTCAAAAATATCATCCCCCTCCCTCCAATCAATTTCACAATGGAAAATCCAGGAAAAGTGTTTTACTCTTGCTTAACCTTGAAAGATATATGGTGTGCTCAATGGAAAATTTATCATTTAGTTAGTTTTAAGAGATCAAATAGAAACATTTGAAATACAGACGAAGTAAGAGGTAAAAGAATACAGTTTAGAATTGGAAAATGTTAGATGTTCTGTGAAGGTCAAAGTCAACTCTTTCCCTTAAATTCCCTCAAAAGACATATGCATTGAGTATATAGTGATGGTAACTACGATGATCCTCTTCCTACTTTATTTTTCATTCTTCTCTTTCATAATTCATTTGAAATTTAGCTTGACTCTTTTCCTCCCAACATATTAGTTATCTATCATAAGTCATAAATTTTGAAACTTGTTTTCTAACTGACCATTTAAGGGGAAAAAATGAGACTTAGGATAATAGATAAGGAAACAAATCATTGCCAGGGAGTACGTTAAATGCTTTATTAGAGAATATACAAATTGGGATGGGAATCCTGAAAATGAAGTCAATTTATGTCTGAAGACATTTGAGCATAGCCTTACGAGATTTATAGTTGTTAACAGGAGGCTAAGAAGAGAAAGAATGTATCAGACAAGATATACACAAACCAACACACACAAAGAATAAGTCAGCACATGAGGTCCTTTTCCAGTTCTGAGGAGATAAGTAGCTGTGTGAGTCTGCAACACAGGTGCCCAGAGGATGGGAGGGGGGAGGGAAGGCACCAAAGCTGTGGCTGGTCCTTGGAGGATCTTATCATGCTGAAGACTTTGGATTTTATCCTTTAGACTTACACTGTCCAATATGAAAGTCACTATCCATGTGTGGTTATTTACATTTAAATTAAATTAAATTCAATCTCCTGGTTGTACCAGCCACATTTCAAGCGTTCAATCACTATGTGTGACTCACAGCCACCATACTGTACAGCACAGATCCAGAATGTTTCCATATCACTGAAAGTACCATGGGACAGCACGGCCTTAAATAAAGAGAAACCACATCCAACTGCGAATTCTAAAGCAAGAGACTGACCTGATTAAAACTGCACTTGGTTAAACAGGTAACTCATATAGTGTGAAGGATAGGCATAGGGATGATGGGACTAGAGGTAGAGGGCCAATAAGAAGGAATTTTTTGAGAGACAGAACTAGAACTGTAGCTGTGGGAACGTGGAAGAAGCTGCCTATTTCAGCAGGTTGGGGGTGGGGGGGGGCAGAACTGAGAGCCCTGGGCTAAGTTCCTAGTGTGGATGATGGGAAGGTGGATGATGCCTTAACTGGAAGATACTAGAAGAAATGATAGTGGGCTAGAGAGCAGAGATTAGTTAATTTTTTGACCTGTTGAGTTGTAGATGCCTGGAGACTGAGAGAGGAGGTTTGGGTTAATAGGTATCCGAGAAGTAATTTCTCATTATTTTTCCTTTACAATAGACTTCTTTCACAATTGCCTAAAACAAGCATTCTCAGCTTTCACATGACTCTAAAGGTTAGCTAAGTAGGTTAAACAAGAAAGGAGAGCTGAGGCTCAAATTGGCAAAAAAAAAAATTATGACTAAGGCTAGTTTTCAGGGTTTTTGCACCTGTTTTACTATGAAAGCAGCAAATAAGCAGCACAAAGTATTCACACCCGCTGAGGGTACAAGGAAATGGCTCCTGCTCCCCAATGTCACCCTCATTAAGGTCTAAGGATCAGTGATGCCCACATATCTGAGGGCCTCCTCAGGTCAGAGGAGAGAAACTGTGGCCACCAGCCTTTAATATCCACCTGGAACCTGGAGAGGGTCCACATCAGCAGTCAAGGGTCTTCCTACTATCAGATAAGGATATTCTTTTTGAACCACCATTCAAAGCTTCAGTATTGTACTTTTTACTTCTTCATGCCAGGCCACCACACCCAAAATTCTCTTTTCCATCCTCTTTATTCTTAGCCATTGAATAAGCCACCTACTTCACAAAAGAGAGGAATATCCCAACTCCTACGTTACTCCTACCTTCATTCCTTTCCACAACGTTCCTGCTTATTTCACCGGAAGGCATCCTTATTTGCTGATTTACAAAAAGATTCACAGAAGGCATCGATTAATAATAGAGGGAGACATGTAGGTAAGAAATAATTTCTTTAGGATGAGGGTGAACTGAATATGTTTAAGTGTTTATTTAAAAGAGGCTGCAAAGACCAAGGAGCTGAAGATACAGAAGAGAAAGGCTCTCTGCTTTGCCTCCTACAAAGCTGGAGTAGACAGGATTGAAGCACAGGTGGTGGATTGGCACTGAAGTGGAAGAAGGACCACCCTTCCGTCATCATAGAAGAAAAGGAGGCAAGAATGCAGACCCTGCAAGGGAAAACATCTAACCTGAATCCTAAAGGCTTCAAAGGAATTATCCATTAGGGATAGTCAACAAGCCTTTCTGCAGATTGATTCTCTATTCATGTGGCTCCACAGATGTCATGGTTCCTGGGAGTGCCTGGGAGCAGCCTCTTGGCCTTGACAGACTAAACACAGAGCCTCGGTCCACACCGTCCTCTACATGGAACACATCAGTCTTTGTAACCCCAAAAGCACAAACTGTCACCCACCAATGCCTGTTTTTGGACATTTTCTGCCCAGGGATATATTTATCTGGGTTGGAATCCTAACTCTGTCTTTTAAACTTTCCTTTTTTTGTTATTTGTGTTAAATCACTGGTAAGTGTAGAGCAGAATGGATGCCCCAAATTGTGAGTTTTTAACCAGAAGTCAAACATTTTTTGCAGGAAAGCTACTTTTTCCATTCAAATGATGATTCCAGATATCTGTTTCAGTTCAAATACTTAGAATTTTAATTGACCATGAGGATCTGTATCTGTGAAGAATTTTTCATAATTTTCAGTGAACATTTAGCTACATAGAGACATTTTATCACACAAATTTTAAAATGGAAATTGCTCTTATTCTTGAAACAATCGAAGAGGAAATAAGAGATAACATCTCTGCCATTATGATTTCCTGTAGAGGTTGTCTCCACCTTAGTTGCAGACTGTGATTGGAAGTTCACTTGTAAATTGTGTGTTTGGAAAATAGATCCTAATTTCTATAGTAAAAATATTACAAATTGGGAGGAAAGAAGGGAGGGAGGGAGAGGTAGGTAGAGAGAGAGAGAGAGAGAATATGAATGAGAGCTGTGAGAACAAGCCAGTTATCCAGACATTCATTCAGCGGAAGCCAAAATGGCAGCCATAACAGTGAGGTAATCTGTCACCACAGAAGAAAGAGTTCCTACATGACCACAGTAGCTGTCAGTGACAATTAAGTTGCCAAGTAGTGGGAAGAAAAGTAAACAACAGTAACTGTTCTCTGGCAGAGGAAAAGCCAGGGAAAAGAACATAGGGGTGATAAAAGCTGTTGCCTCCATCAAAGGGGAGAGGAAAGTGTCAAGAATCAATGCACAGGCACTGAAGTAAACTGATTAGTATAATGGTGCACCCACATCCACCAGCAACAGAAGGCAGGAGACCTGAGCTCCTTTGGCTGTGGTGCCCACGGAGTGAGGATTAAGGTTATAGCAGTGGTGAATTACCACAGGTTAACCTGGGAGTTACTAGGAAGAATGAACTGGAGCCATAAAAAGAGGCCAAAACAGGCAAACTAAAGTTGTTCTTGCTAGACAATAGGAGGGTCACAAAAGGAAACAACATTTTCTTTTTTTTAAGATTTTATCTATTTATTTGAGAGAGAGAGAGAGATAGGAGGGGAAGGGGAGAGGGAGAGAGAATCTCAAGCAGAGCTGTGCTAAGCACAGAGTTGGACATGGGATTGGATCTCACGACCCTCAGATCATGACCTGAGCTGAAATCAAGGGTCAGATGCTCAACCAATTGAGCCACCCAGGTGCCCCAACAACATTTTCATTTAAAGAACAGTAGCCAGGTGTGTATGTGTAAGAGATTTCCTTTTTAATCCTGAATATTTGACAAACACGTCTGCCTTGATTGTTTCAAAGTATTCTTTTTATTAAGTCTTCAAGTTGAATAATTTACACTGATACAGCCATCAAACATTTGAAATGTACGCTCCTCTGTTTTAACTTAGTAAAATTAAAAAAGATTGCATGTTTTATATTTAAATATATTTATGATGGTTACATTATATCAAATTTAAATCCTTTTCTGAGAGAAGAATATGTCTAAAAATACACTATAAAGCAGAGCCTGGAGTTAGCCAAGGGAAGGAGAACAGGAAGTAAGGAAGAAACTTCCAGATAGCACTAGGATATTTGGGTTATTGAGAGTGGTTTATTCCTGGGAGAGGAAGTGGTGTTGGGGAGATCAGGAAAGCATTGAGGGCAATTCTCACCATTAGCTGTGTACCCAGCAATAATTGCCCCTATGTGGCTGCTAACAGAACCCTAACCCCAGTCACACATCCACCCCTCCTGGCTCAGGAGAAGATGACTTCAGCCCCAGACCAGCAGGTACATCCCGATTAAACCACATCAATCATGGTAGTAACTCTTCCATTTTTCTCATTTTTGAATATTAAGCCTGAGAGTAAGTTGCTGGGCTTTCCCTGGAAAAATCATACGAAAACCACAAGAGACATGGAAGTCCCTCTTTTTCTTCTAGACATGATCAACTTGGAGTTGGACACTTACAGCTGTTGCTATAGCCATTTTGCTACCAGACTAATAATGAAGCATTACACTGAGAAAGGCTGAGCCAGACTCATTACAAAGAAGTGAGGCTGGAGGCCTGACAGGTAGAGCCTAGAAACCATTTTACTTCTGCACTTTGACTTGTGAGATGATGATTTTTTCATTGTGTAGGGAAGTTTGTGGGAAGGCATTCTTATACTGCTGTGGAAAACATGATGATATAAAAAGTGTGAAGAAGCCAGATACAGAAAGAAAGGGAGAAAAGCCACATGGGCAATTTCTGTCCTCTAACCTCTGAAGGGTTTACACAAGACATAATATATTTATCTTTAAAAAAAAAAAAGAACTTGTTTTGGGTATAAAGTGAAGAATGGAGGATAGGAGAACAGGTTTGGGGTCAAGATAATCGATCAGGAAGATGCTGGGTGAGCCCTTAGAATCCATGCATAAGGGCGGTGGTGGAAGAGAAGCCAAGATGGAGACAGAGGCAGAGGGAGGCTGAGTTCGAAAGGCAATTTTGCATATTTACTGTATGTACTGCACTGTGTAAGAGGTTGAAGATACAAAGAACAAGATTGCCTTTGCTTTAAAAGATCTGAGTTTCGTAAAAGGGGGAGATAGATACATAGCACTTGGCCACTACCATGTAGTCAGTGTAATACTGAGGTGGATGCACAGGGAGCACACAGAGGGAAGATTTCCAGGAATAGAAAGGACAAAATATTCAATGTCTATACTTCTAGCCCTCCACCTACTCCTTTATTTATTGCCATCTGACTTCAGCTTTACCCCATTAAAATTCTGAGTCTTCACAGGTGATTTTTCATTGGACTTGAGCATGTCCTCCTTCAGCTTAAATTCTCTTCAGCAGTTCTGCCTGGGCTTAAAATTTGCTTCCTCGGAAAACTGTTCCTAACTACGTGGACTGGGTTAGTTAATCCTCCTGCGTGTTCCCATGGCATGCCCTATGACCTCTATCACTCCTCACACATTTTTTACCTGTCAAGTCATTATCTGTCTGTGTACCTCACAGGCCTGTTAACTCCCTGAGAGCTGGCACCATTTCAGCTAGGGTCACCATCGAACTCATTTTCCTATCAAGTGTATGGTAATTAAAAGGTGTTGGGTAAGCATTTACAGATGAAGGAATGAATAAATGAATGGAAGAAGAAGGACCTAGGATCAGAACCAGAAGCATCAAGTCCAAGATGGAGAGTGATGGCAGGATATGGGTACAGATGTAGCAAAAGTCAGGTCACGGCATGACCCGGCTCTCTTGTTGTTGAGGTCAGACACTACTGATTGCAAAATTTGACTCCCCAAATTTTCACTGATGCCCGATGTGTACTGGAGTAGGAGAAGGAAAGGATGATTCAAGTGAAAGAGACTTGTAAACATGATTTTTACTGCCTTGACTCATTCACTATTTCCTATGCACAGGATACCACTCAGGAAAATGGGCCAGAGGAACAGTAAACTTTGCAGGTAAAAGGGGGGTGCTAGCCCCTTGGAGAATGAACATGAAATTGAGGAGCAGGGGTGGACATAAAATGTATGTCAGTGGCTCTCAGATAGAAAACAGCTGCATAAGAGCACCTAAGAAAATTTAGAGGGTTCCTTAACCCAGGTCCCCAGAAGATTCTAGTTCACTAGGTCAGGGTGAGCCCTTAGAATCCATTCTAAGTTTTTCAGGCAATCCTGGCGTGCAAGGAAAAACTCTGATCTAGTTCAACTCTTTAATTTACAAATAAGGAAACTGAACCCAAGAGAGACTTGTTGGCGTTGCTCAGGCTATTATTGGCCAAACTAGGACCACAAATCCAGTTTCTTGACCTGGAGGCCAGAGCTCACAGCATTAATAATTAGAATTAATTAGAATTAGCAAAGAAGCACAAGAATTGGCCAGAAGTTGGAACAATAAAATTCAAAAGGGCTAACGTAGCTTAATCCTCTTATAATAATGCATTTTTGAAGTTAAAGGTAGACACTAGGTTTTTCCACCAGAGCACTGAGGTTCAAGAGTGAGAAGGGCCCATGCTGTCCAGTGTAGCCACTTTGCTTAGTGAGTCAAGATAACAATAAATCTCACAGATTTTCTAAACTTGTAAGGACAGTGGGTCTGCAGACGGGGTGGTTTTACAAGGCGGGGTGGTGAATTACTAATGGCATTATTCATGAGCAGCTTGTAGAGAATGATAAACATCTTTTCTTTATAACTCCTAAGTACAGAAGAAAAAAGATGGACCAATATTACAGTGTTACAGACTTTGCCCTGAGTATGCATTAACTCTTCTCATTATTGTTAGAGTTATTGAAAGAGATTGCTTAATGGGACTTTTGGGGGAGGGGGGCTTTAGTTTAAACCTATTCATTGCAAATGGCAAAGGGTGATGCGAATTGATATCACATTAGAGCCCAGTAAGACGTTTGTCCTTTCAAGTGCTTCCTCAGCGAATATCCTAGATAGCCCCCAATGGAACTGGTATAGGTTGGCACCGATCCTGCTTGAAAGATTTGGTGACAAATCACTTTTCCCTTCATCTTACACAGAAATATCAGCAATCACTCAATAAGCTTCTGCAGGGAAACAATGGTCAAGATCTTCCTTTAATCTCTCCGGACAGGATAAAGCAATGAATCACCATGTAAAATGACTCTATCACTACAGGTGAGTGTTGGGATGCTATTTTTGTGATAACATAACTTATTGTACTAATGAGGCTTTTCTGAATTCTATTTCAGCTTTCCTTCTGACCCTTTCTCTTATTTGGATCATTCACAGCTCATTCACCCAGTTAAGAGAAAGAGAATGCAAGCCCATTTTCAGGTTTCAGCAGTTCTAAGAAAGTCTCTTTAAAAATATAAACATATACATGTTTTGTATACATTTTTAAAACTGTGCTCATTTATCACATTTTGTATATATTGCTTCTTTCCTGGGTTTCTTTTTGCAAGAGCAGATATTCCCAACAGGAAGACATTTTTCCCTGCAGTATTAGAATCTGCAAAGCTCCAGTTGTACATCACTTAACTCTGTGACAGGAAGGCAGGCAGCTTGTGCCTAATGAATGGTACTGATGGAAGGGCAAGGGACACTGAGCTTCAAGTGTCATCAAACAGGATGACTTTGAGATGGTCTTGCTGGATCATAGGATGCTGCCAGAGTCATTTAGTCCTTAAAATACATCAACTGTGTCCAAAACGCCCAAACTGACTGATTCTGCTATTAATCTGGACAAGTAAGAGAAGGGGATAGGGTGCAGTGCTTTACAATAGGGACAGTTACACCCCACCATAAGACCTTTATGAAAATTAAGTAGCCTAATGGGTGTGCCATATGCTTTTAACAATATCATTAATGATACAAATATTTATGTTAATAGGGTGTCAATATATCATCCATGAATCATTACTTTTTTTTTTTAAAGATTTTATTTACTTATTTGACAGAGAGAGACACAGCGAGAGAGGGAACACAAGCAGGGGGAGTGGGAGAGGGAGAAGCAGGCTTCCTACTGAGCAGGAGCCTGATGTGGGACTTGATCCCAGGACCCTGGCATCATGACCTGAGCCGAAGGCAGACGCTTAACGACTGAGCCACCCAGGCACCCCGAATCATTAATTTTTAATGAGTATAAAAATACACTATTGCTGAAATTAATATAACTTAATTTCTAATCATTTGAAATGTTTTTCAGGAAGTTTTTTTGCCAATAATCAGCATTAACATGAATATTTATGTTTATCATGAAGGAGGCCAGGTTATAAGAAATCTATGGGTGATAAAGTGACAAATAAATTACACTTATGTTATTTCATAAGGTACTTTCTCTCCCATGTGTTAAAGTATAATGATAACATTTATTTGTATTTTCATCTGTTTGCCTATGTATTGAACAAATAGGTTTTGGGCATTAATTAAGTACAAGCCACTAAGGTAGATTTTTGAGGGTATAAAAACTGATGAGACATAATCTCTGTCCTTCCTTGAAGCAGATTCCAGAATAAATAGGGCTGAAACATGAACATCAATCCTAGGGGTTTCATCTTTACACCGAGGGCAGCAGAGAACTATCAACAGGTGTGGAGAAGGGAAATGATCTGACCAGCTTTGCATTTAGATTGGTATGGGAAATGATAGGAAGGGACCAGCTGGATGGCCATTGAAGTAATTCAGGCAAGAAATGATACCAGGTAGGCCCCTGAACCAACACAGAGTCAGTGGGAAGAATGGAGAGAAGGAAATGCACCGGAGAGACATTAAGACCATAAAATCCAATGGTTTGAGGACTAATGACGGAGGAGGTTATTCCCAAACTTTAATTTGGGTCTCCAGAGAGATGATGTTGCCACTCACAGAGATGTGACACAGGAAGAAGAGCAGGTTTAACAGCAGGGAAATTATGAGATACATTTTGGGTATTTTATACTAAAAATGTCAATGGGAAATTCTAATAGAAATGGTTCCCCATGAAGCTCAAGGAAGATTTTTAAGTGATACATATATAGATATAGGCATCGACAGTGGAAAACCAGAGGGGGCCCCCTCCTCCATCCCAGGGGATGTTTTTTGAGAGTAACAAGACAAAGGCAAGAATAAGCTCTGGGCTCCTAAGAGTTAGGTAATGAAAATCAAAGTAGTGAGTGCTGTCCATGTCTTGGAAACCAAAGGCAAAGAAAGAAAACATGGCAGGGGGCATCAACTAATTCAGAGTCCAGGTAGGAAGACATCTCAATCTGGCACCAAAGAGGGGACCTTGGCCAAAGAAGTTTCAGTGGGGGCCAGAGAGCCCCGAAATGAGGAGCAGTTGCTCCTCAGGAGATAAGAAAGATAAGACTTTAAGTGATGACAATGCCTCCAAGAAACCCAACTGTAAACAGGCTATGAAAAAGGATGACAATAGATAAAAGGTCAAAGGTGATTTCGAGATTGAAAGGAAAGTGAAGGAAACTGATGAGGGGTGGATGGAGATGGGAATCAGAGCACTGGATCACAGATAAATCAGAGCACACAGTTACAAGATAAGAGGCAGAGCTGTCCATCATTTTATTGTTTTATTTGGGGAAGCATATAAAACCGCATATGTGACTATGACTTCATTCCCACAGTGGCCCATTTTTCCTATTCATTTAACAAGATTTATCAAAGGTCTATCTTGTTCAGACACTGTGCTAGGCACAGAGGTCACAATGGTGAATCAGACAAGGTCCCTGCCCCAAGGAACTCATTGCTTTAGAGGTGGGGTGGAGGCAGAGGGTGCACACAAACATTTCTAATTCCAAGGCTGTCTGTGATAATCTTCGCATTTATTTATAGCTTGAAATGGGTACAGAAAAATCACGTATACCTTTCTCTTAGACATGAAAGCCAATATTAAAACAGTCTACCTACTCTAATATAATTGTAAAATACAATCTCATAAATGTTGACCACTAGATGGCTAGATTAGTTATTAATCCTAGCCAGGGGATCAGAATTAATTAACCTTAGCAGTGAATTGTATTTTGACCTTGGTCTAATTAGGCCAATTTTCCGCTCTGGGAAACATGATTAATTATCTGGTTGATTTAGGGAAAGAACCCCTATAAAACAAAACATATAAACACTAAATCTTTTACCTTAGTTATTAGGATTATAATCTAATTTTTGATATAGTGTGTCCTTCCTCTGATAAGAAAATGCACAATAAAATGAAGATGACACTTTAGATCTATAAATAATTAGGGAAAACAATAAATGAAAAGCACAGTCTAATTTATCAGGGAAGCGGAAATTTATTTTATTGTAATACCAAATGTGTTTTTTATTCTTCACTTATTTCATTTTATTTTGTAACAACTTCCCTTTATATAAGATGCAAGATACTCTGGTACCACTGATATTCTACATACCTAATAAAGAATGTGATAAACTCTAAAATATTTTGGGGGCACCGGGGTGGAGTGTCTGACTCTTGGTTTCAGCTCAGGTCATGATCTTAGGGTCATAGGATTGAGACTCTGCCTTGGGCTCCATGCTCAGTGGGGAGTCTGCTTAAGATTCTCTTCCTCTTTCTCTGACCCTCCCCCTGCTCTTGCATGCTCTCTCTCTTTCTCAAATAAATAAATCTTGAAAAAAAAAATACTTTGAAATTCTGCCATCTGCATAAACCATTTTTATTTTATAAATAGTACCCTTGATTATTTAAAAAATTCTTCAGTGTGAAAACATAATGGGGTTAACTAGTTGTACATTAAGTGGGAGATACTTCAATGAAATATCTTAAAATAAATGTTATGTGTGACAAAATGCTATTTTATGTAGCATTTATGTTGCTACCAATGAATGACACTTCTATATTTAAAGAAAGGCTCACACAATTTCCAAGATTCTCAAGAGAAAGAGTGAACAGATTAACAGTTAAAAGGGGCAAACAGAGTTCCATTCTTTGAAGAGTACTTTCATATGACCCAGGTCTCAGTGCCTCACTGCTGTATTTTTATTGAACTGATTTACCAAATGAACCTTAAAAGCAAATACTCAGAAACAGAGCAACTATTTTGATACTTCCCTTAGTATCTTTGGGTCTAGGTGACAAGTAAAAAAGGACATTTCTTCCTCCTTTCATTAAAATAGATTGGCTCACTTAATGGCCAAAAGTGAGGAGGATCAGCATTAATTTGGAGCATACCCTCTGTGCCAAGGACATTGGCAGATATTGGACACTCAAGTAATGGCCTGGTGTGTTTTTAAAGCAATCAGTAATGCAGTTTTCATAGCAAGGGTAGAACACCACATGGCCGGCAGTCCAGCTTCATTTAAGGTGGATGGACCTTCTCCTTGCCAAAGTGTGAGCAGGAATGCATTTTGGAAGGAAGACGGACACTGGAAATTTATGGGAACAAGTCAATGCTTGTACCAAAGAAGTGGAGACAAAAAGGAATAAACATGAAATTTTAGAATATACAAACATGTTGCATCCTTTAAATTTACCATCTCTTACCAACTGATTGAGTTATTCTCTTTAATTTTCTTCCTTATTAACTTTGATCTATGTTCATAGTCAAGCTTTTTAAATACTATTTTGAATGCTTAGGAAAAATGTGTGCATGCTATACACAAACATATATAGACACATTTGCATTTTGCCAAGCATTAACATATTGTAGCTTAGTATAACAATGAATGAGTCCGTGGGTTTACCTTGCATCTATCATTGTGAGATGTGATTATCAAGACAAGCACAAGACACTTAAACAGGGTAGGTAACATCTAACTGATTCCTCCACAGAGCTGGGTTAAGGAATTGGGTTAATACTACATTTCTTTTAATTATTAGACTTTGTTTTTAGAGCAGGTTTGGATTTACAGAAAAAAATGAGCAGAGAGTATAAAAAGCCCTATACTCTCCTCATCCCCCACCCCAGTTTCCCCTATTATTAACGTCTTGCATCAGGACAGTCCATTTGTTATAACTGATTGAACCAATACTGACACATTATTATTAACTAAAGCCCACAGTTTACATTAGGGCTGACTCTTTGTGTTGTACAGTACTATGGGTTGTGATAAACATATAATGTCATACATCTACCTTTATAGTATCATACAGAATAGTTTCACTATATCAAATATTCTCTGTGCTCTACCTATTCATCCTTCCCTCCCTCCCCAGGAATCCCTGGAAAACACTAATCTTTCACTGTCTTCATAGATTTACCTCTTCCAGAAGGTCATATAGTTGGAATTACACAATATGCAGCCTTTTCAGATTGGCTTCTTTCACACAGTAATATGGCATTTTAGGTTCTTCCAAGTCTTTTCATGGCTTGATAGCTCATTTATTTTTGTGCTAAATATTATCTTATTGTTTGGATGTACCACAGTTTATTTATCCATTCACCTACTAAGGAATATCTTGGTTGCTTCCAAGTTTTGGCAATTATGAATAAAGGTGCTATAGATATCTGTTGGGCAGGTTTTTGGGTAAACATAAGTTTTCTACTCATTTGGATAAATCAAAAAGCATGGTTGCTGGATCATATGGTAAGAATATGCTCAGTTTTGTAAGAAATTGCCCAGCTGTCTTCCAAAGTGGCCATACAATTCTGCATTCCCATCAGCAATGTAGGATTTTTCCCTATTGCTCTACATCCTTGCCAGCATTTGGTGTTGTCAGTGTTTTGGGTTTGGGCCATTCTAATAGGTTTGTAATGGGATCTCATTGTTGTTTTAATTTGCATTTCCCTAATGATAGCTGATGTGGAGCATCTTTTCATATTATAATTGCCATCTGTATATCTTCTTTCATGAACTATCTGTTCAAGTCTTTTGCTCATTTTTAAATTTTTTTTTTTTTTACTGTTGAGTTTTAAGAGTTTGTATATTTTGATTAAGAGTCCTTTAGCAGATTTGTCTTTTTCATGTATTTTCTCCCAGTCTGTGGCTTTTTTAATTCTCTTGACAGTGCTTTCCACAGAGTAGAAGTTTTTAATTTTAATAAGGCCTAACTTAATATTTTCTTTCATGGATGGTGCTTTTGGTATTATATCTAAAAATTCATCATCAAACTCAAGGTCACCTAGATTTTTTCTTCTATGTTATTTTGTACAGGTTTTATAGTTTTGTGATTTACATTTTGGCCTATGATCCATTTTGATTTAATTTTTGTGAAAAGTGTAATGGCTACAGAAATTATTTTTGTATAAGAATGTCCAATTTTCTAAGCACCATTTGTTGAAAAGTCAATCCTTTCTCCATTGAATTGCCTTTGCTCCTTTGTCAATTATTAGTGACTATAAATGTATGAATCTATGTCTCTATTTCATTCCATTGAACTATTTTTTTCCTATTCTTTCACTAATATCATCCCATCTTAATTATTGTAGCTTTGTATTAGGTCTTGAAGTCAAGTAGTATCAGTAGTCAGTCCTCTGACTTTGTTATTCTTCTTTAGTATTGTATTGGCTATTCTGATATAAACATTTTTTTGCCATTCCATATAAACATTAGAATCAGTTTGTGGATGCTCATAAAAAAGTTGCTGGGATTTTTGTTGAGATTGTGCTAAATCTATTGATCAAATTAGGAAGAACTGGCATCTTAATGATATTGACTTTTCCTATGTGTGGACATGGACTATCCATATATTTAGATCTTTGATTTTTTCATCAGAGTTTATAGTTTTCCTCATATAGATCCTGTATATATTATTATAGATTTATATCAGTATTTTAGGGTTGGGTTTTTTTTTTTTTGGTGCTGAGACAAATGCTATTATATTTTTATAACCTATAAATTTGTTAAAATTACTTATTAGTTCCAGTACTGTTTTTGTCAATTCTCTTGTGATTTTCTACATAGACAATCATGACATCTATGAACAGATCACTCTATTGTCTCTATCGATATTTTCTTTCCTTTTTGGTCTTACTGCATTAGCTAGGACTTCCAGTTCAATGTAGAATGAAAGTGGTGAGATGGAACATCCTTGGTTTGTTCCTGATCTAAGGGGGAAAGCTTCTCATTTCTAACCATTAAGTCTATTGTTAGTAGTAAGATTTTACAGATGTTGCTTATCAAGTTGAAGAGATTCTCTACATTCCTAGTTTGCTGATAGTTTTTTTTTTTTTTTTATCACAAATGAGTGTTGGTTTTCGTCAGATGCTTTTACAGAAGATTAGATTTATTTCCCATTTCTATCTACCTTTACTAGTCCTACCTTTTTGGAGAAAAAAAGGGCTGTTCATTGAGGAGCATATTTTGGTAGGCCTCCATCTGTTGCTCTTGTCACCAGAAGTTACATATAATCAGATCAGTAGTTATTCATCAGAGCTGTGGCCCCAGCATGTAGTCTCTCTCTCATTCTATGACAATAGGTTTCTTCAGCACACAAGTGGATAACCCATCCAACCTCTCAGCCACCTTTCTCCAAGCTACCTAATTTACTCCCTTCTACTTCCACATTCATATTCCCAAACCTGTCATACCTTAAACTCTTCAAATCCCACATCACTAACTCTAAAAGCACTCACTCCCTACACTTCCTCTCCTTTGAGCCTTCGTTGTGCAATGACTTCCTCTTCTCTCTCATCAAGATGCCCAATTTGATCTACCTTCAACCCCAGTACAATAGACCTTTCTCATCTTCACTTCATTCTTTTTTCTGCTTGATTTCCATGGTTCAGAACTTCAGTTACACTTTTGCCTACAATTTATTATCTTTGTTCTTATTTCTTCATTTCCATCAGGCAAAGCTGAAATGATGGATGATTTATTTGTTGATCTGTTTTATTTTGCCTACATCTGAGCAAATAGAGCTGGAGAATTCACAAGAGGGCAGATGGTGATGCTCTAACTTTATAATCAGCAAAATCAAATTGACCCTCAAGATTATTTAGCAATTTGACCGTATTTTTTGTTCTACCCTCTCTTTTCCACATGGAATGTTTCAAAACTTCTTTTCTTGACCTTTGAAAAATGTCTTAATTTTCTCATCTTAGATTTCTTGTGTTCTACTTCACAAAAAGAAGTCCTCATACATATTGGAATTCTGTCTAGTATAAATTTATTTAGATAAGCTCTTATCTTTTTTTTTTTTTAACTTTTATTTCATTAGTGAGGGAGAAGTTCTTCCTATCTAGGTGTAGTGCTACCCCTCATGATTTGGATTCTATTTCTTAGAAACCTCAAAATATCAACCAACCCCTCTTTCCCAATATATTCAGTAATTCTTTTCTAGTTAGAGTCTTCCCCATCATAATTAACATCATCAATTATCTCCCTTAAAAAAATCAACAAATCTGACCACTCTCTCATTTCCCATTCTCCTCATTTACAGTGAAAATAATGAAAAAAGCTCTCTATACAAATGATAGATTATATATTTAATTAAAATATTCCCTTCCTATATGCTGTGCCATTCACATTAGGCTTGGCCATGTGACTTTCTTTAGTTAATGAAATACATGTGAAAGTGATATGTGCCACTTTCAAGAAGCAGCTTTTAGAGTAATTGCATGGTCCTGCCACTTTTTTTTTCTTTAAGACCCCCTCATGTGCCAGATAATGGCTGCCACTTCACCTGGTCCTAAATGGTGTAGGGCATCAGCAGAGCTGATGTCAATCCACAATGGAAAACAGTCTGAGCACAAAATCAGCCTCTGTGATAGTGTTACCATTGAAATTTTCAGGTTGTTTTTTACTGCCTCATACTCTAACCTACAGTGACTTCTACATGACTTCTTGCCTGCATTTTCTCCCTGTCTATTACTTCTCAACCCATTTTAATCTGACTTCAGGGCTTATTTCTACATGGCAGTAACTTAAATGGCCATTTTTCAGTGCTATCTTAACTAAGCAGCATTTCAAATAGTTGATCATTCTCTTCCTTTAGGAACATTCTCTTTTAAAGATTCTATTGCAATCTGTGAGCCATACTATTTCTGATTTCCCCCTAATATGTTGTTGCTTCCTCTCAGTCCTCATTCCCCATTTCCTGGAGTTTCTCAAGACTCTATCCTAAGACCTCATCTCTTCTCATTCTACATTCTAATCTTAGGAAATTTCAACCAGTCTGTGATTTTATCTTCTTCCTGTACTTATGTGATGTTTAAGCTTATATCTTCAGTCCCCTCTGAGTTACTGACATAGATAGTCAAATTGTCTACTTTATATCTCTCCTTAAATACCATAAAGACACATCATATTCAAAATACCCAAAATGTAATGCACAACCCTTTGCTCCAAACCAGCCTTGTTTCTGGTGTTTGTTTCTCCTTATAAGCTTCATGACACAGAGTCTGGCCTGTTTCTGATTCTTACAGTACTTGTGAGAAAGTGCCAAAATTCCAAGTATGATTGATAGATAAATAAATAAAAATTACACATATTAGGGTGAAACTAGAGGTAAAGATGTGATTTTAAAAGTTAGAACAGAAGGTATCTTCTTAAAACGTTGACTACAGTATTATAAGCGATTGCTCAGAACTGGCAGTGGAAACCAGAAGTTAGTGGGATAATATATTTAAGGGGCACAAGAAAATACTACTAACTTAGAATTGTATATTCAGTAAAAATATCTTTCAAGAACAAAACAGAATTAATAACTTTTTCATACATATTAAAAATAAAGAATGTGTAGTTCTGTGGCTCCTTTCTAAAGGGAATTCTAAAACATATATTTTAAGTAGAAGGAAAACGACAACAGATGGAAGTCTGAGATGCAAGAATAGTAAGGGACAAAAAAGAGGCAAATATGTGGGTAAATTTATACAACATTTACTGAATAAAACCAGAATGTTTAATTTCAAGGAGTTAAAATGTAGAAGGAAAATAAAAGGACAAATTCAAGAGAAACAGAAAGAACATCAAGGGAATAATATACATTCAGCATACTGTTACCATTTTCCTTTAAAGCTGTGTGTAAGCTACATAGGTGCTCTGTGTATTATTTTTCTTTATACTTTACAAATGTTTTATAAATATTGCTTTCTTTTAACTAATATTTAATAAAAATGTAAATATATATTTTCTTATCTTCAGCTGAGCATGAAACATGTTTATGAAGAAGTAAAATTTATAATTCGTTAGAGAATGAGAGTGGCCTAGTTTAATGTTCTTCATATGTCCTAAATTGTATAAGTATTCCAAGAACTAATCTATGTTTAGTGGATCTGTAGTTTAGTGGCTTAGTCTGTGATTCAGCACCAAAAAAGATGCAGCCTTTTATGTAGCAATCTGAGGTATTAGTGGGTGCTCCTGACATCTGAACAAGATGTGCTAAGTGCAAAAAAACAAAAACAAACAAACAAAAAAATCCACAGAAAACACCCTCCTCCCCCAAAAAGACGAAAAAACCCCACAGTACTATGGTTTCTGTTTTAAGGAAATGATCGTTTACATAGCTGAAAAAATGTGACTTGTGAGGTCATCTGGAATTTCATTATCTATAATGATCTTAATAAATTTCAAGATTATGTAACAACAGTTGAAGGTCAATAGATATGTAAAGGCATTACTATAATTCTAAAAGCTACACCTAATTATTCTTTTCTGTGCCAGAAATGCAAATTTTCTTAAAGCCATAGTAGTGACAGACTCACTTTTTCCAGCATTTGGTTCTGTAACATAAAATATCACCCTTCCACATCCTGTACAGAGGACAGAGAATTAGTCTTAAGAGCATCATTGTGGCAGAAATGCTCATATGGGCTGCCATATGAGTGAAAAATTCTATACTGAAGAGTCTAATCATTTTAACTACGGTTTTAGCTGTAATATCATAAAATATTTATAGAATCAGTAAGATAATAGCTTCAATACATAGCTTTCAATATAACTAGGGAAATTTTATCCAGAGAAGAAAAGCATAATACATACTGTTGAAAACCAGAAAGCCGCCGTGGGGGAATCTGTCCATGGTCCTGAAGAAGCCACCCACCAGTGTTTGTTTCATTAAATGGTCTGTACTTAATACAAATTAATTTCAAGATTATCTACCAGGCCCTTTTTATTGCTTATTTATCGTCAGATATGTTATCTTAGAAGAAGAGCCGTGTCATATTCAGGAATATTTTAATTATTTCAATTTATATTATGTAGGTATGTTGGTTTTTCTCCATTATTACTTTTCCAAGATCCCTTCTCCATACTGCTCTGCCCTGTTCTGGAGGCTTTTGTGGCTAATCTCTAGGACATGTTGTCAAACTAGCAGGCTTTTGATTGGATTTTGCCTACAGGAAACATCTTCAGGAAAGCAGGAGATTAGCAAGTAGGATGAGAGAGACAGAAATATTTTTCTCCCTGCATCTTTATTGTTTTGGCAAAATTATCAGGAACAATTTTAACTTTTGAAGACTCTAATTCCCATTGAATGATCTCTCTTTTAGGGCTCCTGTCCTCTCTGGGCTTATTCTCTTGTTTCTTAGTTTTTAATGGAAATAACTTTTTCCTACCATTGCTATTCTCTGGGCTCTTCAACAACCTTTAATTTGTTTTCTAGTCCTGCTAGTAAGTAAATTCTTCTTAAGTTTCTTTATTTAAATCATCTGACTGCAACTTATTTCCTGCCAGGACCATGAGTGATACAAAAGGTTTTTGAACCATAACTAAAATATCCAATTGAGAAGACAGAACATTAGTAGACAAGAAGTGGACATTAAATGCCCATAAAATATACAAGTTAGTAGGGGATAGGGTATAAGCACTGTAGATGAACTATGTAGCTACTTTTCCACAATACCTAGCCCATTGTGTCCATTAATAACAGTTGGTATTAATAAGATTGAAAAGTTAGTGCAGAGAGTTCCTATACCTGTCATCTAGTTTCCCTAAAGTTATCCTACATAACCGTAGCACAATTAACAACTAAGAAACACTGGTAGAATACTATGACCTAAACTAGAGACTTTACTTAGATTTCTTATTTTTCCATTAATGTTCTATTTCTGGTCCTGATCTATGTCAGAAAAAGCACATTGGATTTTGTTGTCTTGACTCCTTGGTCCCCTCCATTCTGTATTTTTCCTTGTCTTTCAGGACCTTAAAAATTTTGAAGAGTACTGGTCAGATATTTTGTAAAATGTTTCTCCATTTGGAGTTTTCTGGTATTTTTCTCACAAGTAGACTGGAGGTACAAGTTTAGAAGAAGGTGAAATGCCCTTCTTATCACCTTATCACATCATATTAAGGTACCTGATATTGACATGAATTGTCACCAGTGTAGTTAACCTTAACCTGGTTAAGATGATGAATGCCAATTTTCTCTACTGTAGTTACCAGTTTTCTCTGTGCATACTCTATTTGTTAGAAGCAAGTCATTAAGTTCTGCCCACAATCAAGGTGAGAGGAGTTAAGATCCACCACCTGGAGGGAATATTATCAAAGAATTTGTGCATATATATTAACCCCACCACAGCAGGGGAACCTGGGTGGCTCAGTTGTATAAGTGTCTGACTCTTGATTTTGGCTCAGATCATTATCTCAGGGTAGTTAGATTGAGCCTGGTGTTGGGTTCTGGGCTCAGTGCAGAGTCTGCTTAAGTGTCTCTCCCTCTCCCTCTGCCTCCCCCCTCCAACTCACACATGCTCACTCTGTCTCAGAAAGAAAGAAAGAAAAGGAAGAAAAGGAAGAAAGGAGGGAAGGAAGGAAGGAAGGAAGGAAGGAAGGAAGGAAGGAAGGAAGGGAGAAAGAAAGAGAAAGAAAGAAAGAAAGAAAGAAAGAAAGAAAGAAAGAAAGAAAGAAAGAAAGAAAGAAAGAAAGAAAGAAAGAAAGAAAGAAAGAAAGAGAAAGGAAGGAAGGAAGGAAGGAAGGAAGGAAGGAAGGAAGGAAGGAAGGAAGGAAGGAAGAAAGAAAGAAAGAAAGAAAGAAAGAAAGAAAGAAAGAAAGAAAGAAAGAAAGAAAGAAAGAAAGAAGAAGGAAGGAAGGAAGGAAGGAAGGAAGGAAGGAAGGAAGGAAGGAAGGAAGGAAGAAAGAAAGAAAGAAAGAAAGAAAGAAAGAAAGAAAGAAAGAAAGAAAGAAAGAAAGAAAGAAAGAAAGGAGAAGGAAGGAAGGAAGGAAGGAAGAAAAGGAAGAAAAGAAAGAAAAGAAGGGTTCAGGTAGTTAATGATTAGAGATAGAAGATAGTTTCTTGATGGAAATAAAGGATTGCATAGGCCATCTGGGAAAGTATTTTTGTTTCAAAATATTTCTCCTTCAGAATACTCTTAAGCCTCTCATTATTTTTTTATTCCTATACTTACTTTAATATGAGTAAAAATAATCCACATAAATTACATCTTCGTCTTGTCATAAATCTATAACATCAACATTTAAAAAAAGGTTTTGATAAGTATGGTTTAAAAGTCTAAATATTTCAATTTTACCCCAATTCATTTTGAGAATTCCAAATATCTACATTTACACCAAAAAATCTGTTCTCTATACACAAGATATGTGAAGCTTCTTGTTTTGCTTTGTTGTTGAGTTTTTTGGATGGAAGGTCAACTAGATATAACTATAATGGTCCCCAATGAATACTAATAATGGTACCAAGAACATCCTGACAAAATACTGGATAAGTTCCCAGATAGCAGACTCTTAAGATTGCAGATTATATTAGTAGCACTAAAATTCAATATTAATTAGCCATGACACGTACATATACTTCAGAACTGATGAAGTGCTCTTCAGACTAAGAATTCTTAATAAGCTCTGTTTAATTTTAATTTCTATTTTCATTTGACAGTATCTAAGGAAAACGTGTGATTTGGTATTGTAACACCACCCAGTTCAAGGGCTGTAAGTTTCCAGTTTGTTCTTATTCACCCAGCCAATTTAATTTCCAAATCATAAACTCTTCCATTCTGCCTTCTGAGAACAATAATTTCCGTTGGAAGGTTTCTTTAAGGTTTTTAACCTTGATTGAGAGAATATATCAAGTGGAAAATACTTTATATAATCCAGTTCTTTTGTTCTATAAATTATCAAAACAGTAGCATTTCTTTGAATCATATTTTAGCAAATATGTATTCCTTTAGAAGAATTATGATAAGTGAACAAATTTAGCGCTGTTCTAGTAATTATATAAGAGGGAAAAACAGCCTTAGCCTCTAGTCTCACTACACCCCTTTCTACTCATGGCAATATGGATAGATCTAGACATTTTTTGTCTATTTTCTGATTCACAAAAATAAAACTAAAAGAGTTAAGGTGTTTACTGAAGAAGTAACACAAAAACTTATTTTTTAAACTTTTTTTCTTAATATATAATGAAAAAGACAATTTTTAAAAAAATATTTTTTAAAGATTTTATTCATTTTTTGAGACACACAGAGAGAGAGAGAGCACAAGCAGGGAGGAGAGTCAGAGGGAGAGGGAGAAGCAGACTCCTCAATGGGCAGGGACCCTGATGCCGGGCTCAATCCCAGGGCCTTGAGATCATGACCTGAGGCAAAGACAGATGCTTAATCGACTGAGCCACATAGGTGTCCCAAAAAAGACAAATTTAGCCCTTTTTACCTCATTTGTGAACAATTTCCTGACTTCTACCCAGGTCAGTGTTGTTCCTTCCCTTTACAGACTTCACCCAGAACATTTTTTATCCCTCTCTTATAACACTTAGGCTACTTAAGACTATTTTCACTAGAAGCACATCTAATGATGTCCTTGGAATCACAGAAGGCATAGCACATTCATCTTGTACTTTCATGGTATCCAAAACACAGTGAACATCTATTAAATATTTGTTAAATTTTAAAAACATATTTTCTTTGAAAAATTCAAAATTGCATATATTCAATAGAGAAAACCGAGGAAACACAATAAGAAAAAAAATCAATTTTTAAGGTGGGCACTTCCCATTTACAGATGCAGAAATTGAAGTTTAGAGATGTTAAGCTGCTCAAGAATGTAGCTTCAACTACTGGATCACGAGGGCAGAATTCGAGAGATTAGTCATACCATAAGATGAAACAACATAGGAATAATTGGGATCCCGGAAGAAGAAAGAGAGAGAGGGGCAGAAGGTATATTGGAGCAAATTATAGAGAGAACTTCCCTAACTTGGGGAAGGAAACAGGCATCAAAATCCAGGGCACACATAGAACCCCTCTCAAAATCAATAAAAATAGGTCAACACCCCAACATCTAATAGTAAAACTTATGAATCTCAGAGACAAAGAGAAAATCCTGAAAGCAGCTCGGACAAGAGATCTGTAACCTACAATGGTAGAAACATTAGATTGGCCACAGACCTATCCACAGAGACCTGGCAGGCCAGAAAGGACTGGCAGGATATATTCAGAGCACTAAATGAGAAAAATATGCAGCCAAGAATACTATATCCAGCTAGGCTGTCATTGAAAATTGAAGGAGAGATAAAAAGCTTCCAGGACAAACAAAAACTAAAGGAATTTGCAAACACAAAACCAGCCCTACAAGAAATATTGAAAGGGGTCCTCCAAGCAAAGAGAGAGCCTAAAAGCAACATAGACCAGAAAGGAACACAGACAATATACAGTAACAGTCACCTTACAGGCAATACAATGGCACTAAATTCCTATCTTTCAATAGTTACCCTGAATGTAAATGGGCTAAATGCCCCAATCAAAAGACACAGGCTATCAGATTGGATAAAAAAAACAAGACCCATCAATATGCTGTCTGCAAGAAACTCATTTTAAACCCAAAGACACCCCCAGATTGAAAGTGAAGGGGTGGAAAACCATTTACCATGCTAATGGACACCAAAAAAAAGCTGGGGTGGCAATCCTTATATCAGACAAATTAGATTTTAAATGAAAGACTATAATAAGAGATGAGGAAGGACACTATATCATAATTAAAGGGTCTATCCAACAAGAAGATCTAACAATTGTAAATATCTATGCCCCTAACATGGGAGCAGCCAATTATATAAGCCAATTAATAGCAAAAGCAAAGAAACACATTGACAACAATACAATAAGTGGGGGACTTTAACACCCCCCTCATTGAAATGGACAGATCCTCTAAGCAAAAGATCAACAAGGAAATAAAGACTTTAAATGACACACTGGACCAAATGGACTTCACAGATCTACTCAGAACATTCCATCCCAAAGCAACAGAATACACATTCTTCTCTAGTGCCCATGGAACATTCTCCAGAACAGATCACATCCTAGGTCACAAATCAGGTCTCAACCAGTACCAAAAGATTGGGATCATTCCCTGCATATTATCAGACCACAATGCTTTGAAACCAGAACTCAACCACAAGAGGAAAGTCGGAAAGAACTCAAATACATGGAGGCTAAAGAGCATCCTACTAAAGAATGAATGGTCAACCAGGAAATTAAAGAAGAATTAAAAAATTCATGGAAACCAATGAAAATGAAAATGAAAACACAACTGTTCAAAATCTTTGGGATGCAGCAAAGGCGGTCCTAAGAGGAAAGTATATAGCAATACAAGCCTTTCTCAAGAATCAAGAAAGTTCTCAAACACACAACCTAACCCTACACCTAAAGGAGCTGGAGAAAGAACAGCAAATAAAGCCTAAACCCAGCAGGAGAAGAGAAATAATAAAGATCAGAGCAGAAATCAATGAAATAGAAACCAAAAGAACAGTAGAACAGATCAATGAAACTAGGAGCTGGTTCTTTGAAAGAATTAACAAGATTGATACACCCCTGGCCAGACTTATCAAAAAGAAAAGAGAAAGGACCCAAATCAAAAAAATCATGAATGAAAGAGGAGAGATCACAACCAACACCCAAGAAATACAAACAATTATAAGAACATATTATGAGCAACTCTATGCCAGCAAATTCGATAATCTGGAAGAAATGGATGCATTCCTAGAGATATATCAACTACCAAAACTGAACCAGGAAGAAATAGAAAACCTGAACAGACCCATAACCACTAAGGAAATTGAAGCAGTCATCAAAAATCTCCCAACAAGAGCCCAGGGCCAGATGGCTTCCCAGCGGAATTCTACCAAACATTTAAAGAAGAATTACTACCTATTCTTCTGAAACTGTTCCAAAAAATAGAAATGGAAGGAAAACTTCCAAACTCGTTTTATGAGGCCACCATTACCTGGATCCCCAAAGCAGACAAAGACCCCATCAAAAAGGAGAATTACAGACCAATATCCTTGATGAACATGGATGCAAAAATTCTCACCAAAATACCAGCCAATAGGATCCAAGAGTACATTAAAAGGATTATTCACCATGACCAAGTGGGATTTATCCCTGGGCTGCAAGGTTGGTTCAACATCCGCAAATCAATCAATTGATAAAATACATTAATAAAAGAAAGAACAAGAACCATATGAGCCTCTCAATAGATGCAGAAAAAACATTTGACCAAGTACAGCATCCTTTCTTGATCAAAACTCTTCAGAGTATAGGGATAGAGGATACATACCTCAGTATCATAAAAGCCATCTATGAAAAACCCACAGCGAATATCATTCTCAATGGGGAAAAACTGAGAGCTTTCCCCCTAAGGTCAGGAACGCAGCAGGGATGTCCACTATCACCACTGCTGTTCAACATAGTATTAGAAGTCCTAGCCAGAGCAATCAGACAACAAAAAGAAAAAAAAAGGCATCCAAATTGGCAAAGAAGTTGTCAAACTCTCACTCTTTGCAGATGATATGATACTTTATGTGGAAAACCCAAAAGACTCCACCCCAAAACTGCTAGAACTCATACAGGAATTCAGTAAAGTGGCAGGATATAAAATCAATGCACAGAGTCGGGGGAAAGATGGCAGAGGAGTAGGGGACCCTATTTCAACTGGTCCCCGGAATTGAGCTGGATATCTACCAGAACACTCTAAGCACCCACGAAACCAGCCTGAGATGTAAGAAGATCTGGATCTCTACAAACAGGATATTGCAGGCAGTTGGTTTTGAGGTACGAAGCGGAGAGCCGTGATTCTGTGGGCAGATATTGGAGGATAAACGGCAGCGGGAGGGTGCCTGGACGTGGGGATCCTACACCACTGGTGAGTGACAGCCTCACGCGCTTCAGAGAGGGCACAGACTCGCAGACTGGTAGCGTCGGGAAAGAACTTTAGGGCAGCCCCCAGGTTGCAAAATCAGACCGGCGGGGTCGCGCGCGCGAACCGCAGCACCCCTGGACAAAAACCAGAGCGATGGTCGCGTGCATGAGAACTGCAGCCTCCGAGACGGAAACCTGGTGTGCCGGGGTCCCGCTGGTGAACTGCAACCCCCAGGGTGGAAACCCTGAGCGGCGAGCGGCGGAGTCGCGTGCACGCGAACTGCAGTCCCCGGGAGGGAACCCCAAGCGGCGGAGTCGCGCGCGCGCGAACTGGGAGCAGCTGGCGGTTTTAGAAGCACAAAGGGCAGAGACGTGCCCCAACCTGGAGGCAGGACTGGGAGCGCTGCAGAGGGGCGCACAACCCAGGATGCTGCAGTTTATAGCAGCACGGACAGAAACGGAGACAGCGTGGCCTGGAGAGCTCACTGAAGAACAGACTGAGGTCTCTCTGCTCTGAGGCAGAGGGTTGGAAACGGTCTCTTCTGCTCTGACTCGCGGAAGAGACGCGGAAAGCCGCCAGGGAAAGGAGCCAGAGAACAAAAGCCCCAAAGGCTGATTCCCACTGAGCCCATCCCCCACCACAGGGGCACAGGGCAACTCCGCTGGAGCAGGGTTGCCTGAGTAACAGCGCGGCAGGCCCCTCCCGCAGAAGACAGGCTGGGAAAACAAGAGGCCAGCAACCCTAAGGTCCCAAGAAAACAGGTGCATCTCGCTTGGGTTCTGGTCAATAATTTGGACTCTATACATTCCCTCAAACACCCATCAACAGAATGACTAGGAGGAGGAGCCCCCAAAACAGAAAAGACTCAGAGATTATGACTTATGCTGCAGATTTACAAATGGATGCAGATATAACCAAGATGTCAGAGATGGAATTCAGGCTAGCAATTGTGAAGACAATGGCTAGAATGGAGAAATCAATTCATGGCAACATAGAGTCTCTAAGGGCAGAAATAAAAGGTGAATTGGCAGAACTTAAAAATGCTATCAATGAGATCCAATCCAATCTAGATAATCTAACAGCTAAGGTAACTGAGACAGAAGAGAGAATAAGCGATCTGGAAGACAATATAATAGATAAAAAGGGAAAAGAGGAGGCAAGGGAAAAACAACTCAGAATCCATGAAAATAGAATCAGAGAAATAAGTGACACCATGAGGCGTTCCAATGTCAGAATAATTGGAATCCCAGAGGGAGTGGAGAGAGAGAGGGCTAGAAGATGTATTTGAGCAAATCATAGCTGAGAACTTCCCTAATCTGGGGAATGAAACTAACATTCGAGTCCTAGAGGCAGAGAGGACCCCTCCTAAGATCAAGGAAAACAGGTCAACACCCCGGCATGTAATAGTAAAACTTGCAAATCTTAGAACCAAGGAAACCATCTTAAGGGCAGTTAGGGGGAAGAGATTCCTTACGTACAGAGGGAGGAACATCAGAATAACATCAGACCTATCCACAGAGACCTGGCAAGCCAGAAAGGCCTGGCAAGACATATTCAGGGTACTAAATGAGAAGAACATGCAGCCAATAATACTTTATCCGGCAAGGCTTTCATTTAGAATGGATGGAGAGATGCAGAGCTTCCACGACCAGCAGAAACTGAAAGAATCTGTGACCACTAAGCCGGCCCTGCAAGAAATATTAAGGGGGGTTCTATAAAAGGAGAAAGACCCCAAGAGTGATCTACAAAAGAAATTTACAGGGACAATCTATAAAAACAACGTCTTCACAGGCAACATGATGACAATTAATTCATATCTTTCAATAATCACTCTCAACGTGAATGGCCTAAATGCTCCCATAAAACGGCACAGGGTTGCAGATTGGATAAAAAGACAGGACCCATCCATATGCTGCCTATAAGAGACTCATTTTGAACCTAAAGATACATCCAGACTGAAAGTGAAGGGATGGAGATCTATCTTCCATGCCAGCGGACCTCAAAAGAAAGCTGGGGTAGCAATTCTTATATCACACAAATTAGATTTTAAACTAAAGTCTGTAATAAGAGACACAGAAGGATACTATATCATTCTTAAAGGGTTTATCCAACAAGAAGATCTAACAATTGTAAATATCTATGCCCCCAACATGGGAGCAGCCATCTACATAAGCCAACTGTTAACCAAAATAAAGAGTCATATTGATAACAATACGTTAATTGTAGGAGACCTCAATACTCCACTCTCAGCAATGGACAGATCATCGAAGCAGAAAATCAACAAGGAAACAAGAGCTTTGAATGATACATTGAACCAGATGGACCTCATAGATATTTACAGAACATTCCATCCTAAAACAACAGAATACTCATTCTTCTCGAGCGCACATGGAACTTTCTCCAGAATAGACCATATACTGGGTCACAAAGCAGGTCTCAACCGATACCAAAAGATTGAGATTATTCCCTGCATATTCTCAGACCACAATGCTCTAAAACTGGAACTCAATCACAAGAAAAAATTTGGCAGAAATTCAAACACTTGGAAGCTAAAGACCACTCTGCTCAAGAATGTTTGGGTCAACCAAGAAATCAAAGAAGAACTTAAACAATTCATGGAAATCAATGAGAACGAAAACACATTGGTCCAAAATCTATGGGATACTGCAAAGGCGGTCCTAAGGGGGAAATACATAGTCATCCAAGCCTCACACACAAAAAATAGAAAAATCCCGAATTCACCAACTAACTCTACACCTTAAAGAACTAGAGAAAAAGCAACAAACAATGCCTAAGCCACGCATTAGAAGAGAAATAATTAAAATTAGAGCAGAAATCAATGAATTAGAAACCAGAAACACAGTAGATCAGATCAATGAAACTAGAAGTTGGTTCTTTGAAAGAATTAATAAGATCGATAAACCACTGGCCAGACTTATCCAAAGGAAGAGAGAAAGGACCCAAATTAATAAAATTATGAATGAAAGGGGAGAGATCACAACTAATACCAAGGAAATAGAAACAGTTATTAGAAATTATTATCAACAACTATATGCCAATAAACTGAGCAATCTGGATGAAATGGAGGCCTTCCTGGAAACCTATAAGCTGCCAAGACTGAAACAGGAAGAAATTGACAACCTGAATAGGCCAATAACCAGTAACGAGATTGAAGCAGTGATCAAAAACCTCCCAAAAAACAAGAGTCCAGGGCCTGATGGATTCCCTGGGGAATTCTACCAAACATTCAAAGAAGAAATAATACCTATTCTACTGAAGCTGTTTCAAAAAATAGAAACAGAAGGAAAACTTCCAAACTCATTCTATGAGGCCAGCATTACCTTAATCCCCAAACCAGGCAAAGACCCCATCAAAAAGGAGAATTTCAGACCGATATCCCTGATGAATATGGATTCCAAAATCCTCAACAAAATCCTAGCTAATAGGATCCAACAATACATTAAAAGGATCATCCACCACAACCAAGTGGGATTTATCCCTGGGATGCAAGGGTGGTTCAACATTCGCAAATCAATCAGTGTGATAGAACACATCAATAAGAGGAGGGAGAAGAACCATATGGTCCTCTCAATTGATGCAGAAAAAGCATTTGACAAAATACAACATCCTTTCCTGATTAAAACTCTCCAGAGTACAGGGATAGAGGGAACATTCCTCAAGCTCATAAAATCCATCTATGAAAAACCCACAGTGAATATCATCCTCAATGGGGAAAAGCTGAGAGCCTTTCCCTTGAGATCAGGAACACGTCAAGGGTGCCCACTCTCACCACTGTTGTTCAACATAGTCCTAGAAGTCCTAGCAATAGCAATCAGACAACAAAAAGAAATAAAAGGTATTCAAATTGGCAAAGAAGAAGTCAAACTCTCTCTTTTCACAGACGACATGATACTTTATGTGGAAAACCCAAAAGACTCCACCCCCAAATTACTAGAACTCATCCAGCAATTCAGTAATGTGGCAGGATACAAAATCAATGCACAGAAATCAGTTGCTTTCTTATACACTAACAACGCAACTGTAGAAAGAGAAATTAGAGAAACGATGCCATTTACAATAGCACCAAAAACCATAAGATACCTCGGAATAAACCTAACCAAAGAGGTAAAGGATCTATACTCTAGGAACTACAAAACACTCATGAAAGAAATTGAAGAAGACACAAAAAGATGGAAAAATATTCCATGCTCATGGATCGGAAGAATAAACATTGTTAAAATGTCTATGCTACCCAGAGCAATCTATACCTTCAATGCCATCCCGATCAAAATTCCAATGACATTTTTCAAAGTGCTGGAACAAACAATCCTAAAATTTGTATGGAATCAGAAAAGACCCCAAATCGCCAAGGAGATGTTGAAAAAGAAAAACAGCTGGGGGCATCACGTTGCCCGATTTCAAGCTATATTACAAAGCAATGATCACCAAGACAGCATGGTACTGGCACAAAAACAGACATACAGACCAATGGAAGAGAATAGAGAACCCAGATATGGACCCTCAACTCTATAGTCAAATAATCTTTGACAAATCAGGAAAAAACATGCAATGGAAAAAAGACAGTCTCTTCAATAAATGGTGCTGGGAAAATTGGACAGCCACACAGAAGAATGAAACTTGACCATTCTCTAACACCATTCACAAAGATAAACTCAAAGTGGATGAAAGACCTCAATGTGAGACAGGAATCCATCAAAATCCTAGACAAGAACATAGGCAGTAACCTCTTTGACATCGGCCAGGGCAACTTCTTTCAAGATACATCTCCAAAAGCTAGTGAAACAAAAGCAAAAAAGCTTTTGGGACTTCATCAAGATAAAAAGCTTCTGCACAGCAAAGGAAACAGTCAACAAAACAAAGAGGCAACCCACAGAATGGGAGAAGATATTTGCAAATGACACTACAGATAAAGGGCTGGTATCCAAAATCTATAAAGAACTTCTCAAACTCAACACCCAAAAAACAAATAATCAAGTCAAAAAGTGGGCAGAAGATATGAAAAGACACTTCTCTGAAGAAGAGATACAAATTGCTATCAGACACATGAAAAAATGTTCATCATCATTAGCCATCAGGGAAATCCAAATCAAAACCACATTGAGATACCACCCTACACCAGTTAGAATGGCAAAAATGGACAGGGAAAGAAACCACAAATGTTGGAGAGGTTGTGGAGAAAGGGGAACCCTCTTACACTGTTGGTGGGAATGCAAGTTGGTACAGCCACTTTGGAAAACAGTGTGGAGGTGCCTCAAAAATTTAAAAATAGAGCTACCCTATGACCCCGCAATTGCACTCCTGGGTATTTACCCCAAAGACACAGATGTAGTGAGAAGAAGGGCCATATGCACCCCCATGTTCATAGCAGCGATGTCCACAATAGCCAAACTGTGGAAAGAGCCGAGATGCCCTTCAACAGATGAATGGATAAAGAAGATGTGGTCCATATATACAATGGAATATTACTCAGACATCAGAAAAGATGAATACCCAACTTTTACATCAACATGGATGGGACTGGAGGAGATTATGCTAAGTGAAATAAGTCAAGCAGAGAAAGTCAATTATCATATGGTTTCACTTATTTGTGGAACATAAGGAATAACATGGAGGACATTAGGAGAAGGAAGGGAAAAATGGGCGGGGGGAATTGGAGGGAGAGATGAACCATGAGAGACTATGGACCTGAGAAACAAACAGGGTTTTAGAGGGGAGGGGGGATTGGTTAGCCCAGTGATGGGTATTAAGGAGGGCACGTACTGCATGGAGCACTGGGCGTTATACGAAAACAACGGATCGTGGATCACTACATCAAAAACTAATGATGTATTGTATGGTGACTAATATAACATAATAAAATTAAAAACTACAAAAAAAAAAATCAATGCACAGAAATCAGTGGCATTCCTATACACCAATAACAAGACAGAAGAAAGAGAAATTAAGGAGTTGATCCCATTTACAACTTCAACCAAAACCATAAGATACCTAGGAATAAATCTAACTGAAAAGGCAAAGAATCTGTACTCAGAAAACTATAAAATACTCATGAAAGAAATTGAGGAAGTCACACGAAATGGAAAAACATTCCATGCTCATGGATTGGAAGAACAAATATGGTGAAGAAGTCAATGCTACCTAGAGCAATCTACACATTTAATGCAATCCCTATCAAAATACCATCCACTTTTTTCAAAGAAATGGAACAAATAATCCTAAAATTTGTATGGAACCAGAAAAGATCCCGAATAGCCAGAAGAATGTTGAAAAAGAAAAGCAAAGCTGGTGGCATCACAATTCCAGACTTCCAGCTCTATTACAAAGCTGTCATCATCAAGACAATATGGTACTGGCACAAAAACAGACACATAGATCAATGGAACAGAATAGAGAGCCCAGAAATGTACCCTCAACTCTATGGTCAACTAATCTTTGACAAAGCAGGAAAGAATGTCCAATGGAAAAAAGGCATTCTCTTCAACAAATGGTGTTGGGAAAATTGGACAGCCACATGCAGAAGAATGAAACTGAACCATTTCCTTACACCACACACAAAAATAGACTCAAAATGGATGAAAGACCTGAATGTGAGACAGGAGTCCATCAAAATCCTAAAGGAGAACACAGGCAGCAACCTCTTCGACCTCAGCCGCAGCAACTTCTTCCTAAAAACATCACCAAAGGCAAGGGAAGCAAGGGCAAAAATGAACTACTGGGACTTCATCAAGATAAAAAGCTTTTGCACAGCAAAAGAAACAGTCAACAAAACCAAAAGACAACCGACAGAATGGGAGAAGATATTTGCAAATGACATCTCAGATAAAGGGCTAGTATCCAAAATCTAAAAAGAACTTATCAAACTCAACACCCAAAGAACAAATGATCCAATCAAGAAATGGGCGGAAGACATGAACAGACATTTTTCCAAAGAAGACATCCAAATGGCCAATAGACACATGAAAAAGTCCTCAACATCGCTCGGCATCAGGGAAATCCAAATCAAAACCTCAATGAGATACCACCTCACACCAGTTAGAATGGCTAAAATTAACAAGTCAGGAAACGACAGATGTTGATGGGGAAATGAAGAAAGGGGAGGCCTCCTACAGTGTTGGGAATGCAAGCTTGTGCATCCACTCTGGAAAACAGTATGGAGACTCCTCAAAAAGTTGAAAATAGAGTTACCATACGATCCAGCAATTGCACTACTGGGTATTTACCCCAAAGATACAAATGTAGGGATCCGAAGGGGTACATGCACCCCGATGTTTATGGCAGCAATGTCCACAATAGCCAAACTGTGGAAAGAGCCAAGATGTCCATCAACAGATGGATGGGTAAAAAAGATGTGGTATATTTATACAATGGAATATTATGCAGCAATCAAAAAGAATGAAATCTTGCCATTTGCAATGACGTGGATGGAACTGGAGGGTATTATGCTCAGCGAAATAAGTCAATCAGAGAAAGACATGTATCATATGATCTCACTGATATGAGGAATTCTTAATCTCAGGAAACAAACTGAGGGTTGCTGGAGTGGTGGGGGATGGGAGGGATGGGTGGCTGGGTGACAGACATTGGGGAGTGTATGTGCTATGGTGAGTGCTGTGAATTGTGTAAGACTGTTGAATCACAGACCTGTACCTCTGAAACAAATAATACTTACATGTTAAAAAAAAGAAAAAGAAGGTATCAGGAGGGGAAGAGTGAAGGGGGGGAAATCGGAGGGGGAGACGAACCATGAGAGACTATGGACTCTGAGAAACAAACTGAGGCTTCTAGAGGGGAGGGGGGTAGGGGGATGGGTTAGCCCGGGGATGGGTATTAAAGAGGGCACATACGGAATGGAGCACTGAGTGTTATACGCAAACAATGAATCATGGAACACTACATCCAAAACTAATGATGTAATGTATCGTTATAAACATAACATAATAATAAAAAAAAAGGGATCTTAAAAAAAAAAAGAATGTAGCTCCACTATCAGTTTCTCAACCATCACGTGGTATTGTAAAGGGCTGTAAGTGCTACTTGCCAATGGGTATTAATGAACCATCTGAGGTTGGAAATCACAAATGCATGACAGCCAGTTAGAATAGATGTTCTATGTCTCATGCATTTGTTGACTCATTTATCATATATTTAATATCTCTATGTCAAAGATTAGGAAATGTATTTGTTAGATACCCTCTAGCTGGCTAAAAAGCAGAAGCAGATGAGAAATTTTGGTTGGATTTAAAGTTGGGATCATGGCATGGTGAGTTCAGTGACTATGGGGTAAAGGAATTGAAGGTGTGGATGCAGATCATAATGAAATGACTGACCAGTCAAGGTAGGAAATTAAATTATCCAGAAGAGACTGGAAGTCCAGAAAAATAAAGAAAGATTTGAGTGATTGGGATGGGGAACTCAGATTCTCAAAAGAAGAGGGATAATAAGAATAAAGAAGAACATTAATATAAGAATGATTTACTGACAATTAGCAATTTCACACATGAAGTTGTTTGAGTAATGGCAAGACTCAAGATGCACCAGTATGAAAAAATTGTTAAAATGAGATGGGAGTGAAGGGAAAGTAAATGAAATTATCGCACATGATAGTCAGTCACCCATTAAGAAGGGAGAGAAGCAACACAAGGCTCTGAACTGGTGTATTTCCCCTCCCCCAAAGAGGGGGCCAGGAGTGACATCATGACATTACCAGCATGTGAAATACATGAAAATTTTTAATGTTTGTTGGTGAAATAGCAGTTATTCTGGCTATGGATGTATAATCCATGAAATTATCTAAGCCTTTTTTGAACTTGCTGGTATTTTATTCCTAGCATTATTTAGAATAATGTGTTAAAGTTTTTGTTTTTGTTTGCACTGTCTAAATAAACACTCTCTCTTATTTGTCTGAAAATATAACTGATTTTCAGTGTTTTGATAGATGAAGGACACATCCAAGTTAAGTCTGTTGGCATGGTTTACTGTTTTAAAAATGTCCGTAATATCTTTTCTCTGCCTTCCTCTTCCCATAATGGAATCCATGACCTTCCCTGTTTAGTGTCATGGTTATGAGCATGGATTTTAGGACCAGATTGCCTGGGTTCAAATCTTCCCTCAGCCACTTACTACTAGTTGGAGGACTTGGGTGAGTCACTTACATTCTGTGATCATGAGTAACCTTCCCTGTAAAATGGAGGAAAATACTTTTACCAGCATCATAGGATTTTGTGAGGATCCAATCTGTAAATACATGTAAAGGAGCCCCCACCTGGACTGGAATACAAGTAAGGACTAAGGCAGTGTTGGATATATTAATACAATTATTTTAGTAAAAATGCCATATTGCCTTTAGTCACTGAACTTTCCCTTCTCTGATCTTCATGTCCATGAGGTCTCCTGGAGAGGTAGTGTGCAAAGTACACATAGAATGGCAAAGCTTGGAATGATGTACGAGTGTTATAATATTTTCATTTGTGTTTTTGTATCTTTTCCTAGTGATGCTCAGGAATTTGTTGGCTCATGTGTCATGGCAGTACATAGCAAATATTTTCAAAAACCAGTCAAAAACGACTCCATGATTCTCAGGTTGCACTTTATAGCTCAGACCCTCTATGTTTTAGAAATAAATTGTAGCACCCCCCCACACACACCCTAAAATGAATTATCTTAACACTTTAATGCAATATTGTTTATTTCCCATGTTGAGTTATTTTCATAGATATTTACCTTTGAGGAAATGATTTTTACTACATGAAAGAAAATAACACTATCTAGATAATTTTCTGTTCTAGATGATTTATAAGCATGTAAGATTTATGTTCCTACCAATCTCTAGAATACTGAATAACCAACTGTTTGGATATGAGTCCCTTATTCTTTTCCCCTCATTTTTATTAAGCAAACATTTATTGAGAAGTTCCCAGAGATTTGCTTAGTGGTGCAGTTTAGCATGGCAGACCAACATATAAGTACATCAATCATGTCTACTACTCCTCCTTGTCCAGACATATTTACCCTACACAGAGCAAGACAAAACTATGCAAACTCCACTAACTTTCCCAGAAGACACGGTCAAGTGAGTGGCTTGGTCTTAAGATAGAGGAAGCCCTAGTGAGAAACATGCTTTGTTACTGCTCCTGAATGCACCCATCAATGACGAAATTTGGCTATGATCCTCACCACTTTGTTAACTCTAAGACAAGATACTTATAGTTCCTGCACTGGAAAGTCTTTCAATTTATATATAATTAATAATTTGCTGAAGCATCTGCTTTGAAACCTTACTTTACCAGTAGAACTGAGAGGCAAAGTGGAGAGACTCTAGCACAGCTCTTGAATTCTCTAGCTGTGCATCCCTAGGAAGTTGCTTAATCTCTTTGCTTCAGATGATTATATGTTGTACTTTGTTGATTTGTAATAAAGGCAATAAATTTGTAATAAAGGCAAATAATATAAGTGTAAAGCATGTAAAGTCATTATTATGACCAGCATTTCTTGACTTATTACTAGCAGCTAGATACCTCTTCCAGATAGGAGTGAGGTATCAGGGTTTCTCTCATTTTTCCATACTCAGAAATGTGTGGAATGCATTCCAGTATAATATCATGGTTTTAAAAACACTTGGAGCCAGACTACAGGAACTCTACAGGAACTCAGTAATCATCCTTGGAAACCCTCTGGGCCTCTCTCTATGTATATCTGTACCACCAGCATCTTCAACAAAGGGTAAAGTATTGTCATTAAATGCTCTCCAAAAAGCCATACACAAAGCACAGTTAAGAATTCATTCTTGGGGCACCTGGATGGCTCAGTTGGTTAAGCACCAACCAACTCTTGATTTCAGCTCAGGTCATGATCTCAGGGTGGAGGGATCAAGCCCCAAACCCCGTGTCAGACTCTGCACTCAGTGGGGAGTCTGCTTGAGATTCTCTCCCTCTGCTCTCCCCCCTCCCCCAGCATGCTCTCTTAAAATAAATAAATCAATCTTTTTTTAAAAAAGCATTCTTGGGCGCCTGGGTGGCTCAGTTGGTTAAGCGACTGCCTTCGGCTCAGGTCATGATCCTGGAGTCCCTGGATCGAGTCCCGCATCGGGCTCCCTGCTCGGCAGGGAGTCTGCTTCTCCCTCTGACCCTCCCCCCTCTCATGTGCTTGCTCTCTCTCATTCTCTCTCTCTCAAATAAATAAATAAATAATCTTAAAAAAATAAAATAAAATAAAATAAAAATAAAAAAGCATTCTTAAGTGTGTGTGTTAAGACATGGGAATTAAGATATATGTGTTAAAAAATGTCCATAAATGTCTGGAATGAAAGAACCATGAGCATCAGAATGTTTACTGGTTTTGTGGGGTGGTAGGATTAGGAGGAAGTTTAATTTTGTTATTTATACCTTCCTTTGTTGACTGGATTTTTACACTGTGCAAGAATTACCTTTATGATACAAAAATTAAAGCTATAATGGACATTGTTTGGTGGGTGGCCCTAAATTTGCCTACCTGGTGTTTTTATGAAGACACTTCTGCTAGAATCTGGTCTTTTTATTCACGTTCCCCCCATGGCAAGTTAGTGGGTGATGGGATGGAAGGAATAGAGCATGCTCAGGTCAGCATCTTTCTCAGGGGTTTGCCTGCCAAGGAAAAGGCCACATGAGGGACTGCAGGCTGCCGTTTGGTCAGAGGCGTCCCCCAAGGGAGCTGGAGGGCCCAGCTGCACCAGTGCCTGCGTGTGAGTCTGTCTCAGGAAGAGGTCAAGCCTGACAAGCCCAGATGGATTCAATTCTAACACCCCATTCTCCAGTCAGACTGTGACTTAAAGAGGTGACATGGTCACCTCTAATATCTCTTTTTTTCTGTTTATAGGTGTTTGTGTATGTGTGTGCATGTGTATATATGCATATGTGTGTGTGTGCGTGACTGAATTCAGGAGAGTAAGGAGGTGATGTATTACTGATGTGGGGAACAAAGGCAGAAAGAAATGTAGATAAAATTAAATTTCCTTATAACCTGCAGCACACTGACAAATACTGGAGGCAGGCAGAGTATGACATTCCTCCAGGAACTCCCAATCTTAATGTCAATGCCTTGCTTGAGGGAAAAACAACCTAAACCTGACAATAGCCAGGCTTTCAGGATCCTGTAAGTCTTTAGCATATGAAAATCATTTTGGAGGGGCACCCGGGTGGCTCAGTAGGTTAAGGGGTTGAGTGTGGGACTCTTGGCTTCCACTCAGGTCATGATTTCCACTCAGGAGATCAAGCCCCGCATCAGGCTCCTTGCTCAGCGGGGTGTTTGCTTCCCCTCTCCCACTGCCCCTCTGCCCCACCCCCAACCCCTGCCTCTGAAATAAACAAACAAATAAATCAAAAGGAAGGAAGGAAGGAAGGAAGGAAGGAAGAAAGAAAAGAAAGAAAGAAAAGAAAGAAAAGAAAGAAAAGAAAGGAAGGAAGGAAGGAAGGAAGGAAGGAAGGAAGGAAGGAAGGAAGGAAGAAAAGAAAGAAAAGGAAGGAAGGGAGGGAGGGAGGAAGAGAGGGAGGGAGGGAGGAAGGAAGGAAGGAAGGAAGGAAGGAAGGAAGGAAGGAAGGAAATCCATTTGGAAACTCCACTTTGTCTTTACCTCCCCCAACTCCAAAGTATATAATCAATTGCTTCTCACAACCCCAGGGCAGCTTTTTCTGCCCATGGGTCCTGCCCATGGTATAATAAAAACACTTTTTTGCACCAAAAACACGTCAAGAATTCTTTCTTGGCTGTTGGCTCTGAGCCCCAACACTCCAAACCACATCATTACTGTTTCCCCCAAATTGAGAGCGATTTGCTCTCTTGCTGTTGTTTGTCAGCTAATACTCATCCCCCTTCTCAAAACTACACCTAGTTCATTTTGTGGAACTCCCTTTCCTCCAACAGGCATACTCTTGGGGGAGACAAGTTCTGGAAGCTAGAGGGGTCCCTGGAGCCTCTTTCTTTTAGGAATTTGTACTGAGCGGAGAAACCAAAGACAGAAGGCATGGTTAAAGTTACTGTCTGGCTTCAGGGAGAGTCAGACACTTGGGTACGTCAGTCCCACTGTTCCTGCCACCACGTGTCCTGGAGTGTCTAGGTTCCTGCCTTTTCTAAGATTGGCTCTGTCACCTTCCCTTCAAATTTCTTAGTTTCCCCAAGACACTTCTAATAACTTCCTGATATGCCTATGCTACATAGAGTTAATTTCTGTTTGCAGCAATAATAGATACCATTTGGGAAGGGGAAAAAAAGGAAGCAACTGTGGCCTGAGTTATGAGTAGATGAAACTCATTATGTACAGATGGCTCCAGTAACACATGAATTCTTAAACTGAGTTATGTTAACATCAATCTCTTTATAATTACTTCATATCACTGATCATAACTAGTGTCAAATAAGTTACTGTGACTTGTAAAGCTGTAATAAAAATACTATGATGCAATATTATTATATATGCAAAATGAAGAACTCACTAGGATTCCTTAACTACAAAAACAATCTATAAATGGCACTTACCATGTAAAGTATTCGGGTATGCTGTGCCTCTATTTGCAGAAGGTAGATTTCCTCTCAGTTTGTTTCATTTGTGAAAGAGAATACCACCTTCCTTAAAGTATCATGAGCGAAATGAGATTATATGTATGAAAGTTCTCTGAAGACCTTCCATAATTTGTGACCTAAATTTAAACGGCAATTCCAAACTATGTTCTATTGATAACCAAAGGTCAAGTTTATGCCCTTGTTAAGTAGAAAAAAGGGGCTGAAATCTGAAGTCATTTAGATCACATAATAATTCTAGCTTTTTAATGTAAGTCAATTTGACAACTTCTGACAACATTTTGCTAAACTGTTTTCTTTTAATTAAATAGAAGCAGAAAAGCATTCTTGGTGTTGGGAAATTTTTTTTTCAACTATGTAAATATATATTAGAAATTTGAAAAATTATATTCCTTGTCACTCTTCATTTTTGGTATCCTTCCTTCAAAAAATGTATTCAGTAACTATTGAGCAGGTTTATTCAGTAAAAAAGAACATGATGATACAAGATAATGAGGGATTATACATTTACAGTGGCACCATTAATTCTAATCACAATATGTAACTGTTCTTTCACACTGCTGAAAGCAAATGAATCAGCAATGGGGGCTGCTTCATGATTTTAGATAGTTGGAAATGTGTAATCTTAGGCAAAGATCTCTCCAAGAGTAATCTATGGACCACCTACATCCAAATTACTACTTGGAGTAACATTTTTATAGAGTAGATTTGTGAAATGTCCCCCACCCCTCCAATTTGCTGAATTACAATTTCTTAAGGAGTTAAAAAAAAAAAAAAAGAACATTGATAACACAATATTCCATGTATTTTCATGCATCAAAATTTGAGAACGATAGCGTAGGTAGACTTTATCACTGAGCAGACAGAAGGAAAAGTAGGGTAACTATGTGATGCTGGAGTTGTACACTGGACAGCTTTGGAGGGTGCTGTTGATCTCACAGTCTATAGTGCAGCGGCTCTGATTGCAAGACTTAATTCATATCTTCCAACGACCAAGGAGTAGTTACTAAAAGAGTGACTGAGAGAATCCATTCCATTTGTATCTTTTGAAGCCTCAGTTATCAATGTCCTTAAGTATGAGATGTACAAAGGTTATATTTTGATCTACCCCCCAAGTAATAAATCAATTATTAAAATTGTTTGGAAAATTCCATTTGTTCTATCATTTATTTGATGGGAGTCTAGGTTTTTAAACCAAGGAACTAGAGAAGAAAAAATCCTAATGAGAATTATCAGTCTTTGCAGTTATTTAGTCTACACTTAGAACATCCCTGAAGAGAGAGAAAAAAAAATCTCTTTAAAAAAATCCATTTCTTCCCTTGGAAATAGTACCAAAAGCTGATTTCCTTCCTTAGAAAATAGTCTTACATTATAAAAATTAGCCAATGGTATACAGTTCAGTGATAATCAGAGTGAGTGGTTACAGCAAGAGACACAGTCAGAACTGTAGCATGTCAACACCAATTCTCTCAAATCAAATGTTAAGCAAAGTATCTTCAATTTAAAAACAAACTATATTAGGGGCGCCTGCATGGCTCAGTCACTTAAGCATCTGCCTTTGGCTCAGGTCATGATCTCAGGGTCCTGGGATGGAGCCCAGCATCTGGCTCCCTGCTCAGTGGGGAGTCTGCTTCTCCCTCTCCCTCTGCTGCTCCCCCTGCTTGTGCTCTCTCTCTCTCTCTCAAATAAATAAAACCTAAATAAAATAAAATAAAATAAAATAAAATAAAATAAAATAAAATAAAATAAAAGCAAACCATACAAGCCTCCTTAGTTATCTGCATGTTCATGGATGTTTTCAGTTACAGAGTCTAAAATGTTATTGTTTTGGAAGGTTAAAAAGTGAAATCATCACCTTTCTCAGTGCAGGTCACCCAAGTTGATACAATTTCAAGAGCATATTTTTTCAATTTTGGATGTGGTTCAGCAAATCAACACTGAATCCATTAAGACTGCCTTAATATCATTTCCTCACCCATATCTTTTATCCTTTTTCTATGCTCTGTTTATTTAAATATCGTCTTTCATCTTACTTCAAGCATGTCAAGTTTGCCCTCCAAAGAGACGTTTTCTATATTTTGTAATTTACTTATGTTGGAAATTCTCAAGTAACCACATAGACTGAAATGCAATACCAGTTATTGGATACAAGTTGTTTTCAATAGGCAAGGAAATCCCAGTGAGTGATTACTGGTCACTTGATTTCCACAGTATTTATATGTATTTTTTTTATGAAAAAAATGTGTACTTTCTTTTCCTTATAGCCTTGGCAATGTATATTATCACATGTACTTATGCATCAAAATCTAGCTGGTATATTTTATCGGTTAGAATGAGCACCATGATGTGTAACTTCATCCATTATATGCTCTTACAAATATACTATAGCTATTTAAATGTTACTAAATTTAAAAGTTATATTTAAATACACCATTACAGAAAAAATAAACATATTGTCTTAGAAAAAATGAAAGTTGAGAGATAAAGGATATAGGATCCTCACAAAATAACTTTTTTGATGATAGGAAGTTCCTAGATAATCAATATCAGACTAACAGTAATCTCTTGAAATCAAATTTTCTGATTAGAAATTATATAAGACCAGATTGAAAACCTAAAAAAAAAAAAAAAAGACTAAGCTGTGCAATAATTTTCTCTTCCTATATATGGATAAGTATGAAAATGAAGCCAATAGAATAGACTCATAAGTGTCCTTACATGACTCACATGATAAGAGACTTCTGGGTAATTCCTGTATGATCCCTAGAAATAACTTTATCTTTTATGATGTTGATGTGGGAAACAAAAGCAAAAGAAAAAAAAATGAATTTCCTTACTGCCTAGAGCCCATTGACAAGTCCTTGAAACAGGTAGAGTGACCTTCTTGTAGTTGCTCAGCTGTCTCAATGCCGACACTCTGCTAAGGGCAAAAGGCAGTCTTAGCCTGACCACTCAGGGTCCTTTAAATCTACTTTAACATATACAGATTCCTTTGGAAACTTCCTTTATCTCTGCCCCCCAAGTTATGTGTTGGCAATCATCCTCCAAGCATATGACCCACTGATAGACATCTGAAGGGTCTCCTGAGTTTTTACTAAGCAGTAATAAATGACATTTTCCTAACAATAGCTAGCCCCCTCAAGGCCCAGGAAACCTTGTTTCCAAAATTCCTTAGAGGCTTACGCTGTCCCTAACCCCCTCGCAACTTGAAAGTAGATAATGGGCCACTCCTCACGACCCCAGTGCAGCTCTTTCTACCCACGGGTCCTGTCCCTGTGCTTTGATAAAACCACCTTTTTGCACCAAAGACGTCTCAAGAATTCTTTCGTGGCCCTTGGCTCTGAATGCCAACATTTCTACAACTATATGAACTGAGTTGTTGAGAACAATGGAATATAAAATCATTTTATTAGAAACTGCCAAAATTTTCAGATCTGTTTTATGACATGCTGTGTTTCTGTTGAAAAGATCAACAATTGATGGGCTTCTTATAAGTACCATGTGGTTTCCATGCAATCATACAAACTTACACAATTTCATTTTGGCTCAATGATGATGGATACTGGATATAAAGAAGATACACATGCCCTTTGATCTCACAGTTAATGGGTCCATCATTCACTATCACTTTGCTCTTTTAATGGAGATTCTGAGAAGTAAAGCAGACAAAAACAATGGCCTTTCATCTCTTCTCTTGGTTAACTTGAGAAATTCATTTCTTGTCTATTAAAAGCCAAAGCAATAAGTTACCAGGCCTTGGGTCATGTCTTTCGTCACTGTTCAAAACTTCATCTGTTACTGGCTCTTTGTTAGGATTTGTGGGGATGGGGCTCAGCATTTTGTGATGGAGTAAACCTCCAGGGGATTCTGATGCATGGTGTTTCTTCAAATGCTGATTGCTGATGCCCAATTCAGTGGGTCTAGGGTCAGGCCTCCAATTTGCATTTCTAACAGGTTTTCAGGTGATGCTAATCCTAGGGCTTGGGAACTGCACTCTGGTTATGGCATCTGTGAGTGAATCAATCTGTGAATTTTCATAGACTGTCTTTCACTTCCATTATGTCATTATGATGAAATCTCACCAAAATTAAAGAAAATTAGACAAAAATACACTATATCAGCTTAGAAAACAACTCTTTGAAAGAATGATTTCATACGAAATACGAATATATGATAGAAATTACACAAGCACCCTCTCTCTCTCTAAAATTAAGTAAATCTTTAAAAAAAAAAAAGAAATTACACAGCGCCTACAAAGAGGGAAATCTTTGTCGAGTGGATGAGTGTGGAAAAGGAAATAATTTGCCACTTATCTTAAACAAATAGAAAAGCAAAATCCTGAAACCCTGCCTGTTAGAGATGGGATGCTTCCAGCAGAAAGTAGGAAGCCCCATTCCCCTCCTTTATTCTGTTTTTAAAAACCATGGGTTTTGAAGACTGCCATTATATTGCCACACATTGGTGTGCTCCTGAATATTTTGGAAAGAAGCCCATCAATGATTCTGTTTGTATATTTAGTGGCCAGTGATACTATCTTGGGATTTTCTCCCTTATAGTTATTTTTGTGGGATGGTCATCTGCCATTATATAGAAAAATGATGCATTATCTTGGTTTCCTCATGGAAACCATCAGGTGCCAAACACACCTGCTATTCAAAAGCGGTTCCCCTTCATCACAGCTTTCGACCTCTTAATGCATGATTCTGATTTTTTTGTAGAATGTGTCTTTTGTAACAATAAAGTGCACTCCATTTCATTGTTTGTGGAAGATTCCAGGTTCCTCCCCAGTTTTTTTAGAGGCCAAAGGAGTATTCTCTGTATGACAAGTTTATCAAGATTCATCTGGAAATATTTTATGCATTCTATTTTTTTTTAATCCACAGGAATTAACTTTGCTCATGGATCGCCCTTTCAAGGACACTATCCATTGTCACAGCTGACTTGCTCCAGCATGTATCGGCAAACATGCCCAGCATTCTGGGAGACAGACTTGAAGTGAAAGAGAATGAAAGTAGCTAGACATTCAGGAGAGTTTGGGGGTAGATCTGGTTTTGGAAGTACAAACTTAAAGAAACATTTTCTACTTTAGAAACAAGTCATGATTTCCTTTGAGAAATAGCAGAGCAAAAATAGCTTGCTATTATGACCATTCAAACATTTTTTTCGGAAACATTAGGACACTATGGCAGAAAACAAAGGGAGAAGGATAGGCAGTAACATTAGGAATTAGGTAGCCGCCTACAATCATGCATGGAGTACACACGACAAGGTTAGAGACGCATTGATGCAATGTGCCCGTGAGCTGCTCAGCTGCCGCAGAGCAGGAAAGCATGGTGACAATACGTCAGAGAGAAAAGGGAGAATATGCACACACCTGCCAACCACCTGCCCTCCTGGCTGCCCCAAACCCAGAACTAATTTTGTCGATGAAACTGCCACTAGGCAACACTTTGTGAAGCTCATGCGCTACAGTGTAATGGTGAAGTGGGTAGTTCTGGACTCACCCACGTGCATCAAAAGTCTGTCTAAAACAATTTAGAAAATGGTTTCTTGGACCACGTTATTTAAAATTTTTCTCAGTTTTAATTTCCTCATTTGTAAAATGAATATAATAATAGTTCTTTCCTGGTAGGAAGTGCCTGGCATATAGTAAGTATTCCTTAAATAAGAGTAACAGAAGCTATAAGTAGCATTAGTGTGGTCATCTCTCAGGGCTGTGGAGGAAATTGATAACTGATGGGCACAGAGTACTAGGGCAGTCCTGTCCCCAGTTCTGCTTCAGTAAACTTACTGCCAGGTTCTCCCAAGGCTCAGCATTGCAGGGGCATCATGAGAGGAGAATCCATCCCCAGGGGAGGAGATACTCGGCATCACTGATCTTGTCAGATCCAGAGGTAATTCAAGGTCACTTTATAGTACATGATTATATGTTTTAGATTTCATTATCAAACCCATGATAACACAAATTTAAATACCAAACACAATTCCACAGCAGTGTGCTATCCCATGATATCCCCACGTCCCACAATGTTTATGTCTCAGCCCATTTACTTAGATGATAAATATTATCACTTGGGGATTTCCCCTTGGCATTAGAAATACTTACCATTTTTAAAATAAGCAAAGTGGGATATCTCATTCAGGTGTGTAGCTTTCATTTTTGGGGAAAAGGAACCCCAGTTATCTTTTTGTTTTTGTTTGTTTGTTTTTTCCTAGATGGGCTACCCTACACTGTGGTTAAAAGGTAAGCGACATGTGAATGAACTTTAAAAATTAGGCCATCTATATTTTGGAATGTTTTCTCTCTATACTGATATTTCCAAATTGTTCGTACCTTCAGAAAAATTAATAATATAAGAAACATCTGTGTACCCATTATCTCATTTAATCAATTATTTCTTTTCTGCTGTGTCATTTGAAGTTGCAGACATCATGACATTTTATCCCTAAATATGTGAGCATCATATCTTAAGAACTAAGACATTCTCCTACATAATCATTCTATCTGAAGTACATCAAAAATGCCATTTTGAGGGGTGCCTGGCTGGCTGAGTTGGAAGAGCATGCAACTCTTGATCTCAGGGCCATGAATTCGAGCCCCACATTGGGTGTAGAGATTAAATAAACTTTTTAAAAAATGTCATTTTAATACAATAGTATTATCTAATATGCAGTTAGGACCATAATTTGAAGTGTATTTTCATAGATAAGAATGCCAGCAGAAGTGTGGCTAACAAGATCCCGTTTCCTCCTAAAAATCCTTTGTAGGAAGAGAGAATACTTAAGATGAACATGCTTTCATCAGATTAATATGCCACTTCTTAAGAATTCAACCAATAACTTTAGTTTTCTAATTAAAAAAAATTACACATCCAATAACATCCTTTTTCCTAGATTTTGATATTTGAGATTTTCGACATCACTATAACATTAAATCCTATCTCTTAAAAATAAAAACTACCTTGGGCGCCTGGGTGGTTCAGTCGGTTAAGCATCTGACTCTTGATTTTGGCTCAGGTCATGATCTCAGGGTCATGAGATTGAACCCCATGTTGGGTTCTGTGCTCAGCGGGGAGTCTGCTTGAGATTTTCTCTCTCTCCCTCTGCCTCTGCCCCTCCCCTTGCTCTCTCTCACCCTGTCTCTCTCTGAAATAAATTAATCTTTAAAAAAAATTGGAAATACCTAATTTACACAATAAACCTAATAGAAAATCATGTGGTAAATACTGCTTTTGGAGTAAATACTGCTTTAAGCGTGACAGGATAATCGTATTGCTATGAGTCGCCAAGTCAGTGAGAGGAGAGATGGCAATGACAGTACGATAAATATTGGTCACTCTTTGCTGATTCCATATCAAATGTTGGTCCCCCTCCCAAGCCAATATATTTAAGTGATTCTAGGTAGGTTACTTGATCTCTGCATCATTTTCTCCAACCATAAAACAGGAAGGATCCTATCACTATCCACATCACAAGGATATTAAGAGGATAAAGAATACAGGATGAAATTGCTTTTAGTTCACAGGCCAAAGGGCACAATATAAATCCGAGCTATTTGCATCTCCCTATCTGCTGCAATCCAGTATAATCTAATGGGTTTCAGCAAGTACACTGTGACAACATTACAAATCGCTAGAACTTTTGTTATGATGTAGCAAGTGTCTGGTAATACAATTTCTCAACAGTTTGTAAAATTCAATAAACATTCAGTTTTTCGTTATTCTTATTATAAGTATAGTCATATTAAATTATATGCAATTACCACTTCATAGGTTAAGAGTGATCTAATATTAGCAATTTCCTCTGGTACAACCTGGCAGCTGTGATAGCTGCAGTCGACTACTATTTTATTTTATTTTATTTTATTTTTTATTTTTTTTTAGTCTACTATTTTAACAACTGCTGTTATTACTCAAAACATCACCCCAGTATTCAAACTGTGTACGCCCCTACACATGCTTAGGAGAACACTTGGCACATGGCATTCATGAGGGCTATGACTATGGCTATTAATTTTGTAAAGTCCAAATATTTCCATATTAATTGCTGTGGCATTCCAACATTTGATGCACACCCTTTATTCCATCAGTATTACAGAGACATCTATTGTGATGAGTTACAAATGTGACCTGAAACCCACAAAAGACATATGTTCTCATTCAGGAGCTAATATTACAAAGAGATTTTCCAGCACATTTCTTCAGTAAAGCAAGGGATTTTAGAAAAAAAGCAAAGCTTGCTGTTTTAGCAGTTTTATTGCTTTTTTTTAATGCAATAAAACAAACATTCCAATGGCTTCAAAGTCTTAATCCTAGCAAAGCTATTTTTCTTTATAAGCAATAGGCCTAGATTTCAAAATGAGCAGCAAGTTCCGGAGAACAGCAGCAGAGAGATAACACAGAGTCCCAGAGCAATTCATTGACCTTACAGCAGGGAATAATGATGCATCATCAGAATCCGCTTGGACAGTATCACTTTGCCAAGAGCATTAGGCTTCCTTTTTAAGTAAGATTTGATTTTGCTGCTATTTCTAGAGAGCCTGAGAGCATTTATATCAATGAAATGCAAACATGCTCTTTTATTCACCTAACATGATCACACCTACCTCCGGAAAAGAAAGCAAGATTGGGGGGCAGGGCTCAGATTCATCGGTTTTTCATATGCAAAGCTTCCCTTTAAGTCATCCTCATGGGATGGGAGACTCTTCATAAAAATCCAGTGCCTTAAATACATATGCAAACATTACCACTGAAAACCTGCAATTTTAGCACCACTTGATGAGGAAGAACTCCCCCTCCCCTGTATTTTTTTGTCTTAGTTCTTATTACTGAACAGTTTATTAGTTTTTTATTTGTGTGTGTGTGTGTGTGAGAGAGAGAGAGAGAGAGAGAGAGAGAGTGGGTGTGTACTTGTGTGCATGTGTGTCTAGGGGATATTTATCTGGTATTCCCCAGAAGCAGAGCATGATAAAATTATAAAATGTAATAAAGCATAATTAGGTTTTATGAAGTTCTTAACATCGATATTTGTTTAAAAGAGGACAACAGTCTCAAAATGGAGTCACTTATGCTAATCCCCACATCACCAAAGCTAGACTTAATTACAGTTTCAGCTCTCCCAGAAATGGAATCTTAAACCAGTCAATCAAGGATCACCTGATCAGCACTAGTGAGATAACCTGTTTAAAAGGAAAGTGACCTTGCTACAACCAATCTGCTTTTTGCTAGTATAACTTCCTTGTTCCTGCTCCCTCTGTCACGAGCTAGACCCCAAGACCTGACCTTTACTGCCCACTGCTCATACTAACCTTTGTCTTGCATTTTTCCTTAAGCTCTTCTTTCAGGCTTACCTCTTAACTCAGGCAAATGAAACCCAAAACCATCCCTCAGGTGATAGTAATGGCCCTGCCCAGATCACCCAGACCTTTTGAGCTAAACCCCAGAATCCTTCGCAAATGGAGCTTGGAGTGACCTCTGGAAGGACCTACAATCACCTTTACCTCATTGTAATACTAAAATCTCTACCCAAGGAGGAGCACAAGCCTCATTGACATAACACACAATATATGAAAAGGCATGTTTCTTCAAGGCGAATGCACAGCCTTATGGCTGCCTCTAGGTATGATGACAAGGCTTCCCTATGTAAATATCCATCCCAACCCTAAACCAAAGGAACCCATTCACCCTTGCTTGGAGAGTCATGGCTTTGGAAGCCATTCCCAGTGATCTCCTTATTTGCTGCAAATAAAAGTTTTCTTTGTGTGACAGCTTAAGCTGGTGCAATTTCTGACTCACCATGGAGCGAACTCACATTGGTTCGGTTACACCTTCTGTCTATAAAAGTCTTTCATTTTGTACAGCTCCTCTGTGTTCTTTTCTATCTGCTAGATTGGATGCTGCCCAATTCATGAATCATTGAATAAAGCCAATAAGATCTTTAAAATTTACTCAGTTGAATTTTTTTTTAACAATGGGAAGGAAATGTTCTAAATTATTTTTTTCACTTCCCATATTTAAAAAAGGAGAAAAAAAAAAGCCATGGCAGGTATTATTTCAGAAGGTCAAACACATTTTAATCAGAATTTTTAGAACAAAGCATTTATGTATAACAGTTTCAGAAGAAACACAACTGGATGATTTGGCAGTAACAGAGAAGTACACACTAATTGTACTGTTAGCACTTGTATGTATACAGCTAACTCCATAAAATATATATTTAATTTTAAGTAAGTATTATGTATCTATTATTTCATACCACCCCAACCTTGTTTTCTGTTACTCACTGACTTAGAAGGCTCTATTACCAGTATTCTGTTTGGGGGTGCTTTTTGCTTTTTAAAAACTTGTTTTAAAGTGGGCTGTTTGCTTAGCACAGAGAGCTTGAGAACATTTCCATCAGTGAGATGTTAAAGCAGTATCTAGGATGTTACCAAGCCTCTAACTCCCATTTTTCCCCACCGAGTGTGTCTGCTCCCTGCTCCACACTTCTGGGGGTGCTGAGGATCCAGCAGACAATAAACCCGGCCACAACCTATTGCTCCAGAGAGCAGCTGGCCAGCGCGAGTCCCACAGTCCACAGCGCATGTCCCCGCACCCCTGCCATTTGACTGCACCCCATCTCCTTCTTGTGAATCAGCCCTTCAGTCTTAAAGGTCATTATTTGGAAGAGAAAACAAGATTCTTCTAGTTCATCACAGGATGAAAAAGAGCAACAAAGGGTGTCTAAGAATTGTTGCGGACTGTACAATAGATGGTCAAGTATCTTCACTGATTTGCAATGAGAAGGCTCAAAGTTAGTTAGCTTTCTTGTCAACTCCCCATGGCATTTGTTAACTTGTATGAACTTTATTTCTCCATTCAAGGGAAAAAAAAAAAAAAGAGCAAGAGAGAGATACCAAGTCTTTCAAAGCTGTGAAGCCCAATGAGATAAGGTCTCTCCTTCCAAAATTAGGTGTTGGGATTCCAGTACCCTCTAAGCAGGTTTGGTTACATTGAGAAGTTTACCTACAGTAGTACCCGGGGTGGGGAAGGGAAGAGGAACAGAGCGACAGCTATAGCACTGCTGCCCATCATGGTAGGAAGAGTCACTGCAAACCGGTACTCAGCACACTCCTGTGTTCAGCACTTGTAAGCCTTTGGTATGGATTAAGGCATTTAATCTTCAGAATCACTGTTAAATGAGACAGAATACTATCAGTCCCATTTTTCAAATGACAAAACTGAAGCACACAGAAGTTAAAAAAAAACTTGGCCAAGTTCATCTAGCTGGTAAAGAATGGAACCAAAACTGGAACCGGAGAGTCTAGACTCAGCTTTCGTGGTTTTAATGACTATGATCTACTAACTCATTTCTATGCCCCATGCCTGTGAGAGCATCCTTAGAAATGTCATCTTGCATTTTTCTTAGCAGAATTTTGAAAGATAAAGATACTGCAGTCAAGAGGATCAAATGCCTTTTCCAAGGTCACTCAGTGATAGATGTGGGAATATCAAAAGAGTTTTCACTCTTGTTTCTACTATATAATTAAATCCCTGTTATCTAAGAATTTGGTATATACAGAGACCTCAAAATTCAATATTCCAGCGAAAAACATAGCAAAACTACTTTAATTCCTTGGGTATTAGCCTGGCACCAGGGGAAAAAGAGATGAACAAAACCTTGGTGATTTTAATCAAAGTCGCCCTCAAATGTCAGACTTAGGGCACTCCTGGCTTCCTTGCCCTTCACACAGGGGCTCCAGCTGCAGGCTCATGCTGCCTCTCCACAAGCCTATCCTGGATTCCTATATAACTGCATTAATTAGCCTAGCAGGGGGAAGGAAAAAAAAAAAAAAAACAACCCTGAAGAAACAAGCATCAATGTTGACTTTAAAACTCAAAGGAAACAATTAACAATGACCTTCACAGTGAATTGAAGAACACGCGCAGGAGCCCTAACCATATTTTCAATTCCTTAAGCATATTTCTCCTTGGAGTCCTCAATATTTGTCAGTATTTCACTGCATAAGGATTTATTTTATACTGAAGTAAAACTTTCTTTTCTTCCCTATTATTTTCCTGCAAATCAGGCTCACAAATGGCTCTCTGCTTTAATTAACTGCCGTTTATATCATTTTCTTACAGAAGCTGCTGAATCTGTTTAATTATTCAAGGGGGAAGAGGGGAGACATTTAGGCACATTATTCTATGAAAGTAGAAAAAGGAGAGCTAGAAATATCAACGGAGAGCTCCCCTGAACTCCAGACTCATATATCAAGCTGTCCTTCTTCATACCACCTGGATACCTATTATCATTCTCAAGCTTACAAATGATGCCCCCTTGTCCCTCCCTTTCAGCCTTTTCTCAACACAGCAGCTAGAATGAGACTCTTACAAAATCAGTCAATTACACTTGAAACTAATATAAATTTTCTATGTCAATTATACCTCAAGAAAAAAAAAATTGTCAGTCAAATCGTGTCACTCCTTTCTCAAAGCCTACCAAGTAGCTTCCTTGCCCCCTCAGAGTAAAGCCGAAGTCCTCGCGGTGGGCTCCACGTCTGTGTGATGGTTGTACCCTCCTGCCTCAGCCTTCCCCAGCACCCCACCCCCCCGCGCATCAGCGCACTCAGATTCACCAGACAGCCTCCCACTTAGGGCCCTGGGCGCTGTCCCCATCTGGAACATCCAGATGTCCACAGAGCATCTGTCTACTTCCCATCTTTGCACAAATATGACCAGCTCGGCAAGGCTTTCTTTCCTTTACTCCTGTACTGTCGGTTCCAACTCTGCTGGAATAAAGCCCTGCTTTATTTCCCTCCAGGGCCCCTATCACCATATCAGACACTGTTTGTGCTGTCAGAACTTACTCGGTTCCTTGTTGTATGCTCCCTACTCTATAATGTCAACGGCATGAGGAGAAGTCTTGGTCCATTTTGTCTATACTCTCTTTCCAATGCATAGAACACCACCTGGCCATAGTAAATGCTCCACATGTGTTTCTTGAATTGATGAATTAAGGAGTGAATGAATGAAGTACAAATGGATTTCATTTTATAAAATAAGGACAACAGACTAAAGCTGTGCTCCTGACTGCTTGGAAGCACTAAGGAGCCTCTCAAGTTCATGGCCTGATGTGGTTGGATGTTGTGGCAAAGAGAAACAGTGAATATTGGTTCTAGATGTCCTTGCCCAAAGGAGTCAGGCAACATGGCGAGCCTTTATAAGTCTCATCAGTAGCGGTTCAATAGTGAAGGATTTTAGTATTTGGTTTTCAACTTTCAATCTCCCGGTAACCCCAGGCTATTTGCAAACGTTCCTTATCTCGTCCTTTTATTCTATGGTCCACAGTTGCATCTAAAGTCTCTAAGCTGGTATCCTTCAGTCACATGCCTGTGGGTGGGAAATGTCACCTGCCTGGGCTCTTTGGAGAGAAAAGGGTTTAAGTTCCACCAAGCAAACTGCACATCCAAATCTGGCAGAAATTCCTGGAGGTTCACTCCAGGTAGAAGCGGTATCTGCAGGTATCTTGGGGAAACCGTTCTTTTCCCTTCTACTCCAAGATGCTTTCTTTGCCCTTGGCCCACATAGCAGCTTCAAAAGAAAAAGTTATGCCTTAGAAGAAACAGAAGGTTTTGTTATTTGATAGGGCACAATATTTAGGTGCGAGAACTTATCACTAGGTTAACCTCTGTGTTTATAATTTGTGGTGAGCTCAGTCCTGCGATTAGGTACGACACTCAGAGCTGTCACCTCCCTGAGTACTTCATAGCAGCAAAAAATAAACTCATCAGCTGCAGTGTCACACTGTTTCTCTGTACCTGAGAAAGTCCTGATGCCAATGATTTTGAAGATCGCCATTAAAGAAGAGTTTGCTCTTTTATATTTCATGTTTAATGAAATGGCTGAGGGGCTATTTTTTTTTTTCAGCCCAGAAATATTTGTTCTCATAATTTTATGTTCCTATGTGGTGGCATTGCACCTTCTCGTGCCTGTCACCATCATTCGGAAGCAGCATTTTTACTGAGAAACTTCATTTAAGTAAGGAGAGAAGCCAAGTCTTTGTACCCGGTTCAATGTAACATCCCACTATGAAGGGGGGTGACAATGTGTCACTTCTGTCATATAGACTCCCCATGTAGGGCTGAACTATAAAACAAGACATTTTAAAACATTTGATTGCTTCATTTATTTAAAAGCAGATCCATGTCATACTGAAAAAATAAAACAAAATCCTAAAATGGGTTTAAGAAGAATCTAACTATAAAAGTTGAGTCAGCTACTATATCGAATATATTCAAAATTGAAAAAAAAAAACCCAAAACACCTACACACAAAAATAAAAACACAATCCCCCCCCTCCCGCATCATTTCTGGTTGAAAGCGATCACAAAACCATGGGTAGAATTTACACAAGTAAAATCTACACTGCCCCAGGCAACCAAGTTCAACTGGACTTTTAGAGTACTAAATACTTTCTAGAAACACAGACACGAAAGGGACTTTAAGAGGGCCCCAGCCTCCAGGAAAACACACTTAGGTGCATTGAGAGAGAGAGAGGGATGGGTATTTGTCTTTCTTTTTAAAAACCTCATAGACACAAATCCCCACCAAAGAAAGTTTTCCAGACGTGGGGCTGTGTAAGTTTTCAAGTTGGAAGGTCTGTCAAGTTCATTTAGTTTGAGAACTGGACCTTAGAGATGGGAGCACTGAGCTCAGAGGGGGCGCACTAAGTCATGGTCAGGCCAGATGGGACCAAGGGGGTCCTTATTTTGCCCCCAGTGTTTTTCTTAGTAACCAAGTTGGAGACCATCCCCCATGGTAGGGCCTCTTTGGAGAAGTACAGAATTTGCTTAAAGTTTAAGAAGACGAAAACTTCAGTGTCTCACTTGACAGATCAGGAAGCAGATGCCCACAAGTGCTCTGCCTCACTTAAAATCCAGTGAAAACAGAGTATTATTTGTTGACCACACACTATTTTTCTTTATACAACAAAATAGGATTTAAAAATATTTGGTAGCCTCACAGCCCCTGGTTCAAAGAAAATCCAACACAGAAGCCAATATTAAAACTGATGGAAGCTGAGCTTCACTAAAGAAAATATGAGTGAGGATCTCATGACCCCATTCCAGACTGGAGCTTGAGGAGAGCAACCTGGACATACACTCGAAGCTACCAGGGGAAAAAGAAGAGTGGTTTAACTTTCAGCTCATATGTCTTGAAGACAAATAACTTAACCCTCTTCATCTATTTCCAAAGCATCCATCATCCCTATGGCTCCTCTTTTCAAGCCCCACATTTATTTTGGCATCATCAGAGAAGTGGGTAACACAGACTCACTGCTCATTTACTCTGTCCCAGGCACCACCCTAGCTCCCGTGAGCTCTGAACTCTAGAGCCTAACAAGCATCCAGGCACCTAGAACTGAAGTGTGTGTCCCCACAAGGAGTTACACTGAGCTGTCTCAAGCCATGAGGAATATTCAGGGAGAGTCTACCAGTGCTATGTCACTGGAGAAGCGACATCCTCATGGGCAATAGAGAGGAAAATTCTGTGGAATTTTGAGTGGGTTGCATTTCTGTTTTGCCTCATTTTTGTCATTCTGTTATTGTGAATGTGCAAATGATGTCTATTCATTTAGACCACTGTAAATGGAGCCTGACACAAGAGCAATTTGGAGGGGATATATTCTGAAATATTGACAGTATTCAGTATCGATAGGGGGATCTGGGAAAAATATTTAAAGTTGGGGTTGGCAAACGGCTTCATTGTATCTACTGAAAATAAACTGAGCTCACTAATATTGAGGAGTTAGAAAGGAAAAAAAAAATGCAACATGCCCATGAAACTGAACTGTAGACTCCTTTGTTTTGCACAAAAGAGCACTCATAACTCTCTTCCAGCAATGGGCTTTTAAAACATTTGTGCTTTCTGTTAAATCTAATAGCTAAGAAAGGGAAAGCTGCATATTCAAAACAAAACAAAGCAGTTAGGTTTACCTTCAAATCCAAAAATAACAGTTTTTGCTGAATTCAAATGCAGCCATTGAGGATAAAACTTTTGCTGATGATGAGACAAGAGAACATTGCCCCAGATGTCGGTGCTGTTTATCACCACAGAACTGAACATCAGAAACTGATTCATCTATCACAATGGCTGTACCACTAATCATGAGCCACCTTTCTTAAACAAAGTCACATCTCTCTCACTTTCAAGAATTTTTGAAGCTGAATGCTTTTAAGATCCATGGAGATTGATCTTCAGATTCCAAGGAACGTAGCAGTTAAAGATTGTTATCAATGGGCCCAGTGCTGGTAGCTAGCATTTGAAATTTCTGGAAGAGGATAAATGCAGGCAATGGCTGCAGTGTGAACTGTAGGGAGTGATATATCAGCTACTCCCCAACATGCTCTGCTTCTGGGGAAGTAGCAAAGGATCATTCATTAACTCAACCAAGTCACATGAAGGAAAAATCCCAAGAAATACATGAGCACACTATGCACTAGGATTTTATGGCTAATCAAGTCCATTCATTCAGCCCTAACTGACCTTTGGCAGGATGCTATGAAGTTACAAAAGAATAAGCAGTACGATTATGATTTACCCCAAAGATAAGCTTCAGTGAGAACAAGAAAATAGTGTTCCGAGATATAGGAACATGGCAAAAAAGACAGAGATGTTTCTTAGGGCTATTATTATCAAAAGACATTATTCCTACTTCAAGGTGATCACAATTTAGGTTGGTATAGATACTAATAGCTTTGGGCCGGAATAAGTATAAAAAGCTACCCAATCTCTGGTAGATCGCGCTCAAGAAAAGACTCAATTCCTTTGGAATTCAATGAAATTCCCACAGTCCCCTCCGTTTACATCTGTACTGGTCCGTTGCATCCACCTCTCCCTGCTCTCAGGTTTGGCTCTGCATCTACCACCTCTGTGCCAACTCCCCTGCCAATCCCTTTCTAAAATTTTTATGCATCAGAGAAGACAAAAATAAGTCCTTGGTAGATAACATCTCACCCTTTCCTCACCCTGTGATACGCAATAACTTTGAAGATCAGCACATCTTTATTGTGCCTATGTTGTGCTATGTAAAGCAGGTGCTGTTGTAGGAGAGAGAAAAGGCTTACCCATGGCAAATGATTCCCAAGAGGACCCTTCTCAAGATGTGGAATTTAGAATCCTAATTCCTAGAAATGATCATTCTAAGTGCTATGAGCCACAGGAATCCTATTTTGCATTAAGAGGTGGTTCTATTGAGGTACCTGGGTGGCTCGGTCGGTTAAGCATCTGACTCTTGGTTTCAGCTCAGGTCATGATCTCAGGGTTCTGAGATTGAGCCCCGAGTTGGGCTCTACACTCAGCACGGAGTGGGCTCTACACTCAGCTTGAGATTCTCTCCCTCTCCCTTTGCCCCTCCCCCTACTTGCACACCCCCTCTTCTCTCTAAAATAAATAAAATCTTAAAGGCGCTGCTTTTGATTGATGACCTCAGTTATCAACAATTAGATGGAAATAGAAACTTTGGCCCTGGCAAGGTTGAATTAGAGATAGATCAACTGGTCCAAACTGCCTTGAACCTCAACAAGGACATTCATACCCAGAGAAGATAAATACCATGGCCATGGTCACCCAGCTTGTTGAAAGAAAATTGATAGCTCAAGATGTTAATTCTGAAGTGCCTATCCACTGGCAATTGAAGCAGGTCTAATATCTAGGTTTTGTTAGACTCCATCATGACTTATCTAAGACATCACTCTTACTTCTAGTCTTGCATGTGCAAGTGCATCCAGAATCTAAAATAATGCTTCCAATCACATTGTTTATATTTTCCTTCAGACAATCAGACCACACTCTGAGGTCACTAAGAAGGCATAAAAATTTTAGCATCTTTTTTTACATAAATACATGCAACTTGGCCTGTCCCAGTTTATGGAAACTGGTGAAAGGTTGAAGTGCAAACATTTCCTTCCCATCTGACTCTACTTCTTGCTTCTCACAGAGACACACTGAATCAAAGAATGTTCTGCAGTGACCCTTGGTGCTTTGATAGGTGTAAAAACACACATGAGTAAGCCAAGACCTGAAGTAGCTTACTTGAAGAGGAAAGATTAACATACAGAAGGATGGATCAAGACAGCCTGCAGTCAAGTGCTATACTGCAAGGAATAGCATGGAGTTCAGTGGAAAAAAGTCTAGGAAGACATGCAGAGACTTTAAGAGGCAGAGAGAGAGAAACCATAAACAAAGGCACAGGCTTCGCTTGATGGACCAGTGAAGAGATCAAACCAACCTGGTCAAAGCAGAGAAGAGGCACTGGGGCGTAGTGGGAAATACTGCGGGAATTAGTGTCAGACACACCAGATTAAAGCCCCTGCACAGAGTTTTGGACTCAGTGCATTATGGAACAGAGTACACAGTCAAGTTCATTTGTCCCTTAGATTGCCTTTTGCCACAATTTACGGAACCTATTTGGGAAGGGGAGGTGGAAAGAAGAGGGTTGACAAATGACTATGACAACCTGTTTTCATTAGTCCCAAATTGCACATTTCTGGGCTCTCAACTCATGACTTCATTCAACAGGATATGGCCTCTCTACCATCTTGCCAAGGAAATTGTTTTTCCTCACCCTTTGCTCTGGGTTCTTTCAAGCTGACTTTACTTATTTGTGTGTGTGTGTGTGTGTGTGTGTGTGTGTGTGTGTGTGTGTGTGTGTATTTAACTATACTCATTAGTGACCACTGTTTTCCATAGTCAGCAAATTGCCAACTCTGAGCATGGAAAGAGCCCTACCAATGAAACTCAGCATCTTTCTGCCACAGTTAGGTCTATCCTGGAGTCTGGGTTATTTCTTATAAATCATTCCCCCATGCCTCAGTTCTAAAACTAAGGCTGAGAGGCATTACTCCTTAAACCTCTACCGAGGTGATATAAATTAAACTTTCCCCCAAATAAGCTAAATATAAATTTAATTTTTTTGACTTGTGCCAAAGCAAAGAAAAAAGATACAAAGGCAACCATGTTTAATGTAAAATACTACGGACTTTTGACCTAGAAAATTTCAACTACTCCCAAGGTAATTAATTCATTGTCAGTAATTTTTCTTCAGTTTCTTTAGCAACAGAATTAATAAAGATCAGATGTTAATGTCCCAACCGATAATTTATTTAATATTCATGTTGAAGAACAAGGACTGAGTGATGTGGAGCGCTCTGACCATTCAAGGCAACAAGCAAAAATGCTAATCCAAGTTGAACCACTGCCTGTCTGCATTACTGCAAGCAAATCACTTGATGTGCTGCTCTTCTGGCCAGCCCTGGGGCAACACCTAGTCAAAAGCAATACTAGGAATAAAAATTATACTTCTGTACACAACTTTTGCTACTTCAAAAAAATTAGTTTTACTCCTTTGTGTTTTGTGACATTTACTCTGACCTACTCAACTTAGAATCCTTAGGGGAAAAATATGCCTCTGGGAGTGTGTGTGTGTGTGTGTGTGTGTGTGTGTGTGTGTGTGTGTGTATTCATACATACATCATTATGAACCACGGTTTTCATTTTATTTATGAGTGTCTTTTATGCTAAAAGCCTTGAAAAAATATTTTGGACTATACTAATATTCTGGCTTTTATTCTCTCCTGAGAGACCTTTAAGTACTAAAACTGTAGAAATCATTAAAAAAGTATCCTCCTTGAAAAGCACAGTGTGCTACAAAGACAACAATTGGACTATTCTTGCTCTATAAGGCAGGGCTTCCTTGGCAGCACAAAGACACAAAAAAAAAAATGCATCTTGACCAAAAGAAAGGATGAAGATGGCCAGAAAGGAGGAGCAGGAATGCAATGTCTGGGTCCTTTCCTCAGGACAGAGTAGATATGAAGAGCACTGTTAAAGCTCCCACAAGGTCACGGTGGCATTGATTGGCTAACAGAGCAGAAAGAACATGCTGCCGAGGACCCTGATGTTTATGTATTTATTCTCACTTCAAGGAGAAAAGCCTGCAGAAAGCAGAGTAGAGGGGTTAGTCGTGTTGACACTTTGAAAACCTTGTAAGTGCAGGATACTGAACTGCCAGAGTAAGCAGAGGGGTGTCATGATCCATAATAAGAAAATGAGAGAAATATTGAGCAAAATGTCAAAATGGTATGTGGGATGCCAAAATCATCAACATAGCAAGAGGAAACCATTATCTGACTTAGGAGCTGGAGGAGGGCACTCGGCTAAAGTCTCTTCAGTTGGGAAAACAGAGACTGATGCCAAGTTGTTAGGTTGTTAAACCTGCAGCTTGGGGTTTGTCATATACACTAACATATAGATCCCCTTCCTTGGCAACATCTGGCTAAATAGTTAGGGTTCAATATGGAAATGGTTGCATTTCACAATTGTTAACAAGAACTTGCTTTAAAACCATATTCATCAAAGAAATTTGACAGTCTAATCATTTATTTCTCTCAATGAGCTGTCTCCCAGAATATTTATATACTCTAGTTTAAAGACCCAAAGCTCTATTACTCTCCCCTGTTTGATTTACTTTCAGGATTTTGTGTTACTGAGATACCTGCTGACTTCCTACCCTCCAGAAGATAAACTAATCCAGCAATAGGTAAACCCTTAGGAATTAATATGATCGTCAACATGAAAGGGAATTATAGCAAATTATAAATTGGCCACTTCATTTTTCATTTCCTTATTAAAAAATTATTATGGATTGTGACAGGAGCTATACATATATTAAAAAAAAAACTGTCCAAGTCTGTCAGCTAAAAGCAAGGATTCCCCCTCCCCCACTTGGAGAAGCATGTGACTTATCCAATCATGTTATCACCCCAAATTCAGGGCTAGGATTAGCCTTGAGAATGTTCCCTAGAAGAGTCAAATATGTATTTAGACAAAATAAAGACCACCATTTTCTTTTTTTTTTTTTTAAGATTTTATTTATTTGAGGGAGAGAGAGAGAGAACATGGGAAAGGGGCAGAGGGAGAGGGAGAAGCAGACTCCCCGCTGAGCTGGGAGCCTGAAATGGGGCTCGATCCCAGGACCCTAAGATCAAGACCTGAACTGAAGGCAGATGCTTAACCAACTGAGGCACCCCTAAAGATCCCCGTTTTCAAAATAACTGTTAAGACCATGTGTTGATAGATTACTCTAAGGTTTCCATTTTTGAAGGACAAGATAGTTTTAGATTCACATTGTTTTATATTTCATTTCCTACCCCCCCTGCCATAAAGACTTATCAACCATCACTTTTTCCTTTTCCTTTCCAAAGGGAAGAATAGTATAAATACCAAAATTAAGTGGGAAAACTGAAAATAATATATATGTATATTAAAACAGTATATACCGCAACCGAATTCTAATGTCACTTGGAAAAAATAAAATTTAACTGACTTCATTTGAATAATTTCCCAACTGATACTTCATTATAGCAATACCTCCCTTATCCTAGTGCATATTCCGAAATTAAAATGATCACAGAACAAACAGAATGCAAGAGTGGAGGATGCACTAATTTCCTAGGCATTTGCTTTTTCCTTGTTTTTGGAACCCTGTGTGATCTTGAACCTTGCGGGACTGGGAAGAGTGGGAGCCCGGCAGAGACTTCGAACCCTTTATCTTCCTATGCCCCTAATATAAATCTCATGAAACACAGACCTTACTGCTGTTTTCAAGTTAGGAATACAGCCAAGCAAACTGAGCATGGCCTGTACCTGACATTGTGGGTTATCTGTCATGAAAACAACTACATACGTCTGAACACATCAGTCACACGTATGTGCAAGGCATCGGTGATTTTTGCAGTAGCCAGTGTCTTGCACACAATGAATTCAAGGACTCCTATACAGCAGACAAGCAAACCACTACTACAGTGGGGAGCTTCGATTGGAACTGGAAAAGGTAGAGGAGAGACAGAGGGGCAAGAAGGGAAGTACCAGAGATGGTAGTGAGAGACCAGGGGGTGTGGATACGGAATGTGGAACAAACCCAAAGAAATAATTCTTTACTGTTTTCACATAGGTTATCTGTTTAAAAAGTCATTTGGAAAACAATATATTTGATTTGTGCCTAAATCATACACAAATTGGATACTCTGGGGTGCAGGACAAAGGGAAAGATAATTTATCCATTAATTAAGGCCAGCAACTTTCTCCCTACCAAATGGCAGAGAGATTTTGCTTGGAAACTGTTTACTGATATTATATAGTCAGTGGTGATAGTGGAGAGGCTCTGTTTCTTCCTGGCTCTGCATCACACTGGAGGAGAAGTAATGGGATCTTTCAAAATAAACCAAATTCTAAAGAAAACTAAAATAGTCCTCTGAGATTTACTGGGTTGGGGACTGACCTATGTGTCATCACATAGTATAACACCTAATATTTGGCAGCAAGGTTAATGCACTGTGATATGTAATATAAATGATAGAGATAATAATATAATATAAAGAACAAAAATAGTCAAGTTTCATCAAAGGGCTATTTTCACCCTTAAAGAGAAGACAAATAGATTGGTAAAATAGACTTTCCCAAGAAACATCTACTGTCCATCAGAATAATCTGTGTTATCTACTGCTTTCTATTTTATGTGTTAAATTGTCTGTTACTTTGTATACTTTCCAGTCTATAATGTTAAGGACAAGAACTCTTGAAAATGGAAACAATTCCATATAATAAAGAGGACATGGATCTTAAAAATCGAGGAATGAGTACATATAATTTCAGGGTCATGTAAGTTGAAAACAAGGATCATTTATTTTATGGTTAAATATTTAATAATGTCTCTACCTTTGTCTGAAACAGGAAAGAAAACAAAGGAGCATTATCTTCTTTAGGGGCATGTGTTTCAGTTTATTTTGTTATGCATAGACATATGAAGTATAGATGAATATCTCATATGGTTAAACCACTTGTTACTTCATACTCATATTTCTAGATAAATGTTACATATATATTTTATGTGGGAGGAGATGAGTGAGAATCTTTCTCATTCCTTTTAGATGGTATCAGATTCTTAGGAACAAACAGATCTATGCTGCTTTGCCCCAAGATGTAAAAGCATGCTTATCAGATAGGTTAATGGCAAAAAGCAAAATCTGTGATTATACAGGAGACATAGTCTGGATTCCAGTGATCTCATGAGGAAGATAAGGCATGGTGAGCTGGGTGAAATTTAATAATGCAAAGAAATGCACAAAGATTAAATAAAATAAAAAGACATCAAGAAAGGATTAGAAAGTCCTACCTACAAAGTAGGCCATCTGAAAAAGACTCAGAATTTAATTGGCTACACACTCAAGTGTATCAACAGTATGACATGGCTTACCAAAAAGTTAACACAAAGAGATTATGTTAATAGGATTAGACTGTGCAAAAGAAAATTCTCTATACTCTGATTTTGTCAGGAAACAACCAGAATATTCAATTCAGTTTTGGAGTCCCCATTTCAAGTAGTACATTGGTATCTAGAAGATATTCAGACAATGCCCATGATGGGAACAGGACTGAAAATATGTTCTGGAGGATGAGGGGTCAAGGGATTAGCTGCTTTGCTTGAAAAGAAGCCAAATTAAGGAAAAGAGGATAGCTGTTCATGTGTGACCCTGTGCCTCCATTGATAGCCACCTGCCACAAACAGAAAGTGACCACACACAGTACTCATGGCCTTCAGTGGCCTGGCTTCATTCACCCCTCAAGCCTGCAGTGTGCTCTTTGCTTTAATCTATACTCCCACATTATGGAGCTGCTTCTCTTGTTCTGACACCATGATGTCTCCTTGCTCTTTTGCTTCTATTCCTCTTCTTCAAGTGTCCTGTCACCTCTGCTTTCCTTCGTCAGGGGTAACTCTTCCTCATCTGTAAGACTCAGCTCAAACTGATTTATTCCAGAATACACTGTGTGAGCCCTCCTCTCCTTTCCATCTCCCTGGCCCATCCAAAATCTCTCTTGTGTAATCTTGAGGCATCCTTTGCATATTTTGTAATATATGTTTAAAGTGATCTGTGTGTGACTCGGTCTCTTGTAGCAGGTGAACTACAAAAAAGAGAGTCTATCTATCTGCTAGTGGCTGTGAACAGACTTTTGCTAAATTGACCTGAATGTCCATTGTGTTAAAAGGTGAACGAACAAGGATACATCAAACAGATATATACTGGACTCCTGTTAAGGGCCATGCAGTGAAGCAGTGTGCTAAGTTATCTAATACTAAAGAAATAAGAAGTGAGCAGAAACCCATTCTCAGTGATGGAACAACTTTCTAGCAACTAGATCTGCTTACCATTAGAATGGAATGAATAGAGAAGTTTGTCCGCTATCATTAAAAATGCCAAAGATGCTAACTAAAAGTTATTTCATGATTGGGGAAGATGTATTAGATCATTAGGTACTAAGATCCCTTCCAACATTAAGATTCTATTTTCTCTTCTCTTGTACCTCTTTTCCTCGTCTTAGGTGAGAAAAACATATCCATTTGTATCTTTAAGTTACACACCCATAGCTACGTAGTTCTGCACTTAGTTAAAATTCCAGCAATTCCAAGAAAGTTTTTGCTGCAGAGTAGCAGCATAAAGCCAGAAAAACTGCGAAAATGTGAGCTAGTCCTTAGCCCTTCTCATTTCCTTAACTAATGAAGTAAAAGTATTTCCTGTACAATCTCTGTGTTTATGTGTGCACACGTGCATACACACAGACATGCTGTGTGTATATTTGTCTAAGTGGGTTCTATTAAAAATTAATGAAGAGAAAATACCGAATACTTACACTATAGTCTTGTATCATCATGGAACAGTGGCCCCACTTAAGAACAAACAAAAGAAATAAATGCATTTTGTACTAAGTGCAACGAAATTGAGTAATTGTTAGCATTTAATGGCATGCAAGGAAACAAGAATAAAACTGTTCAAATGAACTACTGATCCAGGGTGCAGACAAGAAAAGAAATAAATTTTAAAAGGCTCACAGACACAGCAATATGAAGGCAATGTGTGGGCAGCCCAGCAGAGTGGGTAAGAAGCCAGCATTCTGTCCCCAGCCTCTTGGGGCTAGGACTAGTAATCTGTAGCTGCTTGTTCCTGGATAACTTACTTCACTTCAGCGTGCCTCAGTACCCATATCTGTAAAATGAGGACAGCGCCGCCTACCTAACAAATCTGTGAGGAGCACTGAATGAGATTCGCCCTGTGAAGCACTCAGACCAGTGTTGGCGCACAGTAAGTATGCACAAATATTAGCGGTCATAATTATACCAGGACACAATTTCATAACAAATGGTTCCACAGTTATCAATACAAAGTAAAATGTTATTACTTACTAGTTTTTATTTGCAAGGCTAGATATAAAGGCTGTGGAATCATGACTGGTAGACATACAGGAAATTATGTTCCTTCCCATCAAGCTTTTCATTCCCAAGGCAAGTACCTACCTACCTCACAGCATTGTTAAGATAATTGAATGAGTTAATAATGACAAAGAGTTTAGCTGCTATTATTCCCACTTATCAAACCTGTAAGATAAACATATTTAATACTGTGCTAAAGTCAATCTACATCTCTGCTACATCTGTCAGTAACTAAGCTTGAGTGCAATGATGGTTTCTGAAGATGTATTGTTTTCTTTTTTTTTTTAATTGTGAAAGGGTTTATTTTTTGAATTTTAAAGCAGCAGGTTATTTTTTTATTTTTTATTTGAGTATAGTTAACACACAATATTACATTAGTTTCAGGCATACAATGTAGTGATTCAACTTGTCTATAGTTGGGCTGTGCTCTCGCCAAGTGTGGCTACCTTCTGTCTTCATACAACACTATTACAATATCATTGACTACCATGACTTCTTCATTCCGTAACTGGCAGCCTGTGCCTCCCACTCCCCTTCACCCGTTTTGCCCACCCCTTCCCCCCTCCCCTCTGGCAACCATCAGTTTGTTCTCTGTGTTTATAGGTCTGATTCTGTTTTTGTTTTTTAGATTCCACATACAAGTGAAATCATACGGTATTTGTCTTTCTCGGTCAGACTTATTTTACTTAGCATAATATCCTCTAGATCCACCCATGTTGTTGCAAATGGCAAGACCTTATCCTTTGTACAGCTATGTAATATTCCACTGTATATATAAACCACATCTTCCTTATCATCTACTGATGGACACTTAGGTTGCTAGGACGAACTGTTTCCAAATGGAAAAGAATAATGGCTCGTAACTCCCAGAGCTGTAGGGAAAAGGGAAAGGGCTCAAATAGTCCAAGGTGGACTTCAGATTAAGCATAGGCAACTGGAAAAATGTTAATACAAATGGAAGCAGGTAACTCAAAGAGGTGGTGGACTCTCCTCCTGAAGGGAACAGATATGTACTGGACTGGATGGTCATTTCTTGCACTGACAGAAAAGTTAGCAGCTATAGGAGGCAGAATAAAAGCTCCAAAGGTGCTCATATCCTCAGGCCCAGAACCTGGAACCATATTGGGTTACACAGCAAAGGCGAATTAAGGTTGCAGACAGAATTAAACCTATTAATTAGCTCATATTAACATAGGGAGATCATCCTGGATGATCCAGTTTGAACCAATGTAATCATAAGGGTCCCGAAAAGTGGAAGAGAGAGGCAGAAGAGTAACAAGAGAGATACCAGCATGACAAGAACTCAGCCAGTCACTGTGGGCTTCACGGAAGGAGGAAGGGGCCACTAGCAAAGCCATGAGGGCAGCCTCTAGAAGCTGGAAAAGGCATGGACATGGATTCTTCCTTAGAGTTTCCAGAAAGGTGTGAAGCCCTGCTGACATTTCTATTTCAGCCCAATGAGACTCATGCCAGACTTCTGGCCTTCCAAACTGATAATTTGTGTTGTATTAAGCCACTAAGTTTGTGGTCATTTATCATAGTAGCCATAGAAAACGAACAGAGTAGGCATCATTCTGCATTACTTTTAATTATCTGAAATGCAATTATGCCTCATTGGAGGTTTAATAAAATCTTTCATTAGTTTTAATGCATTCTTGTTAAAATTGTTTTAAGTGTTACATTTAAATAATACTTAAATACTAAATAAAGTACAAAATTAAATAAAAATAAAGATTTTGTAAATGGTTCTAAAATCTGACCGGCTGCAAAATGCATAGCTAAAGAAGACAAAGAAAATTTTAGATGAAAAACGCTTTCCTTTCCATTGGAATTCTAAGTTCAATGAAGGCAGGATTTTCGCTGATCTTGCTCATTTTACCTTGGTACCTGGTGCCTAGAACTTAAATATTTATAAATCAATCAATCATGGTTTTTCTCAACATGTCCTATGACAATGGGTGGCTATCAAATTGGAAAGGTGTTCTTCGTACACAGCCTTTCGTATTTTAATGGTTTATTTCCTTTAAATAGACTGCAGCTACTTCAGAACATTCAACTACATAAACAACAGAAAATGATTTACAAATAAAATAACTCCCTACTTATTAAAAATAGCATGGTTAACATTGAATCGATTATGATGCTATAAACGAGATGTTTGTGTTTGCGTCTGCCCCAAATTCCTATTTTGCAACCTTATCCCCAGTGTGATGGTATTAGGAGGAGGGAAGGCCTTTGGGAGGTGTGAGGGTAGAGCTCTCATGAATGAAATTTGTCCCCTTTTAAAAGAGACCCCACAGAGCTCCCTTGCCTCCAAGTGAGGACAGAGTGAGAAGATGACCACCTCTGAACTAGAAACGGGTCCTCATCAGGCGTGACATCTGCCAGCACCCTGCTCTTGGATTTCTGAATCTCCAGAACTGGTGAGAGATAAATTTGGGTTGCTTTTAAGCCACTCTTGTCTATGGTCCTGCTGTTGCAGAACTGCCTAAGACATATTACATCATAATGAAAGCAAACACTCATTTACAAAGCAAAGTTTCTTCAAGCAGCACACATGAAGATGTTTTCCCATAACTTCTTATAAATGGGTCATATGTGCTTTGTTAAGTTACTTTCTGGAGGGCCATGGTTATGGCAGGCAAAATCAATTATAAAATGGAAAATCCATAAAGTTTGTCCGGCAGATTCTTGTGTTTTCAGGGAAAGCTGTTAGGATTCTCTGGAGCCAGGCAAATCCTAGTACATTGCACTAAAAATAAAGAGGAAAAAAGAAGAGGTGGGGAGTACATCCACATGCTGAAATCATTCCAGGGCAATCGTCTGTTTCCTCATTTCCAGACTCAGATCCCCTCTACAACATCACATGTCTGTACTCCCCAGCGAGCTCATATTTTGAGATCCAGTCCAACAAGCTGAAGGAAGCTCAAGTTCAATGTTTCCCAGGGAGGACTGTACAAGCCTTGCTCTTGGTCCTTGACATGCTCCCTCTCAGTGGCTGGATTATTGCCTTTGCATCGGTAACTTGTTCCTAAGATTCATTTCCCACCTGAATTTACACTTCACTTTAGCATCCACTTTCACCTTGCCCCTGCCTCCTCCGAGTCTGGACTTCTGCCCAGGTTGTCTGCCACCTGGCTGCTCAGAATCCCTGCCTTGAGCCAAACCCCGATAGGACTCCTTTCTTTCACTTGCTCTTTTTCCTTCAACTTTTAACAGTGAAGGGTAGGAATATATAGGCAAATGTAGGCCAATCTGCTAAATCTAGATTCACTAAGCTAGTCCTTAGGGACCTTGAGCTGAATTAATAGAACCTGAGGTTCTTAGTCTTCCCAACTGTTTCTGGAAGCTCACCTCCAGCAGAGGCAAGCTGGAAGCTATGGGAAGGCAGCAGATGGTAGGGCTTTATCCAGGTGCACCAGCTGCCATCATGGCCCTAGGTAAAACCATGAAGAAGGCAGAATTTGTCTATGGAATCTTTCAATCTCACCTTTGAATTTTCCTTTGTGCTTTTCACTTGCTTTCCAAAACTCTTCCAGGTATGCAATAAATACCTACATAGAAATACTCACATTCCTCTTCCTTGTCCCTGTGCCTCAGTTAAGACTCTTTCTCTCAAAGAGTAAAGATCCCTTAAACCAGTTAGTAGAATTAAAACTCAATTGTTCTGTATATGGAACTCTCCTGTGACATTTGGCTTCTTTAAATGTGATTACTAACCTAAATGATTTAACAGAACCTGAAATTTGTAGAATACATAAGAGACCATCTGACCAGGGAGCCATGTTTCTTTAATCTGATTTTCCAAAGTATATTATATAGAATAAAACCACCCCATTAGCAACACCCCTCAACTCACTCACTGATATCTGAATTAGCTGAACAACCCTTATGTTTTAGTGAGAAACTTCTCCCCACCTACATTTTTTTAAACCAATGCTAGAGTTGGAAGACATGTTTGTAATCATAAATTCTAACCTTGCACCCAAAAGAAGTATTCCTGTCAGATGGTGTGTTACCTACCTATAGCAACACAAAAAATTACTTCAAAATTTAGCAGCCTTCAACAACAAACATTTATTATGTCACACAGCTTGAGGTTTGGGAATCTGGCAACCACTTAGCTCAAGATCTCTCATGAGATTCCAGTCAAGCTGTCAGCTGGCGATGCAGACATCTGAGGGCTCACCTGGGACATGGGGCTCTACTTCTAAACTCACTCAGACGGCTGCTGCTGGTAGGAGGCTTCAGTTCCTCCCCACACAGGTCTCTCCATAGGGCTAGCTTCCCCCAGAGTAAGTGATCCAAGAGAGCAGGACGGATTGACCAAAATAGATGATGCAGTGTCTTTTACAACCTCATTTTGGAAGTGACAGTCTATCACTTATTCTATATTCTACTGGTCACACATAATTACTAAAATTTGGGACAGGACTACACAAGAGTGTGAATACCAAGAAGTGGGGGTCAATTGGAGGCTGGCTACTGCAAATGTTTGTTCAGCTTCTGACAAGATGATTACTACCTCATATGGCAGTCTGTTCCATTTCTGTATAATTAAAACTGTTAGACAAACTCTTCAGAGACCAAAATTCACCTTCCTAAGAGTTGAAGGGACAGAAACAAGTACAATTCACTTGATTTTAATAGCTTATAAATACATATATATACATAATTATTAGAATATGAAAGTTTTAATTTGCTATTTTTGAAACTCTTAGAAGGGAACATAGCATTTTTGAATAATTTTATTCTATTTTTTTAAAGATTTATTTGGGAGAGAGAGAGAGAGCAAGAGCAAGTGAGCAGGGAGAGGATCTCAAGCAGATTCCCTGCCCAGTGCAGAGCTGGATGACGGGCTCCATCCCATGACCCTGAGATCATGACTCAAGCCGAAACCAAGAGTTGGATATTCAACCGACTGAGCCACCCAGGTGCCCTGGATAATTTTATTCTATAGCATGGCTAAATAGAAAATATACCAGGGAAGAAAACATAACCAATGAAGGAGAGATGGATATAGACAGGAGTAAATGCTTATTTGATGCTGAAGTGGGTGTTAGGATAATAATTTAGCCCACTACTCTTGCCACACTGACCACAGTTCACCTCTCCCTCTTTCTCTTCTCACAGTATGGGATTAACCTTCTATTTCTAGTGTTAGCAGTAATGGTTCTGAATTGGATCCACTCTCATGTACTGTGACTACAGTTCCATTTATTCCATTTGTACCAAAATATGGCAAAATTCTTTAGTATCTGTTAGTATTTTTGAGATATTAAATATTAAGACTATTAAGAAATTAGACATTAGAGATCAGGGAAGAATAAGATCAATGATACAAATAATGATTTTTAAAGAGTTCTTTCATGAGTGTTGGGTTTTACGTAATTTTTTTCTTGCTTAGTGATTGGCAGTTATTTGGATATTAATTTGAACAAGGTTTTTATGATATGCCAAAAATGTATCAGATTGATAATTATTAAAAACTGGTAAATCGGAGTAGTCATAATAAATATTAACTGTTATAATATTAGGAAGTTCTTTTTATAAGTCTATTGCTAATTTATTGAATTGCTGACAAACTGCAGTCAGATATCATAGTAAGTGTATCCAAGAAATACCAGCTTGACCTTTCCACATGCCTATTTAATTTTCATGTGATATTGACTATAATGTGAACATGCTGAAAATAGAAATAATTTCCCTTTGGGAAGCAAAATAACAATGCCATTCATGTTCTAATATTTTATTTTCACCCAGAAATAAAAATATTAGAATGAAGCATTGACAAAGTCTAGAATCACTGTTAAAGCTATGAAAGAAAAATGCCAAATGAGAAGTCAAGGTATTGAACATCACAGATATTGTACAAATGCATTTATCTACCTAGAACATTCTAGGTTTAAGCATGAGGACCAGCTGGAAAACCTGACTTCTGAAATAATCGTATTCTGAACTTCTATTTAAATTCTGTTTCCAGTGTTTTCTTGCTAGCTCTTCCTTAGAAAGTTTGGCTTCCCGACTGCAGCCAATTTCATGTTAGCAAGATAATGATTAAAATACAAGCATGTCATTCATGACAGAATCCTTCACATTTTATAATACAATTTTAACTGCTCAAAAGCTCTGTGTTAAAATTTAGTTTTAGACAAAAAGGTCAAAATTTCTCCCACCAGTGGAACCAGATGCCACTCTGTGAGAAAATCAGTTTTGCCGATGGGACGCACTGCTGTATTGAGCAAGCATTACTGGGTGACTAATACGGGACAGATTCATTAACATGTGGCACCTCTCCTGGTAGACCATTTGCAATGGCTGTTTCTTTTTGTCCTCCTCATGGCTGCAGCCTAGGTAAAGTAAGATGCAAGGCAAAGCCTCGATCTGCTAGTATCCTAGAGACATCTGGAGGGACACATCTATTCTCAGGGACACTTTCCTCCTTGAAGCTCCTACGTTGTGTGTGTCCCAACATCTCAAACAGCACCGTTTCAAAGGAGTACAAAATATGTAACAGAGGATAAATGATCTGTTAATTTAAAACTTCAGGGAAGGGACGCCTGGGTGGCTCAGTCGGTTGAGCATCTGCCTTCGGCTCAGGTCTTGATCTCAGGGTCCTGGGATCGAGTCCCGCATCAGGCTCCTTGCTCAGCGGCGAGCCTGCTTCTCCCTCTGCCTGCCACTCCCCCTGCTTATGCTCTCTCTCTCTGACAAATAAATGAACAAAACCTTAAAAAAAAAAAAAAAACCTTCAGGGAATATTTTTCATAACAGTGAATTTTGTGATAAATTAATATTCCACCAAAATGAAATATTTTGGTAGTTTTATCACACAAACAACACTTTTTAAAAAGATGTTATTTATTTATTTGAGAGAGAATGAACAGGGGAAGGGGCAGAGGGAGAAGGAGAGGGACAAGCAGACTCCCCACAGAGCAGGGAGCCGGACGTGGGGCTCGATCCCAGGACCCCAGGATCATGACCTGAGCCGAAGGCAGATGCTTAACCAACAGAGCCGCCCAAGCACACCACAAAAGCAACATTTTTAAAGATTTGTAATAGGTTTTTCTTACGAGGAGCTCTTACTGAAAATGAAGGACACTTAAAAAATTATAGCACAGAAAGGGAATCAGTATTTTTCCTAGCTAATAAAAGAAATATCTTTCAGATTATTTGTTACACTTGAAAAATGGAAATTCCTCACCCTGCCTGCCCACCTCCCCCAAATTGAGCTTCCAAAACCTCTGAGAAGAATTCAATGGCTATTAGTAGTTGGTTTGGGTTTTTCTATTCAGTCATCAGATGCTTTATTTGTAAGCTTACTTTCCAAAAGTAGAGTTCCAAGAGCAATTTTCTGTAGAACGGATGTCATGCATTTTGTGTGGGCAGGTCTCAGATGTTGATTAGACCTTAAAGTTTTCATGGTGAATAATACTCCTTATTCGCCATGTCCTTTTACTGTTTGATCTGATCACTCTAACATTTATGAAGTAACAGTTTCCATAAGAGAATCTTCCTTTCCCTGTGAATTATTTTCTTAAGCAGAGACACAGGATTTCAGAGGCAGCTCTCGTCCTGACTCATTCCAGAAGGTATAAAGGCTAGCTGTCTCCAAATTCCATCTATTAACTGGGGATCTTCCCAATTTAGAAAGTGGTTTGAGATTCTTGGGGTATGATAAGGTTTCTATTCATTTAGATCAGAACTTCTCCAAACTCGTTGCATATTAGAATCATTTGGGAAAATTTTACAAAGAACTCAAGCCCGGACCCAATGCCTAGAGATCCTGATTTAATTGGTCTGGAGTGGGGAAGGGGAGTGGGCAGTATTTTAAAACTCCCCAGGTGTTTCTAATATGTGATCACAGTTGCCAACCTCTAGTAAGAATGAGATTTACAAAGACATTACCATGGTGATCTTGCCTTTTAAAATAGTATATAATTTCACATATATGAGTTGACAGGAAATAAGGCAATCTTAGAGAAACACATCATTTATCTGCTACCCTTAGGGAACAATTATTACGAATGAAAGAATTCTACAGATAACAGAAATCTGGTTTTCAATGCTGAGATAGTAAAAAATTTAAACACTTTTGTTGGAAACTTTTTAAATAAATACTATGTAATTCCTTGCCCTGGAGAAAATGTACTAAATGTACTTTCATGTTTTCTTGATGGTTCAATGTGATCATTATAGACACCTGTGGTTGCGCCATCTTGTCTTTGTGATTATTTAGGTGCCTCCACTAAGTGGTCTCAGTTTTGAAAGTTTGGGGAGTAATAATTCTTGTCATCCACCAGTCTCAATGATTACTTCTTAGTATTTTTAACTGGCTGACCTCACCCACCCATTTCCCTTTGCTTTTGCCCTTCCTGCTTCTAATCTAATAATGTCAATATTGATTATGCTGCAATGGCTGAATGTAACTTGAGGAGACCTGAAAGCCTGAGAGATCACGTAATCATGCTTATTAAATCAATACTTTGATGATGCATGTAATTCATGGTCAGTAGGCTCTGTTGTGAGAACATAGTGATGTCTGCTGTCCTGCAAAGGAAAGCATGTGAACACTATGACCAATTTTCCCTTTGTGATTCTTTAACGGTGTTTTTCCTTTCATGACTGTACTCGGGACCATTCAAATTGGCAGAAGTTTGAATGTTAGATAAATAGGTTATAATAAAAATCTGCAATATTTAGAAAATGAGCTTTGATTTGAATGAGAGATGGGTGAAAGTTTCTGATAGTGAGGAGATGTCCCTGAGTATGAGCCAGAGTACCGCTCTCTTCCCTAAATGCACACTAACCCTAAGAATCATTCTGTCTGATAAAGTGGCCAGGAGGCTACATGATATATTGCAATCCATTTGATTGCAAAATGATCCAAATAAGAGGAATAGCTAGAAATGTAAAAACAGAGAAGACATCCAGAGATGACATTTCATAAAATAGAGGAACGCAACAAATCTTCCAATTAGAGTTTCCAGAATTGGTGAGAAAAGTAATACCTGTTGCAGTTACCAAATTCATAGTTCATGTGTACTACCTCAACATAGTATTATACTGATATTATCTGTGCTATAATTTCTTTTTTTTTAAAAGATTTTATTTATTTATTTGACAGAGAGAGAGCGAGAGCAGGAACACAAGTAGGGGAGTGGGAGAGGGAGAAGCAGGCTTCCCGCCGAGCAGGGAGCCTGATGTGGGGCTCGATCCCAGGATCCTGAGATCATGACCTGAGCCGAAGGCAGATGCTTAATGACTGAGTCACCCAGGCACCCCATGTGCTATAATTTCTAATTATAATTTCACCCCAAATAAGAGCACCTAATCTGTAGCTTGGAAAAACCTGGAGGTGGCAGATTAGATTGCACAAACTCAGTAGTAACTAGGTCTAGCTCCAATCCCTCAAACACTGGGGTGAATGAAAAGTAACTATGCTGGAAGAGAAGTCAAACAGCCTTATGCAAAGAGAAAACATGTCAATTGCTTAAAAATACATGCAGTTCATACTTCCTTGGTTTTTAACATGTGGGTTTCATGATCTTTGCAGAGTGTATCCCAGCTTTATGCAAGTGAGTAGTATTAATAGTATTAAATGGAATTCATAGCATTAAAATCATTTCTTAGAACTGTGTAATTGTTTGCCCACTTCTGACCACTGTAACTGCGTCTGAAAAGCTCTCACTTACTTTTTTTAAAGATTTATTTGTTTGACAGAAAGAGAGAGAGAGAGAGACCACAAGCAGGGGGAGCGGCAGGCTGAGGGAGAAGCAGGCTCCCCGTGGAGCAGGGAGCCACATGTGGGGCTCGATCCCAGGACCCAGAGATCATGACCTGAGCCAAAGGCAGATGCTTAACCAACTGAGCCACCAAGGCACCCCTGAAAAGCTCTCACTTATAAATTTATATAAGATTTCCTCATCTGGAACCTTTTAGAAGGATCCATCAAAAAGTCACAGTATACGGTGTATTCAGTTTATTCAGTATATGCTACTTTTTGTGTGGCTTGCATTAAAGCTAGTAGAGGTTTTTATATATGAAATATATATGCAATGTGAGGTGACTATATATCTTCACAAAATAGTATCCCTGAGATAAATTCCCCATAAAACATACAGAGAAATACAGCACCCATGGGCTGTAGTTTTCTATCTAGTATCATTATATACCCTGTGAAGTCATTTCAGCTACAAAACATCTAAAAATGTTAAAGTTGAGCAAATAATCCCACTTAGTCCCTCAGCCCCCAAGCTGCTTTTTGCAATTCAAGGCTACTCTTCTGCTATCAGTAGGCCAAGGTGGGATATGACTCTATTGACAGGGTTGGTACTCATTGCGACAGCAAATGAGGTAAGGAGCGAGAGTGACACTGATTCAATATATGTAAAAGGGTTCCCTGCTTATCCTAACACTTCTCCAAAGAAAGCATTTGGAGTGGGTTGACATATGCCTGCAAAAAGATATGTTCATCTCTGGTACCTGTGAATGTGACCTCATTCACAGTTAGGGTCTTATAGATATAATTAGTTACAATGAGATCATACTGGATTGGGGTAGCCCCTAAATCCAGTGACTGGTGTCCTTATAAGAACATGACAGGATACACAGAGATACCCAGAGAAGAAGTTCACATGAAGACAAAGCTGACATTAAAGTTGGAAGGCAAGGAACAGTAAGGATTGTCAAGAGCCACCAGAAGCTAGGAAGAGTCAAGGAAGTCGCTCGTGTGCGCGCCAGAGGGGTTCCAACACCTGCCAACAACTTGGTCTTGGATTTCTAGCCTCCAGAACTGTGAAAGAATACATTTCTGTTGTTCTAAGCCACCCCAGTTTGTGGTAATTTGTTATGCTAGTCCTGGGAAATATAGCACCAAAACAAATATGTTCCATTCTAACAAGTTTGGGAGGAGAGAAGGAAAACGGTCACTGGTTAACCTCCCCCTATGTTGGGAAATGATTTGATCTCTTAAACCATCCATTCCAGCCCAGTTTTCCCCCTCTTGCCTCCCCAGCACCCTCAGGTCTGTTCTTGGGGCTCACTTTTCTTTTCCCGGTCTTGGCTGACCATGAAATCCCTCCAACACTTGACCCAACACCACCAGTTATTATTACCTGACATATGTTCAGAAGCAGAGCATCACAATCATATCCACAGACTGTTTTTAGAGTTTATATCTTTTTTCCCAGAAAAAGAAATGCTTTGGTGATAAGATCATATGTAAGTCTGATCGCAGATTCTGTATTTTGCAATTTTAAATAAAGAGAAGTGCTACCAATAAACATTTTTAGTTTTTCTAGAATGGCCATTACGCAGGAAAAAACTGTGGGATAGGACACAAAATTTCCTCCAAGGCACACCTGGTCTTACACTGTATAAGGATCTTCTTCTAAGACAATGGATTTCCTAGACAGTATTTCTTTTTGGTTATGCCCAAATTTATGGCAACAACTATTAAGAATATATTCCATCAGAAAAAAAGTTAAAATTCAGCGCAGGCTTAGCTAAGATACTCACACACTTATGCAGCTGAACTGAGATAGGCTTTGTATTACCTAGTTGGTCAGTAGCATCGATGGATTCACTACAAGGACTGTCTTCTGCAAGACCAAGTGGCCCTGACTGATCAGAGCATGCCAGGCCTTTACTAGCTGCATACTGATAACTGGCAGTTAAATTACATGGATGGGGATTGGTAGACCCTTTCCTCTTTCTTTCTCCATCTACTGATTAATCATTTTCCCTTTACTCATTAGATTTTCTTCTAAGGAATGAAACCCAGACACATTAATTTTACCAACAGCCCCCAGTATAATATTAGGGTAGGTATGTTATTTTGTTAAACTGAGATTTGCAGCTATTGTGATTCCATTTATCTATGCTAATCCCTTTTCCTATCACTTAAAAAAACCAGCTTTCTTAAAAAATAGTTCACATAACATGCAATTCTCCCACTTAAATTGTACAATTCAATGGTTTTTAGTGCATTCAAAAATATGTGCAACTGTCACTATGGTCAATTTTAGGACATTTTCATCATTCCTTCGAAAATCCTATACTCCTTCAGTTCACACCCTCCCTAATCCCACCCCCCTCTCATCTCTGTGCCTCTGAGGCTCAAGCAACCATTAATCTCCTGTCTATAGATTTCTCTATTCTGGACATTTCATATGAAGGAGTCATATAATGTGTCTGGCTTCCTTCTTTTAGTGTAATGTTTTTGTTTTTTTTATTTTATTTATTTTTATTTTTTTAAAAGATTTTATTTATCTATGTGAGAGAGAGAATGAGAGAGAGAGAGAGCATGAGAGGGGGGAGGGTCAGAGGGAGAAGCAGACTCCCCACTGAGCAGGGAGCCCAATGTGGGACTCGATCCCGGGACTCCAGGATCATGACCTGAGCCGAAGGCAGTCGCCCAACCAACTGAGCCACCCAGGCGCCCAATGTTTTTGTTTTTTTAAAAAAAGATTTTATTTATTTATTTGACAGACAGTGAGAGAGAGCACAGGGGGGTTGGGGCAGGCAGAGGGAGAGAGAGAAGCATGCTCCTGGCTGAGCAGGGAGCCCGACATGGGGCTCGATCCCAGGACCTCAGGATCATGACCTGAGCCGAAGGCAGATGCTTAACCGACTGAGCCACCCAGGCGCCCCATTTAGTGTAATGTTTATGAAGTTCATCCATGGTATAGCATGTAGCAGTGGTTTGTTCCTTTTCATTGCCTAATACTATTTTCTTTTATGGATATAACACATGCTCTTCTTTATCCACTTGTTAAGCTTTCCAACATGAGTTTTTCCCACATTTTGGCTCTAAGGAATAATGCCTCTATAAACATGAAGTGTGCAAGTTTTTGTATGGACATATGTTCTCATTTCTCTTAGTTATATAAATAGAAGTAAACTTGCTGGGTCATATGTTTAATCATTTGAGGGATTGTCATTTTACATTCCCACAAGCGGTTTATGAGAGTTTACATTTCTTTAGAGCCTAGCTAATGCTTTTTGTTATCTGACTTATTATGTACCTGACATCCTAGTGGATGGGAAGTAGTGTCTCACTATGCTTTTCATTTACATCTCCCTAATGACTAATGATATTAAGCATGTTTTCATGTGCTTATTGGCCATTTATACACCTGCCTTAGAAACATCCTTTGCCCAATTTTAGGATGATCTTTTTATTATTGAGTTGTAAGAGTTCTTTATATATTCTAGGTATAAGTCCTTTATCAAATATACGATTTGCCAATTTTTTTCCCTTCTATCGGTTGTCTTTTCACTTAATTTATGGTGTCCTTTGAAGGACAAAATATTTTAGTTTTGATAAAGTCTCATTTACCTATTTTTGTTGTTGTTGCAACTTTTCCCTGTAACATTGGAAATTTCATGCTTTTGGTGCATGAATCCTTTGCCAAATCCAATGTCATGATGATTTACTGCAATGTTTTCTTCTAGGAGTTTCATAGTTTTAGCTTTTAGTATTTAGAACTATGATATGTTTTGAGTTAATTATATATATGATATGAAATAAAGGTCCTACCACATCCAATTTGTTGGTGTACAATTGTTCATAGTATTCTCTTACAATGCTTATTTCTGTAAAAGCAGTGGTAACATCCTACTGTCATTTCTGATTTTAGCAATTTCAGCCTTTTTTTCTCTTTTTCGGCAGTATAGCTATAGGTTTGTCAATTCTGTTGATCTTTTCAAACAACCAGCTTTTAGTTTCATTTATTTTTCTCTGTTGTTGTTTTCTATTCTCTTTTCCCTTAATTTCTGCTTGAATCTTCATTGCTTCTTTCCTTCTCCTTGCTTTAGATTTCACTATTTTCCCAATGTCTTGAGATGGAAGATTAGGTTATTGATTTAAACTCCTTTTTCCTTCTGAAGTTAGCATTTGTAGCTACACATTTCCCTCTGAGTAATGCATTATCTCCCTTCCATCAATTTTAATATGTTGTATCTTCATTTTCATTCATCTCAAAGTATGTTCTAATTTTCCTTTTCATTTCTTTAAGATTTTATTTTTAAGCAATCTCTATGCCCAATGTGGGACTCGAACCCATAACCCTGAGTTCAAGAGTCACATGCTCCACTGACAAAGCCAGCCAGGCACCCCCCTTTTCATTTCTTCTTTGGCCCAGTGGTATTTAGAAATGTGTTGTATAATTTTCATACATTTGTGAGTTCCCCAAATCTTTAACTGCTATTGATTTCTAATTTCACTCCATCGAGATCAGAGAACACATTATTTCTATCCTTTTAAAATTACTGAGGTTTGCTTTATGGCCTAGCTTATGGTCTATCCTGGAAAATGTTCCATTTCCCTGTAACTTTGGAAAGTCAAATAGTTAACATTTTTAATGTAAAATTAAAATTACTTATAGTAATTTAAAACTGATTATCTACTGGGATATGACTGATAGAGGCTCTGGAATTAAGATCAGGCTGTGTTTATTCAAATTAAAAGGAAACTTTATAAAGTCCAGGTAGACATAGAAAACCCATCCGTGCAGGCTTCCTTTATTTTAAATCAGCATAGAACCCGACCATTGTTGCAATTCAATAAAATCTTCATTCTTATGGCTATGACTCAGGAAGCCTCAAGTACAACTGAGTATTTAAACAGAGATCTCAGTGCCTAGCAAGCAGGAATGATAAAGCCAGTTCCTAACCATGAACATTCCAAGATAAATTAGATTTCAATGATCATTCAAGATGAACACAACTAAATAATACTTCTGAAATTTAAGACAAAAGTTCTTCCCAAAAATTTGCCTGAAATAGGACTGACTTCTAGTTTGAGCAGTTGGGGAATTCATCTGGAAAGATATAAGAAACCTATCTCTATCTGGTAGCAAATTATAATCAGTATTATAAATTGTGGTTAATAATAATGAGACAGAATCAAAATGCATTTTAAAGTCTTATACCTTTTATTACTTCCATTAACATATCTGGCCCCCATCATTTCTCTAATGTTTTTGACCACTACTGTCAACTTGCTCATTCTACTCCAGTACATGGGCCACATTGCTATTCCAGCAGCCCTCCCAACTATCGCCCTGGGTGTTTCCTCTCCCAGGAATGCTCAGAGATCCACTTGGTGAATTTTGTCACTTCCTTCAACCTTTTCTCAAATGTCACCTTTTCAAAGAGGAGTATCTATTAAAAGTCCTAAAAATTTCAACCTGTCTCCATATGTGTCCTTACCCCTGGCATTCTTATAAATTACACCTTGCTCCTATAAATTTTCTATATTGCCTAGCATTTATAATTTTCTAACAGACTCTATCATTTACTGGCTTATTATGTTCATTTTTCTCTTTCTCCCCTTGCTAGAATGTAAATCCTAAGGAAGCAAGGATTTTATTATTATTTTTTTATTTTTTATTGTTATGTTAATCACCATACATTACATCATTAGTTTTTGGTGTAGTGTTCCATGATTCATTGTTTGCGTATAACACCCAGTGCTCCATGCAGAACGTGCCCTCTTTAATACCCATCACCAGGCTAACCCATCCTCCCACCCCCCTCCCCTCTAGAACCCTCAGTTTGTTTCTCAGAGTCCATACTCTCTCATGGTTCGTCTCCCCCTCCAATTTCCGCCCCCTTCATTCTTCCCCTCCTGCTATCTTCTTCTTCTTCTTCTTTTTTTTTTTTTTAACATATATTGTATTATTTGTTTCAGAGGTACAGATCTGTGATTCAACAGTCTTGCACAATTCACAGTGCTCACCATAGCACATACCCTCCCCAATGTCTATCACCCAGCCAGCCCATCCTTCCCAACCCCCACCACTCCAGCAACCCACAGTTTGTTTCCTAAGATTAAGAATTCCTCATATCAGTGAGGTCATATGATACATGTCTTTCTGATTGACTTATTTCACTCAGCATAACACCCTCCAGTTCCATCCACGTCGTTGCAAATGGCAAGATCTCATTCCTTTTGATGGCTGCATAATATTCCTGTGTGTGTGTGTGTGTGTGTATATATATATATATATACACACACATACCACATTTTCTTTATCCATTCATCTGTCGATGGACATCTTGGCTCTTTCCACAGTTTAGCTATTGTGGACATTGCTGCTATAAACATCGGGGTGCACGTACCCCTTCGGATCCCTACATCTGTATCTTTGGGGTAAATACCCAGTAGTGCAATTGCTGGGTCGTATGGTAGCTCTATTTTCAACTTTTTGAGGAACCTCCATACTGTTTTCCAGAGTGGCTGCACCAGCTTGCATTCCCACCAACAGTGTAGGAGGGTTCCCAGCAGCAGAGATTTTAGCTGTTCTTTGTCTCTTGAATATCATTAAGTGCCAGAACAGAACTTGGCTCATTCTCACAAGAAATATTTACTGAGCACTCACTACATGCTACCCAGCATACTAGCCATATTGTTACATTGTATATAAAAAAAAGTACCTATTCTCTCTTCTGGTGGCCTTTAAGTGGGGGAGATGGATATTAATCAATATTCACCCCAACCAACTGTCATTTGATATACATATGTATTCTGAAGGAAAGAAACAGTCCTATGGAAAGGTAACAAAGAAGCAACATCTATATTTGGAGGTAGAATTCATTAGTTAGGAAAGCCTTTGTTCAAATATCAGAAAATTATTCTTGAACTGAGATATGAACTATAAGTGGGAGTATCCAGGGAAAGAGTAAAGGAGAGATTTTACAAGGAAAGAGCATGTGTAAATATCCTGTAGGCTGCAGAAACAGAGAGAGGCGTTCATGTGATTGCAGGAGGGTAGGAAGAACCTGCACAGTCAAGCCCTCGTGTGCTGTATGATGGCTTTGCTCATTATCTAGGACATATTGGAAGCCACTGACAACGGGTTTCTGGGGAGAGGACGGAAGTAGGGAGGCATGAGAGATATGATCATAATTACGCTATGGTCAGATTATTTTGGCTACAGTTTGAGGAATTATAATGAGTTCTTGACCTTCTGGGATCAGTTCAGAGTTTCTGTTTGTACACAGAGGTTAAAATAAACAATAGTATTTTCCCATAGTTAAGAGTATTTCATGATACAAGTACAACATATTTTACAGTATGATTTTACCATAGGTAATTTTCAAATGCTATATATATATTTTTAAATTTTATAGTCAAAGAAACTCGAGTAATGAATATCTGGCACCCTAAATTCTATGTGATACCTTAAAACTAAAAGTCAGACTTAAATAAGAAATTCTATTCCTATGTATCTGACTTCTGCTATATATATATATGCATAAATATAAATATATATGCATTAAAGGAATGTGTGTCAACTTCATTGTTAAATATGCATGAATATTGGTTCCTGACTCATTTCCTATTTCAGTTGCTTGTTAGACTTTAATGAATATAGGTTCTAACTCATGAATACATTTTCTTAGTAACTTGGTTCACGCTGATTTTTCAAAAAAGAGGAAGAGTTGGAATAAAATGTTGTCACCAGAATAGAAGTATTTTTCCCCTTCCCAATGTAGTGGCCTTTTGGTCATCTTCCTGTGCATGTAGGTGACACAGAAGATGGGAAAAATAGACATACTCCAACTGGAGATCGTGTGCAGTGGAGGTCTTCATGATCCAATAATGCTATGAGTTTCTTCCATCAGAAAGTACCTTAATAAACACACGGAATTACACGGTGTTATTTAAAACTTGTTTACAGGGGTGCCTGGGTGGCTCAGTCATTAAGCGTCTGCCTTTGGCTCAGGTCCTGATCCCAGGGTCCTGGGATCGGGCTCTCTGCTCAGTGGGAAGCCTGCTTCTCCCTCTCTCACTCCCCCTGCTTGTGTTCTCTCTCTCGCTGTGTCTCTCATTGTCAAATAAATAAATAAAATCTTAAAAAAAATAAAACTTGTTTACAGAACTCTTACATTTTTATCTGCAACCCCATTTCACAAAAGGAGAATTTGTGTGTGTGTGTCTGAGTCTATGTGTGTGTATAAGCCAGCATGCACTGTTTAGCTGTAACTCCAATTCTGATCATTTTAGGATGTCATGTGACTTTGAACCCAAGGTGAGTTAGTATTCAGAAAGTAAGAATAGTTAGTGTGGGTTTTATGTGGGGGAAGTTGTATGTCACACGTTTCATGAAGGATATCTAGTAGATTAATACAGGAACCACAGACTGTTTCTTGCATCTTAAAAGGAACCTGCCCAGAAGTAGCTTTATATATATTTATAAAAAAACTGTAACTGCACTTGCTATAACTATCTTTTTGGGGGGTGATTTAGTGCTAATTATTTTTTGTGGATCGTTACCACATATTACTGTAACCCAGACAATTTCCAGAGATACCACTGTGATGGAACTCAGCAGGGGCGACACAAAGCTATTGTCTATTCTTGCATTATGTATTTGGGCTGCTGAATTTTTATTTGTCCAAATAGCAAGAATATTGGTATTAAATCCTATTCTTCATGGAGTTTCAGTTGTTGGAAATAGAATTTCTGTCCTCACTCTGCTCCCACTCCTCTAAAAGCTTCTTTCTCCACCTACTTTATCTTACAAACCTACTGTGGCACAGCCCTTTAATTAGGGGACCTGATAGTGGGAGACAGCTCTGTATTTTGGTGATTCCTGGACATGTTCACATTGATGCAGGAGAGAAAAAAAGGCCCTCCCATACTTTTGGCTCTTTATTATTCTTTTGTTGTTGTTGTTTAGTATTTGGTAGTAATATTCTCATCACAGATCTATAGTTTTTAAAATCCGGCATGTTTGATCGGTTAAATATGTATATGGAAGGGTTATTTTTATACTGATATAGAACTTCTCTTCTCAGAATGATCATTTGAAAGAATGCTGTAATCCTCCTAAGCAAACAACAAGAAAACCTTCTATCATCCCTTCTCCCCAAAACAAACAAAAAGTATTCCTTAATGGTCGATGCTGTTGTAAACACCAGCATCCTTGGTCTACCTGCTGGCTCAAACAAGCTCGAATCCTACTAGAAGCAGTCTTTTGTGAAGGCAGTGACACTGTGAGCCATGGTGACATGGGTGACAGGGACACGAACAAGCACTAAAGTAGCAAACAGCAGGATTTTAGTCCTTAACTTTAGTTCTCTACAGCTGTGGAATAACTAAGCTTAGGTCACTTACATTGTCTGTGTTTCTTCTTCAATGAAATAGGAATAACAACATTTCACAGGGTAATCTTAATAACATTCGTGAAAATATATATGGATGGAAAACTTTAAACACCCATACATTTTCTGAACATTAGATTAAGAACAAAAGTAGCCCTGGCATTTACTAAATTTTATTTAGCCAGGATCCCTTGTCTTGGGCATTTTAGATACAGCGAGTCATGTATTTGTATAGTGATTGCAAGAGGCTGTATTTTTTTTATTATGTTATGTTAATCACCATACATTACATCATTAGTTTTTGATGTAGTGTTCCATGATTCATTGTTTGCGTATAACACCCAGTGCTCCATGCAGAATGTGCCCTCCTTAATACCCATCACCAGGCTAACCCATCCCCCCATGCCCCTCCCCTCTAGAGCCCTCAGTTTGTTTCTCAGAGTCCATAGTCGCAAGAGCCTGTATTTATTAATTTATTCTTTCCCAGATTTATTGAGATTTAAGTGACATAGGAGATGGTGTAAGTTTAAGGTGTACAGGGTGATGTATATGTGGTGAAATGTCTACCATAACAAGGTTAGTGAACGTAAGAGGCTGTGAATATTTAGAATAAATGTAAGGTAATAGTCAAAGGGCCTTCTTATTTGGTGAAGACTACATGGACTTTAAAAATAAAACATTGATTGAATCTTGGTCCTACCGGCCAAAGTGTGTGAGGGATAAAATTCAGACATAACTGTAGGTAAACAAATCATCTCATCTACTTATAGCTCAACAAACACTTGAGTGCTGATATTTTTAATTAAAAAATGAGTTAAATGTGTTTCACATTCTAAATATTAAAAGGATTCTAAGTATTTTGCTTCTTTCTTAACTAAATATCTCTTATAAAGCAGAAATATTTTTATCAAATTTACAAATATTAAAAAATCATTTTTCAACTGTTTGAAGATTGGTAAAACTTAGCCATATCATCTCAACACCGTGGTTCTCATTAATTACATACACTCATTAACCATGCCAGGTAATTTTATTGATGTTATTTCTTATTACTGCCATGAAAATTATCAAGATATACCCATGACTATTTAACCAAAAATTTGATTTATTCATAAAAAGGTCATTATGTCATTATTTTTCCAATTTCTTTTCAGTTATCATGAAATAAATTGTCATTTTAAGCTTATTTTCTTGTAACATTATTAAAATTTCTTGACATTTACACTGATTTTATCAAATATGGCACTTAGCTTTTGGCTGCTATTTAGCTTCAACATGTAGTTCACATTCCTGATGTTCAATACTTGTATGACAATTTCATTATACAAGTGAGTTTTGAGAATTTTTTTCTCACGTGTGTAAGCCCTGCCAACCCTTCAAGGTAAAAATTAATCAACTTACAATGTTAACGAATGTCGTTACCCTGGCAATTATTTGCTCATTCATCTTTCCAACAAATATTTATTATTTATTTTTTAAAAAAAAATTTTTTTTTTTTAAAGATTTTATTTATTCATTCATGAGAGACAGAGAGAGAGAGAGAGAGAGAGAGGCAGAGGGAGAAGCAGGCTCCCAAGGAGCAGGGAGTCCGATGCGGGACTCGATCCCAGGACCCTGGGATCATGACCTGAGCCGAAGGCAGACGCTTAACCATCTGAGCCACCCAGGCGCCCTCCAACAAATATTTATTGAAAAAATCTTACCAGACACTGTTCTTAGTGCTTAGAATACATTAATGAACAAAACAGATAAAATTCCTGCCTTCAAGTTCTTGTATGAAACAAATGAAGAAACTGAGGTCTAGCATGAGTGAATTACTTGTTCAAAAGCCTATGACTGGCATATTTTTAAGTATTTACTTCTTGCCTTCAAATCATCATATACCTAGTTAATGGTAGAGCTGGGCTGAAAACCCATGTCTTCCATCTTTGGGACGAGGAATATTTCCACGATTCCACACCCTGCTCCTCCACTGGCTACCTCATCATCCCCTCATTGGTTTGTAGTAAGTTTAAACAGCAGTTTATCAAATGTTGGCATTAGACTCTTCTACAGTCTGATAAAAACAATACAATTTTTAGCATTTACAGTGACACATTTCCCTTTGTGATATCTTTCTATGGAGGAGGCTCCATGTGTCTTATCTTCCCAATTATGAAGTAAGCAATCATTGTAATTTGTAACTTTGTGAGTCTGACCGTGTTGGGCAGAGAATTGGTATGAAATACTCAGTAACTGATTACTTCTGATAAAGAATTCTGAGAAAATGTTTGTACTATTGTTACTAATTCCATCCTTCATATTCCCCCAAAATGCACCTATTTTTCTTTTTACGGCCTTAGCAGAAATATTTCTCTCTAACCCTAAATTATCTTTGGCTAGATCTTGAGATATCCTATAAGAAATACACAAATGATGTTTGCTAATTCTGGAATAAATTCTCTGCCTAAATTTATTCTAGTTTCAGGTTTCACCATTTGAAATTCCCATAAAATAATAATACCTTTGGGTGCTAACACGTATCTATATTTTATTTCAATGACCTGAAGACAGCTACTTTTGAGATATGTAAAAGTTAGGGAAATGTTAGAGTCTTACAGTTGCATATTTTTTGTTTCTTTGTTTTCAAATATTTTAAAATGTGGTCCATCTACAAAGCTTCCACTGATGCTGGTTATATTATTATAATTAGCTTTCATGCACTCCTCCTATATACCACTTGTCATTTTATCACTAAGTGAAGAGAATTGCAGCTATTTTTCTGTAAGGTAAATATTCATGGTTTCCTGGAAAACACAAAGTTGAACTCACTTCTTAACTTCCTTCAGTCTACTTACACACATACACAATACATACAAATAAATAGGTGTACGTCCTATATTTATGATTCCATGTACCATAGAGATTTTCTCTGAGTGCAACTCCTATAAGGGTAGTGATTTAATAAACCCTAAAAATCATTCTACACTTTATGAGTACTTGAGTCACTAAGAAATGTCTAATGCTTTTTAATAATAATCCACATGATTAGTATCCTTAATTGCTATAAATACATCCAGATAAAAAGAATAAATGCAATAGATTTTTCTAATGGTGAGACAAAATGTTGAGCTGGTAGAGATAAGGTACCTGATGATAAAATGTATTCTAATAAATTAGTCCCTTGTAGAACTGAAAATAATACGTACAAAGCCATAAATTAATATTAACTAAATTTGTCAATTTGCATTTCCACCCAAGTAAAGTAGCACATTTGATGTATCATTTCAGAAAATAGTAAAATGTTTTAGACCTACAAAAGAGGGTTTGCCATGGAAGGGATTAATGCCATAAAGCATTAGCAAATCCTTAACTAAATTTGCTAAGAAAGGAAAGCCTTGTTAAACTTATGCATTTAAAAAGTAGAAGCAACATTTTCTGTGATCGTAGAACAGGGCCAGCATTGAAAGAAAAGAACATGCTTTCCAGTTATGCCATGGCAGCATGCCCCCAAGTTAAAGTTAAATTGTATAGACTATGGATAGGATGATAGCAAATAATTACAGGAAATATGTTATACATCAGCAAACACTATAACAACCTGTCTGGACTGTTTTGTCTCAGTTACATAATTTTATAATATTTAGTTTCAAAAATAGTAATGAGCTTGTTCATTGTGTCAACCTTAGCCATATGGGATGGGGAAAATTTGTTTTGACATTGGGTCATGTGGAAAACAACAAAATGAATGGGACAAGCAATAGGAAAGGGCACGGTAGGCTTAGTATTGCTCTGTTATATACATTGATGTCAAAAGAAGCTAATAAAATACTAGGTTGCAGAACTGAGTAGAATAAAGAAATTATAATCTCATGGGTCTTTGCACAATCCTACCCACCTGAGATGTATGTATATGTATGTGTATATATATATATATATATATGCATATATATATATGTATTGCTTACTTCTGGGAGTCACTTTTCAAAAGGAAAATTGATGAGTTGATGTGCTTTCAGAATAAAGAAAAGGCTCCTGAACTTTGGCAACATGAGTGATAAAGAAAATGAGGATGTTTAATATGTAAAATGAGACACGGAAATATTTGTGAGATGAGAGCAGAAGGATTACTTATTTTGATTTCCTGAAACCAGTACCAACACCTAAATATATTAGTTGTCACCGATGGGTAAACGGCCCTGAAAAATAAATTAAAAAATAAATAATAATGCATGGGGATTGCCAACTGTAGCAAAAATAATTTCATTATGTTTAACTCTACATATCTTTTTCTTTTCTCACAAAAACTTTTGTGCAACATTAAATGACAGACTCTATGGAAGGCTTTATCAGTGGTAGAGCTTATAAATTTTGAAAAGATAAAGCAGTTTTAAAGTAAAGAATCTTTTCAAACATACTAACCATAATGGAGACATAATTAGTAAACAGACTTTGCCAAGAAGTCATCTACATACTTGCACAAGGTTTTAGTCAATGAAGTTAACGAGTAAGTAAAAAAGTACTATTTCTACCAACTTTTAATTTCAAGCCGAATATAGTCATATCCAAACCAAAGAATCAATATGCTTTTGTCTGATCCTAGAAACCTGGTACCTAGAGTCCTAACAGGCCAAAAGAATTAAAGTTCAAGGGCTTGAATGTGGAAACAAACACAGATGATCCTCTTGCTAAAGGAAACACATAAAAGAACATATGGATGGGATTCAAAAGCTTTGGCCACAGGTCATGTCCAGTTAAAAGTCCCGTGTGGCCAACCAAGTCAAGAGAAGCCCTTCAGTGTCAGAAGTATAAATGCCGTTCTTCCTAGAGGAGGCAATTTAGATTCATGGGGCTGTTGGAGTGATGGATGGCCTCATGGGTCTCCAGTCACACTGGTTGTTCTCATCTAAGTCCTGATCATTTGGATACGAGGGACCCAGACTATGAGTGGTGGACCTAAATGCTCAAGAACAAATTAGGGTGAGGGGACATCCTATCAATGCTTTTTCGCCATGTAACCCCACACAGTGAAATAGTCAGTGCAGTTATTACAGACTTGAAGCTCAGAAATAAATCGAAAGCTCTCATGTCTGTAGGTATCTTTCTGATCTAGAATCCCAAGAAGAGTTAAAAACAAAAGTCTAAAGGAGGAACAGAGGCAAAGAAGCAAATTGAAAAGAAGATACAATGTTGGTGGAAGGACAAGAGAAACTACCTTAACACAATGTTAAGAATATACAGGGCTTGTTCAAAAAAAAAAAAATATATATATATATATATATATATATACAGGGCAGTTCTGACAGACTTTAGGGAAAAAGTAACTATGTACATCCTGTTGACTTTTGAAGTAGCGGGGCTGATGGAACTTGATCCTGGACAGAGGGTAAAACCTCCCTACTCAGAGAAAGAAATGTGGACAAATTGATTTTAAAAAAATGATGCTTTGGCCAACCCAGAACACAGTAATTTTATACCTCTTCCTGACAGACACTTAAGGGACAGAGTCTGGACAAAAATGCTGACAACCACAGTTTCAGGATCCATAAGACAAAGTCTTCTGTTTTGTGAGGCAAAACAGTGTTGTATGACAGAGGAGAAATGGGAGAAATCGAGCAGTTCATAAAAACCAACCAACCAACCAACCTAAAAGCAAGCAAACAAGCCCAGGTGAGCCTGTTTGAAAGGAAACAGAACACCAGAGGCTGAGCCTTCACTATGAGTAGAAATATGGCAAAAAGGACTACTTTTCAAAGCCTGGACAATTCAAAGCTGAGAGAAGACGGTGTCTGTAGTCCCTCAGGGGACAGGCAGTGAAAAACATCAACTAGTAACTCAGTGCAGGCTCGGAAATGATCCCAACGTTAAGGGGTGTAAGAAGAAGCCACCCCAAGAGACAAGATTCTTGGGCCCCCAGAATTCAAGGCAGAAAGAACAGAGTTTGCTGCGGGCACAGACCGAAAATTGCTGTAGGATCTTTCAGGGGATGGGATGAGACAGAAGAGCAGGATTTGGAGATTCACACCTCAGTCGCTCATTTAGAAATATTTAGTGAGGTCAGTGAGCATCACTATTTGTGATGTTAAGGATATAGGAAAGAACGAAGCCTACAGAAAACTTGGCCTTTATAGGACTTACTTCTAGGGAAGGCGACAGAAAATAAGCAAGATAAATTCTATTCTCCTTGGATTGTTCTCATATAACATTTTATGTAAGCTGGAAAGAAAGGCATTACTGAAAAGCAGTGCTACTCTACTTGGTAAAACATTACATTTCATCCTACCAAAGTCAGGCTTTCCAAATGCAATGGCTTGACCTACTGTCTCTGTTCTTGTAACAAAGAAAGAGGAATGGTGACCATTTCAAATCTTGCAAAAAATATTTCTATTCATTCGTTTTTATATGCTAGGTACTAGGTTGTTACTGTATCTATATACCAGGTAGTATTTATATACTACATGTGCACAATTTCCAAAATCGATGGAGAAATACATATTATGAAAAACTGAAATGAAAAAGTATTCTGTAGGTGAAATTTATAGAATGTAAGTGTAAAACTTGATTTTTAGTTGAGATAATCTATGGAATCTAACCACTGAATCCTTCTTTCTTAGCGAAACCCAGTATCTGCGGAGATCAAAAGCACAGGCAGGAACTAACAGAGCGGGCAACTCCTCTGAGCCTCATCACAGTGTGTAGGAATGAAGTTCGTCCCTCTTGAACCTCTTAGAATTTACTGAAGTCAGCCCGTCTAAGTAACACCTTTAGGTTTTCCAAGGGTGAAGATGTAAATTGCAAATTAAAATCCAAGAAAAGAAAACAAACAGAAAGCCATTACTTGAGCTGTTAACCTTAAAAATTTGGGTGATTACTGATTAACATTCCTAATCCCATCATTCTTAAAGACTGTATTTATTTATTTGAGAGAAAAAATGCACGAGTAGGGGGAGCGGCAGAGGGAGAGGCCGCCTCCCCGCTGAGCAGGCAGCCCAAGCTGAGATTCGATCCCAGGACCCCAGGATCATGACCTGAGCCCAAGTTAGATGCTTAACCGACTGAGTCACCTAGGTGCCCCTCCCCCATAAGTTTTTTAACCATAAAAAATAAATATGAAAAGGGAAGGGACAAATGAAAATTTCTAAGGAAACATGAAAAGAAAACCACATATGTGGTCTGTCTTACTGTTTGATCTATGATGTACTTTTTATGGTCCTAAAATAGCCATACTAGGAGTTGTCAACATGTCTTGATATTTCTTATTTGTTAATAACACAATGAACATTTGAAAAGAGAAACTAAAATACAGTTGTATATTATTAATCTTTTTAAAAATCAAAAGCATAGTAAGTGGAGGAATAGGAAGATGTGGGAATCAAGGTTTCATTTTAAAACAAATATTTGCTCTGAGCTCAACCCAAGATGTCAGACTTTGAAAATACAAGGAATCTAATTCGAATATTTACATTACGTGTGATGGCAGTGATGAGGATATCTGGGCTTCCTGCCCTCAGTCCAGCTCAGACAGATAATATAAATGGAAATTGAAATACAGACTGAGAAGATGCCAAGGCTCATCAGAAGGGAAGGAAAGGTCTTTATACAACTAACTACAGAGCTGCTCCCATTTCTCTGGTTTTGTCCACGGGAGGGGTGACCCTGGGAGACTAGGACTTCTTCTGCTTGATATTATGCATGTAAGTGTGGTCCTTATCATAAGAGACTATTAAATATTTACTTAGGCACACTGTTTAGAACTTTCCACAACCAGATGACCCAGTGATCTAAAATTAAAAACTAGCTTTCCAAATTCTAGTTATTATGTATATATAGGTGTTACTATATATATTTTTTCTTAAAAAATCTTTAAATTATTTCATATACAATCATATTTAATGCCACCAATAGATTTCAGTTATTACAATAAAGTAGGTATAGTTCTATCTACCATGAGAACCACAAATATGGTGCAATATAATACTGCAGGTCTCACTGAGTTTATTATTGAAATCTCACCTGGCAAAGGAAGCCTAATAAGGTACTAGCCCTATACACACTCAGAAATTTAATGAATATTGGTAATTGTAGATCTGAGAAAAATCATGAAGCATTGACCTTGAAGGGAGAGGACCACAAAAGCAAAATGGTTCAAATTGCATAAAAATAAAATTAGAAAAGTATTTTGTCAAAGCTGCCTCTAGCTAGTAGTTCCCAAATTCGGGCTGTACATTAGAATCGCTTGGAGCACTGTTTTATTATGATTATGATTATGATTAATTTGAGAGAGAGAGAGAGAGGGATTGAGAAAACAAATGGGAGGAGGGGCAGAGGGAAGAGGAGACTCCCGCAGAGCAGGGAGCCCGATGTGGGACTCGATCCCAGGACCCTGGGATCATGACCTGAGCCAAAGGTAGATGCTTAACTGACTGAGCCATCCAGGCACTGCTTGGGGCACTGTTTAAAAGACATTTGTCAGAGTCTCACATACAGACTGATTAAGTAGGTGACTGATAAATATTTTTACCAGAATCACAACAATATACAGAAATCACTGCTAGATGGACTCCATCTAAAACATTATAAAGTTTTTTTCAATGTGTTTTCTGTCATTAATAAACTCAATGTTCAAAGCTGAATAGCTAAAGTAATGTGGAGTTGTCCTTAAGCAGATCTAGCAACCATAAAAATGGATCAGAGTAATGAGAAACTGATCCTGCTCATGGAAATCCATTTTTCCCCATTTCTAATTTTTTTGAATTATATAAACAATAAATGGCTGGTTTTGGAAAACAGAAATAAAAGCAAGAAGTCTAAATAATCATCCATTATCAAAATGTTCAGTGATTGTCGATGCCAGGAAAGTATTCTTTTTAATGTTTGAATATATATATAGTTATTTTAAAACAGATCGATTAAATTGTATTCTAGTGAGTTTTTAAATGTAGCAACATATGATCATTTTGCATGTTGTCAAATGATGTCTTATTACATTTCATGATTTTCATCTACTATCATACACTTTCTTGTTTCTTATTGTTTAAACAAATTAGAAGAAAATATCCATTATAAATACTGCTCTTTGATTAGGTCCTTAGGATAATTTTTTCCCTACATCTTTTAATATATTTTCCAAAAATGGGCTTAGAGGTTAAACACACACACACACACACACACACACACACACACACACACACACCTATATTACATCTTGCACGTAAAAATTAGGCCAAATAGAATTTCAAGGACAATCTTTCTACCCCAGTGGGAACTAGAGGTCACAGAAGGGAGAAACAGGCTAGAAAGATGGTGTGGAATGGCATGACATGGATAGAACACCTTGCAGAAGAGGCTCAGGGCTGCTTGGCAGCACCAGCTGATCCCTGTCCTCATGTTCCTAGCGAGTGCCAACAGCATGAGTGAGCACAGAGCTGCTGCAGCCCACTGCAAATTTCTGAGTATGGGATACCCTTGCAAATCCTAATATTACTACTTGGTCAATTGGATAAAGCTGTGATTACAGTATACACAGTATTATTCCAAAGAACAAAGGAAAAAGGAGAGAGAACCCAAGGCATGTCATGATGCTGTTGAAGGATGAAGTTCATTATGATTCTAACATTCGGAAGATACTACAGAAATTTCTTCTCTCTGCATAGTGCAAGATGGTCAAACAAATGTGCAAAGGTAGAGACTGGCTCCAATTATGAAGCATGCAATTATTACATACATGCCAGGCAGGAATACAGAAAACATTACCTGCAATAATAACCTCTGAAAAATGTCAGTGATAGAGTCAACTCTGACTCAAAAACACATCTCCTAATTTCTAGGTGAAGGAATAGGTAAGATCTAGTCTCTACGTTAAATTCAATTATGTCAAAAGAGATCATAGTTGCAATGACTAAAGTAAGAACACTGCTGTTGGCAAAATCAGATTAAACAACGCTCCAAAACAATACTGACTCATTTAAAAGTAGAGTGACCTCTTACAGGATTCTGCATGCAAATACAAAACAATTAGAATGTCACAGGATACCAAACTGTCTGGGCCACATGTCACTAGTAATACTCATTTTTTTCCCCCGATACGTACAAGACCATTTGGCATTTGTTAGAGAGGTTATGTTTGCATGTGTTTTACTGAATACTAAAATCAATAGCATTATGACAAAAACACTTCATGTCAGAGAAACCCTTATTGTTTTTAAAAGCATTTCAATGTTTTTCTGCAGCCCATTTACAGCCCCCTTGACCCTCCACCCTGACTCCCAACCAAGGAGAAAATTCAAAGCTTTAAGAATAAGATGGATCACTTTAAAATAATACATTCCCACTTCACTTCCTAAATTTAATCCATGTCTAAAGGACTTTCCTACATTCCCAGGAAAGAGCAGACTGAAAACTTAATGCAGAAAAGTTTTTACGAGGGTGGTGAAACTGCAAAACTTTGAGTCCATTTTCAAAGACAAATCAAATACAAACTTATTTAAAGCCTAACCCACTTTAGGAATACATAATGAAAAAAATCACCATTTACTTAAAAATGATATACTTATACCCCTTTTCTACCAACTGTCTAAAATCAGAGAAAATCAGATGCATGAGGCATTCTCTCAGATTACAGAATAATTTAATTTTTTGGGCATGCCAAAAAAAGTATGTCTTGGTATCTTCCATTTCTTTACTTGGTATTTTCTACTTCTTTGACCCCATCCTGTTTCCTCCCATTTTCAAATACAAGCAAATCAGTGAATTATAAATTCTAAGGGTGTAAATTGAGCCAAACACTGGTATCTCAAATCCATAATTTTTTATCCTTTGGGACATGCTTTTGTTTTTCACTGGTGAATCAAGAACTTTCTCTGGCATGACATTCAAAGCCTCTGGCATCGATTTATTCTAAATAGTTTTCCCCAACTCACTTTCTGCTCATCCTTTGAAAAAGAGCCTATTTTCTAATCAGGCCAAACTGCATTCTTCCCAGACGAACCATACTTGTTAGGTTATATTCCCAGCTAAAATGTATCTAGAAGACACAGCTCCAATGTCCCAACCTCCCTGATGGCACCCCTGTTTACACAGGATAAGAGTCAGGGTTTTGTGTGAAGACCACACATGTCCTCTGTGATCTTTCAAAGGTGGGTGTAAGGAGTGAACGAGACGAGGCATGTGTAGCATCCAACATCATTCAGATATTAAAACATTTCCATTTCTGTACTCTTCTGCCACTGTGGTTCCAAAGGAATCTATGTTCACCAGAATGACAAGCATTTACCACACTGTACTGTGGTTATCTGGTTATACATTTGGCTTCCCCTGTAGACTAATGGTGGCCTCAGTGTCTGATCTTAGGTGGGTCTCAATAAACATTTGTTGCATTGCATTGTATTGTGTCTCCAGAATAGAGATTGTCTCTTACTCCCCAGAGCACAATGTCTAGCATTTAGTAGGAATAGATAGGGTAGATATCCAGAGGATTGATTTTTTTAAATCAGTGTGCAAGGATGGGGACAGAATAATAGGATAGATAGATAATAGATACATACATAAATAGAGGATAGAAAGAAAGAAAGAAAGAATGAATGAATGAATGGAGATAATGCCTCTATGAGCTGGTACCCACTTCCTCTGGCTCTATCACTTACTAGCTGTATGACCTGAGGCAAATTACATACACTCTCTAATCTTCTATTGCATCATCTGGCATAAAAAAGGTATCATGCTCTTAGGACTACTCATAAAATCAAAGAAAGGTAGGTGAAGTGCTTAAGCAAGTCCCTGAAACACAAGTCGACGTTTGAAAAATGTTATTTTCATCATATAATGCTAAGAGTCCTCCGCCTGGACTCCTTAAGAAAAGCTGTTATTAATTGTGCTTAAAGATGCTAATGATAAAAGTAATAAGAGAGTCAGTTGAGCCAGTACTGAGTGCTTACTATGGGTCCGTCATCCGTTATCTCACTTATATTGTATTATATAATTTAGCAAGGAAAAAATAAGTTAAAATAGTACAATAACAGTCTTAGATTAATCAGGGAGAAAGAAAAAAATACTGAGATTCCCACTTCATTATCCAGGCTCTTACCAAATAGGCAATACTCAAGCCAACTTCTCTGAAGACAGCCATGCATTATGACCTAGTCTCCCCATGTCTGGATTTTGCTAGACTTTGCTTTATCATTTCCTTTACTTTTCTAGTCAACTGTGAATTCACTGAGGACAGAGATTGTGTCAGTTACCTTGCTAGCTGTCCTACCCTAAAAAGTGAAGTATACACACACACACACACACATTCAGAACACACAAATGTAGAGAAGGTGATAAACTCCCTCCACGTGAAGGTGGGGAGGGCACAGCAGATTAAGGGAAAGGACAGCCTCTGAAACGCTAGCAATGAGCAGATGAATCAGACCACCCAAACAGAACGCAGGCGCACAGAGTTACACGTTCTCTGATACAATTTGTTGCATTCCTAAAATCTGTAATTTGGTTAGTTCATCTTCCTTCAATCTTGCATCATTTTATAGCTTCATTCCAGTTTCCTTCTCTCCTCAAGCCTGCAGTTAATGCCACTTTCCGCTCGGATGCCTTAATTCATAGCTCTGTAATGTCTGCATCTCCGCTGGACGAAACATTTTGTGTTCCAAAGCAATTCTTTACCTCTACATATTGGCAACCTCAGCTTCCAGAGCTTCAACAAATACCTGGAACGGCCTTCCTGAGGCCAGGCTATCACCACAGGAAACCATAGTTTCCTATCTTCTCCCATCACCTGGGAGCTAATTCGTAGAACAGGTGGCATCGGTCCTAGCAGCTCTCCTATACCCGGTGAAGCAGCTGTTTCCTGCTCAGAGGATGGATTTAAACTTCCACCATCCTTAATCACCAAACAGCACTTCACCATAAATGGTGCATCATCTGGAGTTGTCTTCCTGGTAATGACACTCGTGCTTCGCCCGACTTGGGCACGGAACAGGCCTGTGCATCACTTCGGGTTACAGGGGTACAGGGCATACCTGATAACTTTTACAATTGGTGAACACTTGTTATGGAGTAGGTGCTATACAAAGCATTAAATATTATTTTTATCTTCTAGCAATAGAATAAGGAAAGCGTGCCAACTTTCTAAGTGAGGAAACAGGCTTGGAGAGGTTAAGTATGGGTTAGCATCAAGGTACAACGTTAAGAAGGAGTAAAGAAGAGAATCCATGGAGGTGAATCCAGCTGTGACAACCCCTTCTCTTCCCACCATGCAGCCTCGTGATCTGAAGGAAATGCACCTATGCCTCATAGTGCCAAGGAAGCCCTGTGCCGTGGGCAAAAAGTTACTGAAGTATAATATACATACGGGAAAATTAAATTCTTATTGTTAAGACTTATTTATGAAGAGAAAAATGAAAAAGTATTTAGTTGGAAATGTAAAATAGCTGTCATTTTAGCATATCCTCTAAACCCATCATTGAGAAACAATGATCACTGGTTATTTTCACATTTCCATAGGATCCCCAGCCTTCTGAGCAGATTGCTGGAAGGGTCTTTGCATAACAGACAGCCTTAGAAGCTAGACACAGTGGCGCCATTAAACTAGAGAGCACTGGAGTGATGTGGAGACCAAGCCATCTCCTTCCTAATTTCCTGGAAGAGATTTGCTTACATTCCAGGATAATGGAGGGAAGAGGGATGTGTAGCAGCTGATGAAAGCTTAGAGTCTCCTAATCTTAGTGTTTCTCTCCTATTATGCAAACCTACTGCAAAGGCAGGTAAACATCTGGCCTTACAGCATCTTCCTGTGGAGCGTGGGGCATGGGAAACAGGAACCAGAGCAAAAATAGATCTCTGGCTGAAGCTTTCATGCAAACCATGCAAGCAAGGTAATTTGAGCGCCTTCCTAGTTTCAGAATACCAGAGGTTCTCAAAGTGGTTTCCTCGACCAGCTGCCTTAGCACCACCTGGGAACTTGTTAGAGAAGCAAATTATTGGGTGTCAGTCAGCCCAGATCTACTGAATCAGCAACGCTAGGGCTGGAGCTCAGCAATTTACTCTTTAATAAGCCTTTTGGGTAAAATTAAATAAAATTTATGAACCACTGAAACATACTTTATTTTTAGTTATGATCATTCCATTTGACAGTGTCTTGCTAACAAATTCATTTTAAAAGAACACCCAACAGATCTATCTCTAAACCATTTTGAAATTCTTAGAAGAAATCATTCCTATGTGTTTTGAGTTTTTATTATTATTTTTATCTTTTTATATATATTTTATATATATTTATTTTTATTATTATTTTGTACTCTAACGTAGAACAAACTCTACATTCATGACCATGATTTAGTACTGCTCAGAAGAGTTTCCTCAACTATAAATATTACTTAATTGATCCAAAGTTAATAATATACACTGAGCATCTATGAAAATGAAAATCATATTTTGTCATATTGTCTTTAAGTTGAAATGTCTTGCTTTTAAAAAGATATTAACGTTTTAGTTGTGATTAATCATAAAAAATACTCAGAGTATATTAAAAAAGAATGAAAAAATTAACTATTAACATCTGTTCTGTATTCTTTCAGAATGTTTTTCCTTAAAAAAAGTTACTTTAGGATAATATCAGCTATCAGGTTTTAATAGTTATGTAATATTCTTATAAATTATAATTTGTTTATAACTAATCCATCCTCTATAGTACACTACAGTAGTTTATGTTTTTTAAACTTATTATTGCAAAGTCTATTACAGAGTGGTCTAAGTCATTCCTTAGGATAAATTCAACTGGAAAAGTATTAAAACTAATAAGAGATCAGTAAATGTTTAATTACAAATAATCAATAGCTTTCCAGTGGACCAACAAAATCCTCTCAGACCATTCAAAAGAAAAATGATCTCATTTGTAACAGCGAATTTTCTTTTTCCTTTGTATGATAAAGCTTTGCCTGTGTCTTCATCTGAAAAAAGTGTGTTCTTTGTTTCAGGTGAGCCTTTTATACAAAGCATGTAAGTTTTGCTTTTTGATTCATTCTAAAGAGGGTTTGTCTTTTAATAGGGGGATTGCATCCACAAAAATGGCAATATTTGGTCTTCAGCTTGCTTATGACTTTGTTGACTATGTTATTAGCACATCACTTTTTGTCTCATTTTGCTAAAATAATAAAGTTTAAAAAAATTCCTCAATCACTTATAAATTATGCATACCAGTTATATTTTACTAGGGTTTATCTATAAATTTAAAAGCACTTTGATTATCAATATCACATGTAAGATAAAATCTTGAGTAGCATTTTATACATTGCTTTCCTCACACCTCTTCCCACCCCACATACAAATACGCACCCCCACACACACACTCCATGCCCCTCCTGACTGTACAGTTTAAAAAATCTTGTATTTCTTCTCCAGAAATGCTTTTTTTAGTTGCATTAAACTTCACACTCCCGAGGCCATGGGTGGTGCAGTCAGTTAAGCGCCTGATCTTGGTTTCAGCTCTGGTCATGATCTCAGGGTGGTGAGATAGAGCCCCACTTCAGCTCCGTGCTCTGCACAGAGTCTGCTCTCCTCCCTGCACACTCTGTCTCTAATAAATAAATCCTAAAAAAACCCACAAAACTTCATACCCACATTAAAAATAATACTCACTTACACTTGATTCTGAGCTCTAACATTATTACTGCTCACAACTATTTCTGCTCTAAAATGTCTTCCCTTTCAGGGAATGTTTAGATCAGATGAAGTAGTTCCTCAGATGTGTTATTCATGATCTTATATGTAAATGTTATACACTCTGAGTCCCGACATGTCAAAACATGTTTTCTTTTGTTATCCCCCAAATGATAGGTTTATTACTGATCTGTAGGAATTCTTTATATATTCTTCTACATCAGGATCTCTGTACTCTTCTCTTTTGAGAACACACCCCTCTTTCTCAACTCCCACTGCCAAAGTTAGGCTTTTTTTTGGTCATTCAGTTCTCAGATCAAAGGTCACCTTCTTTGCTGACCACCCACAATTCAAAGATATTCATTTGACTCGATCATTTTATCCTGTTTAATTTTCTTCATGGCACCTACCACAGAGTGAAATGATCTCATCCATGTAATTGTTTACAGTTTGTTTTGTCCGACTAGAATTTAAGAGCTGGAACCTCTTCTGTTGACTAGATTCCTAGGTCCCAGAATAGTTTCTGGTCCATAGAGGCCAAAGAATGAATGAATGAATGAATGAATGAGTCTAGTTAGTCCAACATTGGTAGCTCAGTTGAATGGCTTATGTTCATTTCTTTTTGTCTGAGCCAAAAGAAGAGAAAGATTTTGTTCTATATTTTCATTAGTAACTTCGGGAGTCCAGGGTAACATAGACAAGAAACAAAACTGGAAGCAGAGGGCCACAGCTCCAAGTACGGAGCTCCATTCATCAGGGTAGGATATTTGCCTGTGTCCATACTGACAACCCGTAGCTGAGAGTGGCCCAGGCAGAAACCTCCCTCCTCTTCTGGTCTCTGGTCAGGTTTGCATCTCATAGAACAGTGAGGGCCTAGGCTGCTGGAATTCCAGTTTTTTCTCCAAACTGGCTAATGTAATTGAGTAGTAAAAACAGGACCCTGCTTACTCACCAACTAGATGTACATAGAGAAAGGACACTGGTGTGGCATACCACTTCATTTCCTGCTAGAACTATACAACTTCCATTATGTAAAGTAGAATGCTCTCTTGTTTCCATGCCTGTTAGAGAAATGTTCCTCATTATTTTAGTGGAGTCAATTCTGAAGTATATTAGGAAAGGTAAAAAGTCAAATGGGCTGAGGATATCACCTTAGTCCTGAGAATTCTGGCTTATTTTTAATGGCATTCTTGGCGGGATGTTAGCATTTGGTTTGAAAAGTCTTCAAGATAAGTTAGATAATAGCAAGATGAAAGGAACACCCATGTGCTGTTTCTCAGCAAAATTATAAGAATTTTAACTATTTTCCAATTGAGAATGCAAATTTTCCTCACTGAAACATTTTTGTGCTAAGCAGTTATTCACCTTACATTTTTTAGTTTTGAATTCACAGAATTGAGAAACTGATTATGATAATGTCAACTGCAATTTATGTTGTAATTGTGTACTAAGAATGGGTTAGTTAGTTGCTAATTAACATCAGCATGCAATGCTGGCCTGTCATATATATGTGTATATAGACACACACACACACACACACACATATATGCCATGCTCCAATATATATCAGTAATTTGTCCAGAAGAGATAAGGTATGTATGTATGCATAAGTGAATGTAAGTGTGTACACATACACAAATATATACATACTTTTAATTTTGAGGATTTTAAAATTGCATTCATCTCATAAATGTATTGTCAATAGAATGAGCATGTATCAGAAAAAAAACTCAATTTCCAACGTATATGAAGAATTCCTAATTCAAAAATGAGCAAAGGACTTGAATAGACATTTCTTCAAAGAAGATATACAAGTGGCCAAAGAACACATGAAAAGATGATCAACATCGCTAATCATTAGAAAAATTCAAATCAAAATTACAATGTGATACCATTTCACACCCATTAGGATGGCCACTATCAAAAAAACAAGAGACAGAAGAGACCCTGAATTCAAGAAGCTCATGATCTGGGCGTGCATGTCTGGGGTGGGGTGCAGGGGCATGCAGGCGGAGCAGAGATGGAAGAGGGAAGGGAGACAGCAAATGTACAAGAAGAAACAATAACAAGAAATAGCACAGGTCATACTGAATCAATCACGGCATACAGTTTCTATATATGCTGTCCCACCTGATCCTCCTAACAATTTTTTAAGTACTGCTGTTGTCCCAACTTTACAAATGATAAAGTCTTGTTCAGACAGGTTCCATAATATTCTCTATATCAAAGAGTTGGTAATTTGAAGTACATAACCATCGCTAGCCTTTTTCATGATAAAGCTCATGTTTTTAATCACTTCACAATAATACCTATCACTTTCAATATACTGAAAGAAAGCCAACAAAAATGTATAATAGAGGGACGCCTGGGTGGCTCAGTTGGTTAAGCATCCGACTCCTGATTTTTGCTCAGGTCATGATCTCAGGGTGGTGGGATCGAGCCCCACGTTGGGCTCCATGCTCAGCAGAGAGTCTGCTTGAGACTCCCTCTCTCCCTCTACCCCTTCCCATGACCCGACCCACCCCTCCACACTCGCTCTCGCTGGAGCTCTAAATAAATAAATAAATAAATAAATACATACATACATACATACTTTTTTTTTTTTTTAATTAGAAACTGGGAGGAGAGTACAGGAAAACTTGGCATGACTACTGTTTTTTGTCAGAGGAATTTTAGGTTTTGCTTTGGGGGAAGTTATTGAGTACAATTATATCAGACTCATTAGTGTGCCACTTCTGAAACACCATGGAGAGAGAGTTACAGAAGAGGAGAGAAGAGCAACAAGATTTTGAATCTGGAAAATTGATGGACGATGGGTGACAGCATTATCAGATTGGAGGAAGGTTACTGCCTCAACTCTGTGTGAAGAAAGCTTAGTGGTGGGACACCTGGGTGGCTCAATTGGTTAAGTGTCCAACCTTTGGTTTTGGCTCAGGTCATGATCTCAGGGTCTTGGGATCAAGCCCTATTATCAGGCTCCATGCTCAGTGGGAGTCTGCTTAAGGTTCTCTCTCTCCTTCTGCCCCTCTACCCACTTGCTCTCTATCAAATAAATAAATAAATCTTAAAAAAAAGAAAGGAAGGAAGAAAGTTTAGTGGCATGATGATTCACATGTCAGATCTAGCTAGGTTTCTAGGAGAGTGAGCTACAAGTAGAGTGATTGACAGAAAGCCTATGTAGGAAGCAGGGAGACCAACAGTTGGTTTCCTTTCAAACAATCAGGCTACTGTCTCTCCAAAAATTTTGATGTAATATTAGAAGCATATTTTAAAAAGAGAAAGAGAAGATGGGGGTGGTGCAGAGGAGAGGCAAGGAGGAGGGAAAAATGGAAGCCTTATAAAACTATTTGGCTTTAAGTTATTGCCTTGAATAGCTTTGAAAAAATTAAATATTAAATGTAAAGGGTACTATAACTTACTGCATTTTTATAATTATTTTATAATGAGTTTCCCAAACGATAGAGAAGTTAGGGATTTGACTATTTTTAGTTGTTTAATAAACTGAAATGCTCAGCCTCTTTTGGGGATTTGGTATGTTTGTTTCAAATTACATGTTACTATAAAGCCTAGGATGTGAGTTATCTACCTGAAGGCAATTTAAATAATTTACATGAGAATTTGTTAAGCCTGTTAAATTTTATTCTAGAGAACCAGATTATTTATGTTCTTAGGTTATATATAGGCAAAGGATTCTTTAGGGAATGAGGGAGTTTTTTGTTTTTCTCTTGCAATAACTTATAATTTTAATTTGAAAAGGCGTATCAGCTGACTTCATAATAGAATCACAAGAACTGCAAATACAGACAGAACCATTTCAGTGCTAATAAGTAAAACCACCCAAATCAATAAATTGGGAATTTTAGATTTGATGCAGCAAGCCTTTCTTTGAGCACCAAAATGCTTTCAGAATGTGTCCAGGTAGTCCTGGAAAGAAGGCATCCCTAAAGACAAACTTGACACAATAGAATTGAATCTCCATGTTGCAGAGTAAAGAGACACAAGTGTTTGAAATATTCCAGATTTTTCCCGCTTGCTGGGATATCCACTGCCAGGAGCAGCAAACTCCTACTCCTCTTTCATGTCACTTCAAGGACAGACTTTCCAGTCTGCAAGAGCCTCTCTGTAATGCCATCTCTGATTTCCACCTTTAAAATGCATCAGTGCATTTATTTGGCAAATACGTTGCTTCATACACACATGTGCTCAAAGAGTCATCATGTAAGTCTTGCTAAATACTACACAATATCCTAGATACTTTACATATTTTTTTAAACTTATGTATAACAGTCCCCTAGTAAATTATTATCTGCTTAACAGAGAAAAAAACTAAGGCTTGGAGAAATAATGTGCCCAGTCACAGAAGTAGAGAATGGTAGGACCAGGCTCGGGAGCCTGTGTTCTCTGCACCCTGGCTCGTCACTGCTCTGCACACCAGTAGTGAACTTGAGGGTTTCCTTTATGCCAGCGCCCATATTACACGTTAAACACCTGCCGTCCTGTTAGGACCTTAGCACAAATTGATGACCAAGGCACTGTTACCCCTTATATACACACATCAGGAAACTGAGCTTACTGAGACTACGTAACCTGAGGAAGTCACACATCTGACAAGTGGCCAAGTGGGCATGCGCCCTCCAGACTGTCCTGTCCTGAGTTCAAGTTCCTCTCTGCTCTGCTGTGGCCTGTGTTCCATGTTTAAACTGCTCATTGACCAAACACCTACAGCCATGTCAAGGTATCCTATAGCTGTGTGCTGATTTCTACTAAGTACTTAACAAATATCAATTTGTTTGAAACACATAAAAAGTAGCTAATAAATATGCCCAAAGCATGAAATAGTGATTAAAACGACCGTATCTGCTCTGTAAAATAATTCACATACCGTAAGCTGTAATAGTTACCTCCAGTCTTGTTTTCAATTTTATGGAAGATAAATCAAACTAGAAAACCCCAAGTAAAGAGAGAATGATCTATTTTTCTGCCCTACATAGAACTTTAAACATCTTACTCTTTTTTTTCAGGTTCGGGAAAATCATAAAATCTTTCCATCAGATGAACAAAAATGTAGGGACCAACCTTGAGAGTATTCAACAAAAAAATTACAAAAGTAAGATCAGGCTGTGTTCACAAATTAAAAGGCTTAAATTTGTACAAATAGTAATAGATTTATTACTGAACCTCAAGTAAGGGAAGAAAAAAGGAGGAGAACAGTTAAGGGACAACTTCCATTTCTCTGTGAAAGCTGGCAACCAACCTCATTAACCAAACACAAAGCCCCAGGCAAAGGAGCTGCTATCACACTCTTTGCCAAATAAAATGGACTTCACCTTTTAAAAGCTCCAACTAAGCTAAAATAAGTTATTAAACAGTAAGACATGTGAAATCCAAGCCTTTTAATGATATAGAGGCCACAAGAACAAGTGTAATTGCTTCATTCATTAGCAAGGGAATCGAAAAGTAAACACCTCCTGATCATTACAACTAAGTCATATAAATACTTGTGATGCCATGTAAAATAATGCATGCAGAAACATTCCACAAACCATAGACCTGTACAGTGACCAGCCTAGACATAGGGAGCCAAAAAAGGCAACATACATGATTTCATTCTCAATTCAGCACTTGGGGACCAGTAAGCTCTCTGACAGCATTCATTGAGAATGGGGTTTGCTCATCACTGTGCTTTGAACACTCAAGGAGAAAGTTACAGCATAACCATATACCTTTATGGGCCTTTAAACCACTTAGGGAAATGAAAATAGTGCCCACAGGAAGAATACTAAAAATACGGGAGAAGATAAGCCAGCGCTGAATTTTGTGGGTCAGAGGAGAAAAGTTTTAAAATGCTGAGGTACATTTCAAAAGCAAGAGGGGACGAGGGAATTTGCACTGATGTTTGCAGTTCTGATGGGATGTGAAAAAGTCTAAGAGCAGGCATGGACGAGTGGGTGAACTCTGAAAGGTTAGGGGTCAGACTGAACTAAGCACTTTATTCTAAAAGCTAGCCTCTGACTTCTCCAAAACTTGAATCACAGAACTGAGAGACACCAAGAGAAATTAAACAGTTTCAGTTGACCTCGTTTTTATTTCCTTACCCAACGTCTTCAAGATTAGTGGAGAAGGGAAGACAATTATTAAAGCCAAGGAGGCAACATGATCAGAAAAATCAACAGGAATAAAGGCCCATTCTCATTCCAGAACTTTCTTTTCTTAGCTGCAACATGGGGGCAATAAGACCATTCATAGCCTGTTTGAAAATGAAATTTTTACAGTAACGCTTAGCTCCTTTCTTCTCCTATCCCTTCTCAAAGTCTAGAGAAGGAGGACCTGAGTATTGGCTCTGAGATGGTAGGAGTGGTTTCTTGGACATTTGTCAGAAATGTGAAATCAGGTTTAGTGTTTTTTTCCCCCCTCTCTGAGCTACACTTAAGGGCTAAATATTTTGTGATGTATTCATATTTGTTGTACTCTATTAAATGACAGGAGAAATGGGAGAGCGTCAGTTGAGGAATTTTGCTGTCCTTGATAGAATCCCTGGGTCCCTGTTCTCGCTTGTGAGATGCCTCGCTACAAGTTCACACCAGGTCTGGTCTGCCTAGAGTCAGCCGTTCCCATGGGAATTGATGGTTCTCATTCAGAAGATACCCTTAATTTCCTTGGCTGTCATTTTGGGTTTTTTTAAATTGCATTCAATGATACACTTTCTTTTTTTGTTTTCATTCTCTAACATGGTTGTGCGGTTTATGTTTATGAGTACACACGTGTTAATTTGGTGTTTTTGAAGTTGAAAATCTGCTACCAAGTTTCATCTGCCATCTTACCCAGGAAAGTTCCCATCTCATTCTTTGTGATCATCTGTCACATCTTCGAGGCTTCCCCAACCCATTCCGCTCCTCCCATTAGGTTAGATGTCCCTTTTATGTGATTTCCTAATACTCTGAACACATCTTTGGTGTTGTGCTCCCCCTCGCATAGTGTTGTTATATTCATTCCTGCACTAGGCGGTGAGTTCTCTGAGGGCAGGAACCATCTGATTCTCCTCTTTGTACCCTGGGTTTAGTTGTCTGGCATGTAATGAGGCACTCACTAGATAAGGACCCAAGATACTTATCTAGAAGCCACAAAAATGTCACCCTTTGCATTAGCATTTAAATGGTAAATATTATTCCATGTATCAAAGCAAAAGCTTTCATTCATTCTTGCTTCAATGCTTCTGCAACTTATTCTCGAATGTAAGACAGCACCTCCCTGTCCCAGTTTTTTTTTTATTTTTTTTTATTTAAAAAAAAAATTTTTTTTTTAAGATTTTATTTATTTGCGAGAGAGAGAGAATGAGAGACAGAGAGCATGAGAGGGAGGAGGGTCAGAGGGAGAAGCAGACTCCCTGCTGAGCAGGGAGCCCGATGTGGGACTCGATCCCGGGACTCCAGGATCATGACCCGAGCCGAAGGCAGTCGCTTAACCAACTGAGCCACCCAGGCACCCTCCCTGTCCCAGTTCTTTATTCATGTAAGCTTTCTCCAATCCTCTGCCCTACAAACCATCTTAGCGATTCTCTCTTGGGTTCAATTCTTTCAAGTTCTTTACTTAGCTCATTAAATGCACATTTACCCTATGCTTGCATGTAAACAATGCTGACTTATTTCTTCCTTTAAAGTTTAAGTCTAAAGAGAAAACAACTCAAAAAATTCTCAGCATTAAACAAAGGAAGCCTAGGTATGAGTCAAAGCACAATTGCAGTGCATTGGGCCCAAGCATCCTATTTAATAAGGAAGTGTTCTCCCTTTGGGTAAAATCCATCTGTGGCAGCGCTCCTGGGTACTAACTTGAGCAGAACTAGTCAGCATTTTATTGCATACAGCTATACTTTGACAAAGGCAAAATCTTTTTACCCTCTAATTCATAAAACCTTCTAATTTACACATCAGCCACACTTTTTTGGAGTGCCCACTGGGATAATTACAGTGGTTGTTTCACTTCTGTCTGCTTTATTTAGATAATAAGCCCAAAAGGCCAGGGATGTCTTTGCAATTTCTATCTATAGCACTGAATACAATATGTATGAACAACATTTGTGAAATATTAATACTAGGTTCTTAATGTCTTTTTGTAACAAATCCTTAGAATAGTCTAGGGGCTATATTAGAGTCAAGTTCTGTTTATTTTCTTCTTGAGATTTCTATATTGATTCCAACATGAGAAATTATAGGCCATTGGTGTATCATTTAGAATTTTCTCTTCTGAAACATTTTTAGCAGTGTATGACTGGTACTTAATTCTACATTTGAATCATATATATGGTTTTCTCTAGATCTAACGCCAATAATTTCATAAAAATTTTTTTCTAAGGGATAGCTCAGTAGTAAGTATTCTTTGTACTTATACTTTGTCAGGTATTGTTTTAAGTGATATACATACAAAAAAATCAAAATGTATTTTAAAATCTTTTCAGTATCTCACAACTAAAGAAGATGCAAATCTAGGATTTGAACACATTGATTCCAGACTGTAGGGTGTAAACTACTACATCCTACACCAAGTTTATCCTACACTAAGGGAGGAGGTACTTCAATTTTGAAAAATGGAGTTAAATCATAAAATTTCTGACAAAACTATTAAATTTAATTGTAGTATTTATAGGCTTAGATTTATCTATCAGTTTTATTTCAACACTTTTTATTACTAAACTCCTACTTAATTTTATAATAAATTCCATACCAACATACAGAATTTTGCCATTTTTAAAAATTCTTATTAACCCATATAAATGCTTTTAAAGTATAATAATACCCTTGGAAAACTTGTTTAGGAAAAAATAAAAAGAATTTATTAACTAAATCTCCACAGTGACATCTTGGTATTAAACAGACTAGCACGCACGCCTGCACCTGCAGACACTAACTCATTTAAGCTTTGCTTTTCCACATTTTACTTCACTTCCTTCCTAGACTTTTAAAGTTTATTAAAAAATAACCTACTTATTCTTTAGCTGAAGAACTATGTTTGTAATATTTTCCGTATATTGTATTCAATCATCCAGTGACTATTTGTTGGTTGTAATATTCCTGGTGCTTGGCATACATCAGTAAAATAAAACAACTTCCACATGGAGCTTACACTCTAGTATCAGAGGACAGAAAACAAATAATAGATGTAATGAATAAGTAATTTCTCTTGTAGTTTGGAAAGTGACATGTGTTATGGAATAAAGAAAAGAAACAGACTGGGGTGGTTGATAGAAAGTACTGGGCAATGAGAGCTGATGTAAGCTGGAACATTGAAGAGAGTGGCCAGAGCAGGTATTTTCGAGAAAGGTGACTTGAAGGAGGAGGAGTCAGCCATGCAGCAATAGGAGGGAAGTGCATCCTGGTTCGTCAGGGATATTTTTGTTACTTATAACTGATTGTACAATCTTATCCTTGTTAGAGAAAATTTCAACTGTAAAAAACTAAATTGATGGGGCGCCTGGGTGGCTCAGTTGGTTAAGCGTTCTGCCTTCAGCTCAGGTCATGATCCCAGGGTCCTGGGATCGAGCCCCACACTGGGCTCCCTGCTCGGCGGGAAGCCTGCTTCTCCCTCTCCCACTCCCCCTGCTTGTGTTCCCACTCTTGCTGTGTCTCTCTCTGTCAAATAAATAAATAAAATCTTAAAAAAAACCCAACTAGATTGATGATTCAACCACCCAAGATGGTAAGCATTTCTCTCCTGCCAATGGGCACTGGCTAGTAGCATACCTGAGGTAAGAAATTCACCAGGCTTCCCTCTGAACCAAAAGAGAGCTAATCAATCGGGAAGTGTGAGAGCAAGAAGACAGCCAGCAGGTGGGCTCTGAATTGATGGCATTTACTATTAAAATAAATTGAACTAGAACACATAACAAGCTGAACTTCACCAAAGGTTAGCCCTACAGATGGTTAGAGAGCATGCTGCAGGGACACGCGGTAAAGAAACTGAAACAAAGACGTGACCAGAACTTGCTGGGAGCAGGACTCAACAAGATTTCCATGATGGAAAAAGTTGGGTCTGTTAGAGAAATGCAGCTGAGGAGAGGAGTGTCTGGAGCCCAGATGGAGAACCACCATGGGGCCAGAGATTGGGATAGCAATTCAGAAACCAGCTCCTAAATTTGTATTATTTCTCAACTCAAATTATTACTTCCTCAAAGAAGGCTTTCCAAATCTCCTACTATATAAACTTGCCTGGCTTTACAATCTCCTAAGATTTCTAGAACTGTAATGGAATTACATGTTATTATGTAGTAGTGATTTATTGCATGTGTCTCCTTCTAAAATAAAAGCTTCATTTGGGCCAAGAACCAGGTTTGTTGGTCTTATTTCCCATTGTTTCCCCAGCACCTAGCCCAGTATCTGGATAAAGCAAGCACACCATAAATATTCCTCAAATGAGTAAATGAGGATATCCACAAAACAGAGCCTCAGAGTGATTATGACATAAAATGTAGCCAGTGATTTTAGTAGGATGTACATAGGAGCATGGTCAAGAGAAAAAAAAAAATCAAACAGGTGGAATGCTAGTTGGCAAGAGATAACAAAAGACCCAATGTCTGGAGAAATAAAGAAAATGTACTGATTTCAATAATTGAAAACATTGTTATTCCTTCATGGTTTACAGAGGGACAACATAGGTAGCATTTATCTGAAGAACAATGCTGTATTTTATTCCCAAAAATTAAATTTGGGGAATTAAATTAAAATGTATTCTCCATGATGTTAAAATATTATCCATAATAGAGGTATTAACTTAATAATTTGAGGGAGGGCTTATGAACCCCAAACCTGGAATCAAACCATTAGGGTGGCTTCCCAGTTCTGTCCCTTGTTAGATGGACAAGTCACTCAATTTCACTTTCCTCATCTGCAAAATGGGGATAGTAATAAGAATGTAGTTATATTATATATGTGAAGTGCTTACAGTAGTATATGGCATAAGGTAAGTTGGATATACATTATTATTGCTTTTGTTATCTATATGCTTTTAATAATATAGACTCTATAGACTACCATGTTACTTTCTAGACATTTCACAATGAATTAAAGGCTTCCGTGCCCCAGCAAACATCCCTGGTACCTGGCAATTCTCTCTTTCTCCTCTTAATGAGCTTTTGATAGATCTTTTTTACAGGTACGTGATAACAGTACATTTCCTCAAATTCCTTGTCTAAGTAGACAAAGGAAAAGTTATAATCTTCTGGTATTATGCATTGAATACTATTAATATGCTTATAATTACCAAATTAATTGTAATTATACCTTTTAAATCCACCTGACAATCAATTAACTTTAAAATAAAGTGATTTTCAAAGTTAAACTAATGAAACTGAATTCAGCCCAGTTACCAAAGAAAAAGGAATAAAACACACAAACCTTTTAAATATAACTCATAAATACTCACAGTGTCTCTAATATTTACATGATAGATCATCGTAATTTTTTTACTCTGAAGTAGGAATGAAAGAAGCGGCAAGATATTAGGCACATGGTAACTGATCAATAAATATTGATTGAATGAATAAATGGTTGAACTGATGATATATTTCATATGTGATGGGCTAAGCAGCTCATAGAATGATTGGGATCTGTCACTACTAAACATATACCATAGGTACTTGGCATAAAAATAGAAGGAGAAATGTAGAAGAACTGATACAAGAAAAAAATTTTTTAAATCTTTTTCCATAGCTATCCAGGATTTCTTTTTCTACTGGTTGAAAATATGATTGATTAAAGGGAAATCAGAAGAAGCACATTTCCTGTGCCCAAGGGAATCCATCATACTGATATTCTCATCTAACTATTTTTCATCAAGTTTGGGCAGCCAATGTTTATTTGTCTATGTATTATATAGTGCTGGGCACTCTGAAAGCAGCAAGAATAACAATCTCACGTGGGTATCATAATGAATAACTATGTAGTATTTAAACTCTATATTGGATATAAAAATACCTCAAGTTCTATGTACTATGCACAGGGGTACGATACAGAAAAGCAGCGCCTCTGGCCTCCACTTGCCTCCTACGGTAAAGTGCTATTACAGGGTGGATGGGGAAGACAGGAATCAGGCAGGGCCAGGGGAGATCTAAGTAGCAACCTGTTTCAACTGCCACTCTACCACAGTCTTCCAGGACATCCTAGAAACCACACTTCTCTCCCTCGCTACCACTGTGCCCCGGAGCACCAGGGATTAGCAGAGGGATCTCCAAGCACAAATGACAACAATGACGGAGGCCAGGGATGAATGGCGTCAGCCTCCTCACGGTCCTCTGCCGCTGCTCTCTGTCTACATGGCTGCAGCCGTGTCCTGACTATGTCAGGAAGGACTCAAGGCACTCCAGCTCTCAAGTTCTGGCTCTCCTCAGTGCCCCGGTTGTGATTAAATGATCAGGATTAACCTTCTCCGAGCCCTGCTGGATACCCTGTGCCACAATTTGGCCATTAGATCCATGACTTTTCTCCATGCCCATATACCTGCTGAGCTTCCAGTTTATTTAGGACAGGGGTCTTGTTTATTGCCACTACACCCTTCTAGGGATTCAGTGGGTTTAAAAAATTGTAGGTGGGGGGGGACCTTTTCTACTACCAATCCCTCTCTTACCCTACTCATCTCACTGCATGGCCTGCACCCAGGCCTACTGGCCAGGTCCACACTGGACATACCCAAGACAGGAGATACCCAAAGAGGAGAGGACACTTGCCTATTTTGAAATCTGGCCAGGTTTTACTGTTTCTAAACAAAATTTGAAAGAGCATAGGAAATAAAAATAAGTCCTCACACTTTTCTGTTTCATACACACGGTCATAGTCAGACTATGGATCTGAGATTCCTTGCTGCTCTGCTCTACCACTGGTTAGGACGCCCACTCACGACTTGCTGTTGGATCTCTGTCGCTGACACGTTCACCTGCTTCACAATCTTCAGCTGGTACCATATTTTCCAAATCACAGAGTCTGCTCACTGGGCTTATCACCATGTTTCCTCTGCTCTAATAACATTGGATAGGCCATGCCTGACCGTAACGTCACATGGAAATAGGTATACTACTGCCTTAAAACATTCATCATATTTTTAAAGATACCATGGCATGTAATTACCTTTGAAAATATACTCAGTGGAGTTTCCTATATACTCTAACAATAAAGGAGTCTATTTCTTGCTCTATTTTATACTCCTGAAGTTGAGATCAAAAGAATTGGAGGGAAAATATGTTTTCCAGGGCTCCAAGGTATTTCATGAATAATTCTTGTACTGTACTCACTGATACTAAAAAATCGGCAAGTTAACAAGCTCCCCCAAAGTGAGTTTCATACTCCCTACTCACCCATGATTTTCTTTCCCCTTAAGTGTCTCCTTTTCCCTCTAGAGTCTCAAGTGCAGATATAGGATGGAGGGGAAGCAGCTGAAGAGTAATTAGAATTTGATCCCACAAATGATCACAAACAATTTTTAACAGCTGTTGCAGTTGTGAACATATAGAACAGTGGCTAAAATATATTAAAAAAACCTAAAAGTTGTCTTTTTAAAATGAATAGGTCTCTGCTTATGAGCAAGTGGTATTAAAAAGGAAAGACCTCATTAAAAAGAAGACCTACCACAGCATCCTGACATGGCAAATGGCTCAAATACATCCCAGGATTCTTTTTAGTCCATACGTCATTAAAGCAACATCTCCCTTATGGTTTTGGCATTCTTGATTTGAAGGAAAATTCAGGGCATTTCTATTGCTTCACACAGCAAAATTTCCAAATCTTTATGGAGAATAAGAGTTACTAATATATGAACTGGTGAACCATGTAACTGCGCTGTGTAAAAGACAGGAAGCAATCTGAAAGTCATTACCATGTTAAAATCAAGCCCAATTCAAGCGCAGGCAAAATTTAAAACAATGCATTAAGCCAATTCTCAATGAGAGTCTTTGCTTACACAGAGTGCAGTTGCTTTCCAAGAGTATCAGTAGAATATACCCACCAAGGCTTTCTTTTTTATTTTTTTCTTAATTATGCTATGTTAATCACTATACATTACATCATTAGTTCTTGATGTAGTGTTCCATGATTCATTGTTTGCGTATAACACCCAGTGCTCCATTCAATATGTGCCCTCTTTAATACCCATCACCAGGCTAACCCATCCCCCCAACCCCTCCCCTCTAGAACCCTCAGTTTGTTTCTCAGAGTCCATAGTCTCTCATGGTTCGTCTCCCCCTCCAATTTCCCCCCTTCATTTTTCCCTTCCTACTATCTTCTTTTTTTTTTAACATATAATGTATTATTAGTTTCAGAGGTACAGGTCTGTGATTCAACAGTCTTACACAATTCACAGTGCTCAACATAGCATATACCCTTGCCAATGTCTATCACCCAGCCGCCCCATGCCTCCCACCCCCCACCACCCCAGCAACCCTCAGTACATTTCCTGAGATTAAGAATTCCTCATTATCAGTGAGATCATATGATACGTCTTTCTCTGACTTACTTCACTCAGCATAATACCCTCCAGTTCCATCCACGTCGTTGCAAATGGCAAGATCTCATTCCTTTTGATGGCTGCATAATATTCCATTGTGTATATATACCACTTCTTCTTTATTCATTCATCTGTCGATGGACATCTTGGCTCTTTCCATAGTCTGGCTATGGAAACTCAACACCTTTTGCACAGCAAAAGAAATAGTCAACAAAACCAAAAGACAACGGACAGAATGGGAGAAGATAATCCCATGCTATTCAACTGCTATTCAACATAGTATATTGGGCTGTACCCCTTCGGATCACTACATTTGTATCTTTGGGGTAAATACCGAATAGTGCAATTGCTGGGTCGTATAGAGCTCTATTTTCAACTTTTTGAGGAACCTCCATACTGTTTTCCAGAGTAGCTGCACCAGCTTGCATTCCCACCAACAGTGTAGGAGGCTTCCCCTTTCTCTGCATCCCCGCCAACATCTGTCATTTCCTGACTTGTTAATTTTAGCCATTCTGACTGGTGTGAGGTGGTATCTCATTGAGGTTTTGATTTGGATTTCCCTGATGCTGAGCGATGTTGAGCACTTTTTCATGCATCTCTTGGCCATTTGGATGTCTTCTGCCCATTTCTTGATTGGATCATTTGTTCTTTGGGTGTTGAGTTTGTTAAGTTCTTTATAGATTTTGGATACTAGCCCTTTATCTGATATGTCATTTGCAAATATCTTCTCCCATTCTGTCAGTTGTCTTTTGGTTTTGTTGACTGTTTCTTTTGCTGTGCAAAAGCTTTTTATCTTGATGAAGTCCCAATAGTTCATTTTTGCCCTTGCTTCCTTTGCCTTTGGCGATGTTTCTAGGAAGAAGTTGCTGCGGCTGAGGTCGAAAAGGTTGCTGCCTGTGTTCTCCTTTAGGATTTTGATGGACTTCTGTCTCACATTTAGGTCTTTCAACCACTTAGAGTCTATTTTTGTGTGTGCTGTAAGGAAATGGTCCAGTTTCATTCTTCTGCATGCGGCTGTCCAATTTTCCCAACACCATTTGTTGAAGAGACTGTCTTTTTGCCATTGGACATTCTTTCCTGATTTGTCAAAGATTAGTTGACCATAGAGTTGAGGGTCCATTTCTGGGCTTTCTATTCTGTTCCCCTGATCTATATGTCTGTTCTTGTGCCAGTACCATACTGTCTTGATGATGACAGCTTTGTAACAGAGCTTGAAGTCCGGAATTGTGATGCCACCAGCTTTGCTTTTCTTTTTCAACATTCCTCTGGCTATTCAGGGTCTTTTCTGGATCCATACAAAATTTAGGATTATTTGTTCCATTTCCTTGAAAAAAGTAGATGGTATTTTGATAGGGATTGCATTAATGTGTAGATTGCTCTAGGTAGCATTGACATCTTCACAATATTTGTTCTTCCAATCCATGAGCATAGAAAGTTTTTCCATTTCTTTGTGTCTTCCTCAATTTCTTTCATGAGTATTTTATAGTTTCCTGAGTACAGATCCTTTGCCTCTTTGGTTAGATTTATTCCTAGGTGTCTTATGGTCTTGGGTGCAATTGTAAATGGGATCAACTCCTTAATTTCTCTTTCTTCTGTCTTGTTGTTGGTGTATAGGAATGCCATTGACTTCTGTGCATTGATTTTATATCCTGCACCTTTACTGAATTCCTGTATGAGTTCTAGCAGTTTTGGGGTGGAGTCTTTTGGGTTTTCCACATAAAGTATCATATCATCTGCAAAGAGTGAGAGTTTGACTTCTTCTTTGCCAATTTGGATGCCTTTTATTTCTTTTTGTTGTCTGATTGTGGTGGCAAGGACTTCTAATACTATGTTGAATAGCAGTGGTGATAGTGTACAACCCTGCCGTGTTCATGACCTTAGGGGGAAAGCTCTCAGTTTTTCCCCATTGAGAATGATATTTGCTGTGGGTTTTTCATAGATGGCTTTTATGATATTGAGGTATGTACCCTC
>NW_022589727.1:24794830-24879992 GCF_004348235.1 Phoca vitulina
GTGGGTTTTTCATAGATGGCTTTTATGATATTGAGGTATGTACCCTCTACCCCTATACTCTGAAGAGTGGGTTTTTCATAGATGGCTTTTATGATATTGAGGTTCCCTGTGCCTCCTGGATTTTGATGCCTGTTTCCTTCCCCAAATTAGGGAAGTCTCTGCTATAATTTTGTCCAATATACCTTCTGCCCCTCTCTTTCTTCTTCTTCTGGGATCCCAATTATTCTAATATTGTTTCATCTTATGGTATCACTTATCTCTCAAACTCTGCCCTCATGATCCAGTAGTTTTTTATCTCTCTTTTTCTCAGCTTCTTTATTTTTCCATCATTTGGTCTTCTATATCACTGATTCTCTCTTCTGCCTCTTTCATCCCAGCAGTTAGAGCCTCCATTTTTTATTGCTCCTCCTTAATAGCCTTTTTGATTTAGACTTGGTTAGATTTTAGTTCTTTTATTTCTCCAGAAAGGGTTTCTCTAATATCTTCCATGCTTTTTTCAAGCCCAGCTCGTATCTTTAAAATCGTCATTCTGAACTCTCGTTCTGACATCTTACTAATGTCCATGTTGATTAGGTCCCTGGCAGTCAGTACTGCCTCTTGTTCTTTTTTTGTAGTGAGTTTTTCCGTCTTGTCATTTTGTCCAGAGGAGAATAGATGAATGACAGAACAAAATGCTAACAGGGTAAAAACGATCCCAGAAAAATATACACTAAACAAATCAGAAGAGACCTGTAACCAGGGGAAAAAAGGGGGAAAGAAAGAAAAAAGAGAAAAGATAGAAACTAAAAAAAAAAAGAATATGATCAAATATGATCAGGCTGGTGAATAGATCAGTGCCCCACACTAGTTTTTGGGCGTATTTTGGTTTGTTAGAAGAAACTGCCTCCCAAAATTTTAAGATAGAAAAGCTTATATATGTACAAAAATAAGGGTAAATATGATGAAGGGATGGAATATGACTGTAAAGATGAAAATTATAAAAGATTTTATAAAAGGAATTGATAAGATAGGAAGTTGGTTGAAAAAAGAAAAGAGAATTAAAAAAAAAAAAAAAGGAGAGAATGTGATCAGGCAGGAGACTAGAACAAAGCCATACACTAGAGATGTAGGGTATATTTTGGTCTGTTAGAAGAAACTGTATCCCAAACTTTTAAAGAGAGGACAACTTCCATATATACCAAAAATAAGGTTAACTACTATGAAGGGATAGAATATGACTCTAAAAATGAAAAATAGATTTTTAAAAAAAGGATTGATAAGATGTTGGTTGAAAAAGGGAAAAAGAAAATGAAAAAAAAATTAAAAAAATTAACTTTGAAAGACTAAAGAATCAGGGGGAAAAAAGCCATGAATTCTATGTGCTGTATTCCCCTAGCACTGGAGTTCTGCCGTTCTCATTGATCGGTAAACTTGGTCTTGGCTGGTGGTTCTTGCTGATCTTCTGGGGGAGTGGCCTGTTGCCATGGTTCCCAAATGTCTTTGCAGGAGGCAGAATTGCCCTGCCCTTGCTGGTCCAGGCTAAGTAATCTGCTTGGGTTTGCTCTCAGGAGCTTTTGTTCCCTGCAAGCTTTCCGTTCAGCTTTGGAGGATGAGAGTGAAATGGTGGCCCCCCAATCTCCACCCCGGAGGAGCCGAGAACTCGGGGCCCCGCTCCTCAGTGCACCCCCAGAGAAAAGCAGTCAGTCACTCCTATCTCCCTGGTCTCCAGCCGCACTCCGTGCTCACCCGGCCTGTGACTGAGCATTTCTATCTCTGGCACCCGACTCGTGTGGAGTCACCAAACCCAGCAGATCTCTGCAGTGCGCTCCCACGCTGCTCTTCCTGGGGGAGGAAGGGGAGTCTCCCCAGAGCTGCCGCTTGTTGGGTCCCTGCTGGAGGAGCAGTGGCCCAACTGTGCCCCGGATCATGGTTTATGACAACCCCGAGCTGAGAGCCCGCTCCCCGGCTCCGTCTTTGCAGCCGGCTTCCCCACTCCGATACCTGGGAGCTCTGCCACACTCAGGCACCCCCAGTCCTTCTGTGACCCCGAGGGTCCTGAGACCACACTGTCCCACGAGGGTTCCACCCCTCGCTTAGCCACCGGAGTGACGTCCCTCAGGGAGCAGACTTCTAAAAGTTCCGATTTTGTGCTCAGCTTCTCTATCACTTGCCAGAAGCGGCCATCGGATGCCCCCTCCCCTGCCGTCTATCTTCCCAAATATCACCTCGGATTCACTTCTCTGCACATCCTACCTTCCAGAAAGTGGTCGCTTTTCTGTTCAGAGAGTTGCTGCTATTCTTTGATTTCCTGTTGAGTTTGTAGGTGTTCAGAATGGTTTGATCCCTATCTATCTGAATTCCAGGGACCAGACGAAATTTAGGTTTCCTACTCCTCCACCATCTTGCTCCTCCCCCTCACCAAGGCTTTCTTGAAGAAGACACTAGAGTTCCATATTGAGGCAAAGAAAACTGGGAAGAGCAAGGTCTCTTTTCTTTGTTTTTCAAAAATGTCATTTTCAATTTGCAAGTCCATTAAGAATGTCCATCTTAAATCACCATATTTCAATAATAAAAAACTCAGTTTATCTACCTGTCTAAAAAAGGACATTATACTATAATCTTTTATATTTAGGTCTTAAAGTATCTTATATTTATTATTAATATCCAAAGTACTTTATTATTAATATCCAAAGTACTTTATAGAGCTTCTGATTAATACAGAATTTTTCATCAAGATATATCCAAGAGTCTTTTTCTTGTTTGTTTTTTTTTTTTTAATTTTTTTATTGTTAATTCTTGTTTGTGTTTTAATAAATTCCTAGCATCTGCTTGTTTTTCTAATAGTTACCTCTGTTATAACAGTTTAAAGTTCTAAATGCATCATCTGTGGAACAGCAAAGAACAGTAATAGTGTTTGGTATTACATAGCCCTTAACGCTTTTCTGTGTTTTTTTCTCAACATGGTGCTGTATTGTCTTAAATTTTCTTCTTCTGGGTAGTAAATTTAACCATTTGGTGGTTATCCTATTTTGCTACATGACAAATGTTAAGAATGTGAAGACTAAAAAGACAAAGTAATGCATTGCCCTGTTTGGAAACCAAAACGAATAAACCTAGCACATGAAGCAAGCCCTACTATGGATGCATTAATAAATCACATAAGGTCCCAGGAGGAGAAATTAATTTTACCTCTTATCAGTAGTTATCATAGGGTATATTATAGAAAGGTAGAAATACTTCAACTAAGTCTGAAGATTATGAGAGAAATCACCAGGAACAAATGGTAAGGAAAGATATTTTGGAAAAGGCTCAAGTCTACTTGGGTGCACTCGGGGTATAGCATTTCAAGGGATAGGATTAAAATGAGAAGGAGGACAAGTTGATAAGAGAGGTCATTTGTGCCCTTAAATCCCCATCTCATTTACATACTGTAGACAGTAGCCACTGAAAGTTTCCAAGTAGGAAAATCACATTTGAACTTTAGAAACAGAACTTGGTAGCAGTTGGAGAAATTTTCAGCACTTCCCACTCATCCATTTGTATCTTTACCTTCTTCCCCACCAACTTTGAGGCCAATCCATCCACCCCTGATCAGGTCTCAGTCTGTGAATCCCCAGATGGAACTTGACCCATCCCTGGTCTCTTCTCCCTCTACTTTCAACCTTGTCTTTGCCATTAACATTTCCTGGTAAGAATGTCATCAAATATTAATTCAATTCCAGAAGAAACACTTTCAAAAAAATAATGGAGCACAGTAGAAAGCCCTAGGGGCATTTCCCCCCTAAACACAGCATGCTTTGAAAAGAGGCAGTTATGAGAAGAGTGAGGTAGTGTATTATTGCTCATATTTCCAGTGTTTGTCCCTCCCATGATTTTAGAGCTGCTTGCGTCGTTTTAGCTGGTGGGCTAGGGGAAGACCACAACAACTCCAAATATGGAAGAAGATGCCTATTTGATGAGCTCTGTTTTTCTTTCTAGATGCATTCAAGCTGAACAGCTAAACCGGACCTACTTTTTAAAGGGTTTTTTTTGAATTAAATATATGTATTCTTTTATTATAGCTCAATAAATGATATATTCTGTCACAGTCTAGAGAATCTTAAAATTCTTTTGTTCTCTGGAACACACCCCCACAGTACATGCTGACTCTCTTCTTAGCCAAAGCAGTAACAAAACAGAGTAGGAGGCAAATACATAACGTCAGCAGGAGATCTTTCAAATGTGGGGCTTCATAATCAATGGGTCTAAGTCCCCTCCATTTTCTCTCCTGTAAACACCATCAACAGCTATGATTTTAATTCATCGTTGCCCTTATTTATAATGAATTAAAGTTGCCCTTTCCAAGCTTTAAGAAAAAAATCTGTGGTGGAAACCCTAATTTTACACACATGTGCACACGCACACACAAACACACACACAGAAATACTACTGCAAAAAGAAACTAAATGCCTTAGATTGAAATAGAAGACTGATGACAGAAATAACTGATGATTCTCAGATGTTGTTTAAAGGAAGTGAAGTGAAAATTACCAAGACCATTCCTCTCCTTTTATCTATTAGGTATTATGAAATTTAATGAAGTCTTTTTGAGTGCTAACATTAAAATAACCTTTAGAACACTTTTAACTCCAGAACTTCGGGATGGAAAAGTAGCTATTTTTGAACAAGCAGCACTAGATACAATTTAAAAACATGGTTATTAACTTTGTCATCATTTATAAAATATATTTTTTAAGTTTTATTTTATTATGTTATGTTAGTCACCATACATCATTAGTTTTTGATGTCAGTGTTTTCGAATAACACCCAGTACTCCCTGCAGTATGTGCCCTCCTTAATACCCATCACCGGGCTAACCCATCCTCTCACCCCCATCCCCTCTAAAACCCTCAGTTTGTTTCTCGGAGTCTATAGTCTCTCATGGTTCATCTTCTCCTCTGATTTCCCCCCTTCATTTTTCCCTTCCTTCTCCTAATGTCCTCCATGCTATTCCTTATGTTCCACAAATAAGTGAAACCATACGATAATTTAAAAAAGCAATGTCATCAATGCCTTTTTCTCCTCTCAGTTTGAGGACTATGCAGTTGAATACAGAAATCATTTTCAATAGGCAGAATCAATTCTTCATATTGTCGGCATTTGTATTTGCTATAAACTTATAGAAGACAAATATTAACATAAAATAAGTTGGTAGAAATAATTTACACAGGGTCAATCTGTGTTAGCCATAAGAAATGTTACATACTGATAAGAAGCAACTATGCAAAACACTTGGCAGCTCCAAGGCTGGGGATGGGGGTAATTTGCCAGTGACCTTTTAATTATGGTTAATAACAGCAGGGCTGCTTTGTATGGTACTGAGAGTTTATCACTAGCAACTTCAAAGTTAAAGGAACTTCCACCCCACAGATCACACTCACTTTAAAATCAGACTCTAAGAAAGGACACTAATGATTTCCAAATTTGATAGCATCCATTTGAACATGGAACCCAGCTTTTGAGCACTCCAAGAAAAGCCAGAGCAGAACAATAGGTCATTTGGGGAAAATATTAAAATAAGTCAGTTCAATAATTGGAAATAGAATTCAAAAACTGTTACAAGAACATTCTATATTTTACCAGTTAGGACATCTCTTGATTGTAGGTATTATATAATAAAATGAGGAGGTAGCAGGGAATTAAATATACTCTGAAACACTTTTTCATGAATATTTTATGCAGGAAACCCAATGTTTTTTGGCAATTCTATTTGTCCAGTTTCACTCTTCAAAGTTTTAGGTAATCAAAAACTTTTAAATTCTGGAATTTTTTATTCAATCTAGAAATCTAGTAATAGAAATTACTCCAGATTGTAAATATGAATCACCCTTATGTTCTCTTTAGAAAATCAAGTATTTCTATCTGTGCTTCATTGAAACATAAGCCACATACAATAAACATGCACAACTTAGTATTTGTAAATTATATGTCCTTGTATTAACACCACTTAGATCAGGATATGGTATATTCTTTACACCCCAGAAAGGTCCCTTGTGCCCATGGTAGTTAATACTACCACTCCATTCCCAGTTGCTAAAAACCATTGTTCTACTTTCTGTCACTGTTAGCTTGCTTTTCTCAGAATTTTCTATCAGTAGAATCATACGGTATGCAGTGTTTTGTGTTTGGCTTCTTTCACTTTGAAAATGATGTTGAGATGCATCCAAGTTTTATGAATTAATAATCTCTTCCTTTATAAAAGCTGATAGCATTCCATTCTATCCCTACTCTACAGTTTGTTTACTTCTCCACCAGTTGATGGGCACTTGGGGGTATTTCCAGTTTTTATTATAAAGTTTCCAAGAACATTTGAAACCAAGTCTTTGTGTAAACTTGTGTTTTCGTTTCTTTTGGAGAGATACCTAGTGCTGAGGTCATGAGCCACAGGAAAGTGCTTCTTTTCTTGGTAAGAAACTGTTTCACAAAGCAGCTGTACCACTGTGCATTTCTACTTGCAATGTAGGAGATTTCCAGTTGCTCTATACCCTTGCTAGCATGTGTTGTTGTCAGGCTTTCATTTTGCTCATCCTGCTGGGTGTGATTTCATTTGTGGTTTTCATTTACAAATATCTAATGATGTTGAGCACCTATTTATGAGCTCATTTGCCATTCCTTATATATTCTATGGTGAAATATCTAGTCAAATAATTAGGTTAAACTGTAGCGTCCTTGTCTCTACTAAGCACAATTTTTATCATGTTTTACAAATGTTTTCCCAGTCTGAGGCTTGTCCTTTAATTTTCTAAGTAGTGTATTATGAAGAGCAATATATCTTAATTTTAAAAAGTCCAATTTATCATTTTCCTTTTATGACAAATTCTTTTTGCCTCACCTCAAGTCACAAAAATAATCTCCTTTGTTTTCTTTTACAAGTTATAGTTCATTATTTATAGGTCTATAATCAAGATTGAGTTAGTTTTCTTTATAGGTGATGTAATGATTGGGGTTTATTTTTTTCCATAAGGATATGTAATTCTTCCAGCATCATTTATTGAAAAAATTAGCATTTCTGTATCAAATTACTTTGGCTCCTTTATCAAAAGTCAATGCACCATATTCATGGACTTTTTCTCATTGACCTATATAAATATACTTGACCCACCACACTGTCTTGATTAATGTATTATAATTTTCAAATGTAGAATATGGTAAGAGTTGAAAAATACTGTAAGCTTTTCAACTTTCTTTTCTTTAAAAATTGTTTTAATTATTTTTTTCCCTTGATCTCTCATTGGTCTTAGAATCACCTGGTCAATCTACTAAGATGTTTTTATGGGATTTCCTCTGTGATTACATTGAAACTACGGATCACTTTGGAGATAATAAAATAGTAATAGTGGTTTTCTAATCTATGAACAGAGACTACCTCCCCATTTACTTCTTTTAAAATTCCTGGTTATGGTTCATAGTCTTCAGCCTACAGATATCAAATATATTGTGCTCAATTTATTCCCAAGTATTTAATGTTTTTTATGCTATTATATAGTTTTTAAATTTTCACTTTCCAATTGTTTGTTAGTATAGAGAAATACAATTAATTTTTTGTGTTTCCTAAAAACTTGCTGAACTTCTAAAGTATTTTTTTTTGCACATTACTAGAGTTTTCTACAAAGAACATTGAATCATCTCTGATTAAGTTTCACTTCCTTTTCAAACTCATGCCTTTTTTTTTTCCTGCTTTATTGCACTGCCAATGTCCTCAAGTAAAATATTCAGTAAAGATGAGATTAGACATCTATGCCTTGTTTCTGATGTTAGGGAGAAAGTATTTTTCACTGTTAAATCTGACGTTAACCACAAGTTTTCTGGCAATGTCATTTTTCAGGCTGAAGAGTTTCCTTTGTATTTGCTTGAGTTTGTTATGGATTCTGTTAAATACTTCAGGGCAAATTAATTTTCTTGTGATGAGAACTTTTAAGGTCTATTCTCTTAGCAACTTTCAGATATGCAGCAAAGTATGATTAACCATAGGTACCATGCTATACATTATATCTCCATTACATGCCCATAACTTATTTTAATTGGAAGTTTGTACCTTTTGGCCCCATTCATTCATTTCACCCACCCTTATACCCCTCTTTTGGCAACCCTCAAACAGTTTAGGAGTGAGATTCTTGAACCAATTTGTTTTTAATAGTTTTAGAACCTCAATCCACCTATTACATTAAATATATAATTTGTGTTCAATTTTTAATTATTGTTCAAAGTCAAACACTACTGAGCTTTTAAAGTTCCTCATGGAGTTATTTACTGGTCCTTTGATTTTCCCGAAGACTTGGAGTATCACTAGGACTACTGCAAATTTCCCATAATTTAGACAAAGTGAAAACTCAAAAGAAAGTGTTTTTAAAAAGCATTCCTAAGATCCTGACTCAGAGGCAGGTGTGAAATGGAGAAATGGTATATTAATGGTTGTAATTGCTGTAGTTTCAAACTTCTTCCCACCCTGCCCTAAGGGAAATGGAAAACCTCTGCACTCTCTTGCATTTTGTAATCCTATAGAGTTGAACCCTTGTAGATTGCAATTGGAAGTTGATCTGTACGAACTGAGGCTGTAAAGACCCATCTCTAAACTCAGACTGGGGCCTTTTTGCAAACACTTTTGCACAGGAAGTCAAGAAGCTTCCTGACATCATCAAAGCAGGACTCCTTGGCCACATACCATAACCAAGAGATGCTTTTGCAGCAACAAATCAGGCCCACAAATCAAAGGAAATCCACAGGTTTCAAGCTGCTCAGTCAAGACTTGTGTTATCCCATTTCTTCTGTTCAACTTGTATGAAAATGGGATTAATGTGCTAACACTAAAAATGTCAATTGATACTTAAGTGAATTTAATAGCTTCATCTGTGACAACTTAGGTATTCAGTTAGAAATTACTGTATTTTTCATAAATGGGTGGCATCGATTGAGGGATTCAAAGAACATGATTTTTTTGTTTGTTTAATCAGAGGATGCGGTCAACTACAAAAATGACCACAAATTCATTCCCCCCCTGTATTAATAGTGACGTTACAAATCATCCCAACCAAAGTCAGTTGCTTTGGCCAATGCAACATTAGCATAGGTGATGTGAACAAAGTCTTGAAGAAGGCTTACACAGTGGAGCTTCCCCTCTGGATGCTTTTAATACCTGATAACCACGAGAAAAGGCAGAGGTCATCTTGCTGGAGATGAGAAGCACATGGTCCAAATCACCAGCCAACTGCCAGATCTGTTAGGCAGCCCAGGACTAGCAGCTCCCAGCTGATTCTCAAACTGATCTCATATCCAAGAGCTAACCTAGGAGATCAGCTGAACCTCACTCAGACCAGCAGAATTTGGAGTTACATAAATGGTTGTTGTATTTAGCCATTTGATTTGGGGTGGTTTATTAAACATCAAGGTTTAAATGATACATGATGGGAAAGTAATGTGGCTTTTAAAACAGTTTCATAGGAAAGCAGGGTAACATGGCTAAATATCATTAAGCTTAGATTACCAGAATTTGCTGGCAGAGAAACTTTTAAAGTTGTCAGAAGCTGAGGAAGTTTAGTTTTAAGCTCAACTTTAAAAAATAAAAATAAATAAAATTTGGGTAAATATAGGTAAGCAGAAAGAACTCTGTAGATGAGAATATTAATTTCAGCACAGCTGAAAAGACAAAAGGAAAATGGGACTTAAGAGCAAATTCTTACATTTCAGTCAATTTGACAGAATATATGAAATATCGTACCTCTAACTAGATTACTGGCTTTACCTTCAACCCAGGCCATTTGAGGTGACAGACGCAGAAACAGATCCAAAAGACTCTGATATTCCTGTCCCTTATATTGGTCCATTATGCCTCTGGGTTTAAGACCAGGTCAAAAGAAGAATTGGGTTGAGGTATTTAAATGAGGCCTAAGAAATGTGTTTTTAGAAATGCAAGCATTTGTTTTCATTAAAATAATCTCTACAGTCATGTAAGTCAGTTTTTATTTTATTACGTTTACAAAAGGGAATCAGAAGTGTATTTTAAAAACTTGTCATTACTCTTACCTTTTCTATCTCATGGTGCACGAAATATCATTGTTCTCCATTTAAAATAATAAACCCGCAATTTTGCTTTTAGATACAGGATCAGATTGTGCCAAATTGAGGATTGTTGCAACTAATTACTAATCATGATGAGTCCAATCAAAATGGTCATAATGGGTCTTAACAGTTCTGTATATGAGCTACAATTTCAATTAATGTGTTTTTCATCTCTACTGAATTTACAAAGTGCCATTTCACTCTTACTCCCCTTCAGATCATGGTCAAAGAACTCTGCAAGGAAGCCTATTTACAACTTCAGTCTATTTCAGTTTTACTATGGGTTTCATAGAGCTGTGCTCACTTTATGGGACTTCCGTCAGGGAATATTTGCACTTGCACTGAATGAGGTCTATCTTCTTCACGGATTTGTAAACTCCTTGAGCGCAAAGACCAAATATCTTTAGACTTACCAATTTATTCTCAGCATGGAGCTCAGTGTCTGGCATCTAGCATGCACTGAACCAATATTTGTTGAAAGGATGAATTAATGAAGAGATTTCTCTTTTGCATGCATGAGGTCTCAGTTTAAATGCTAGCAATGCAAACTGCTGAGGTGAATTTATCCAAGGGATAAGCAACAGCTGAGGTCCCAAACAGAAAAAAAACTTCATAGGATCAAGAAACAGAAAAACCAGGTGGAACCAAAGCTGTGTGGTCCATAAGGTGAGATGGGTTCCAAGAGGGAGTTAGGACATCAATTATACAGGACCTTCTAGGTCCTGGTATGAGTTTGGAGTTCATTCTAAGTGCAATGGGAGAGACTGCAGGGTTTATACAGGGTTTGGTAGGATACAATGCATGCGGAGATCACCCTTGCTGCTGCGTAGACAATGGAGTAAAGGTAGGCAGGGGTGAGAGCTAGGGAGAAGTCAAGAACTCTGAAGTAGTGAAGATTTTGACCTCTTTAGGTACATGCTGTAGATATGGAGAAAAGTGGATGAATGTGTGTTATTTTCTTGAGAATCATTAGGATACGTTTGACAGATAAAAGAGGAATTGAGCTATTTCCCTGGTTTCTGTCCTGAGCAACTGAGTGTCTGGTGTTCCATTCACAGACACACAGTCTATAAATGGGATGGAGGTGCACTAGAGGAGGAGTGGAGAAAACACAATCATGTGGAAATTTTTAAGTGAAACATTAAAAGTAAAAAGATGGAAATTTGATATCCCATGCAGGCACTAATAAAAAGCCAGAATAGCTTTATTAAGGTCAAATAAGATTTTAGAACAAGGAATATAACCAGGGAAAAAAGAGACATTTCATAATGATAGAGAGGTCAATTCATCAATCCTTAGTGGGTCTGTACATATTAACAGAGCCTCATATCACAAGAAGCAAAATTTGTTAGAACTGAAAGAAGAAGTGGACAAGTCCACAATTATAGTCAAGAAATACAGCCTACAGGGGGAAAGGGATGCTTCTTATAAATTATCTTTCCTAATCACATTTACTAATGAATTCACTCCAGTTTCCAATTTATATTATGGAATATACATAATTCTAACTGACTTCATCAGAACTGCTAAAATTATAGAGTCTTAATTATTCCTTGCATAAAATTTCTCTGACACCAGTGCTAGGGATCTCCAAATCTTCATGACTCAATAATCCAACAAGGGTTTATTATTTAACAAAAATAAAATACTGAATGTCAATATTATTTACTCTGAAGGCAATGTCCTGTCAATGAAAAACACAAATTATTGTATGTTAAGTGAAGGGAGACATGCTTTGACATAGTAAATACTTTGTGATGACAAGCCCACTAAAAATGCTTAACTTTGGAATTTTTTTAATTAGAAGATTTGAAAGACTTTTACACTTAAATTTCTTACATTAAAAGTTTCCATGTTACACCAGTGGCAATAGCAACATTCATGTGTACCATTTTTATAGAGCCTTAAAATTCTAGGACACTTCCAAACACTACCTCATTCAATTCCCACTCAGGGAAGTTTATTTTTCCTTAAAACAAACAAACAAAAAACTACATCTCAAGATGCCAAGAAAGGGGCCAAAATTCACAGTAAGTGAAGTCACCCAGTCTTCTGACTTTATGTCTACTGCTCTTTCTTTCACACAGACTTAGCTTTAGTGCAAATATAAAGAGGTAGAAGGTATTTGTGTACCCACCTTATTTTTTGCCTGACAACCAACAACTAATTATACTGTCATATTTTCAATATACCCATGTAGATCTTAGTAAATTTGCCAAGAAACAAACTAAACATTTTGCTGTTCCTAGACAAAATTGACTTTTATTAAAAAAAAAAAAAAAGGAAAAGGAAAATTCACTAGACCACAGTCTTCTTGAAATCATATTATAGGAGTGAACCTAAATAAGATTATGTATGAAATGACTCCTCTAGAAAAATTTCTAAAATATTGAAGACAAGTGGAGTTTCAATATTATTTAAGAGCTCAGGTGCATCTAAGTGTGCCATAAATATAATCTAGTTAATTCCAGACCTGTACGAAATTCTATGCTCTTTCCTGTCAATTCATACCAAGAATTATGAATTACTGCTATTATCCATATATTTTCAGGATAAGACTATGCAAATAACATAAGGAAAATGTGAATGAGGAGAAGTATCAGTATTCTTATAAAGTAGAAATAAGATTAAATAAGAATGTACACTAAGTATACATAATGTATTATATACTTTGAAAAACAAAAAATATCGTTAAGTACTAAGAGATTTTTGCCTCTGCAGATTTCCCAAACAACTTAAACAAGACAATTGTATTATCATTGAACACTGCAGTAAACAATACCAAATATGATTAGGTATTGACTTAATGAAAGGTCATAGCAATTAAAGTCGGCTTTAAATTTCTGTTAACCACCAATAACAACCAAATGTTTAGTGTCCTTCAGAACACTGGAGAATAGAATTTTTCTTCTCTGAAACTGACCTGGAATACATTAGATGTATGTAATCAGATACCTAAGTTTCCCCTTATGCCTTCACCATTCTACTAATCTACCCCTGGGATCTACTCCTGCCCAAGAATCAAAACAATCCTCAGAAACTATATGAGAAATAGGATAGACAATCTAGAAACTTTTAAAAAGTGGTATTAATGTTCTTGACATTGCATATTCCTGTCAGACAAAAAAATACAGATTTTTGCTCCTAACTTTGAAGGCAACTTTTTCTCAGAGTCTTTGATAGAATAATAAAGTGGAAAACATGATAAAATAGAAGGTAGTTTTGAATTTAAATGGATATAGGTTAGTCTCTATGTCCACTCCAACCACGCCTCTGTGCATTTCTTGGGGGTATGACTTTGAGCAAGTAACTTAATTCCTTGATCTTCATTTTATCCATAAATAAAACAGGAATATCTGGACTCATCTCACAAGGTCATCTCCAGATTTGGAGTAAAGTTCTTAGCATGCGGTGAACAATAAATATTACTTCCCTTCCCCAGTCCATAGATCTTAAAAAGCCACAAGATTAAGTATCTGGTAATGCACGATATTCCAAAAGCCAAAGTCTCCTCTGAGCACCTACTTTGGCAGTGGAGTGTTTCCAGTAACACGGAGTATTTATTTCTAGTAACACTGAGGTCACCTAAAACAGAGCCCCTGAACTTGGTAATGCTTGGATTCTAATGATAGGCAATGGGATTTCTGAGTTTGTTATTTATATCTTTGCACTATACAAGATTATGTTCAAGGATTATAAGTAGAAAAATACATTAAATATTTGGATAAACACTCTCAAAGATCTTATGTTTTAAATATTGAAGAAATATTTTACACCACTAAGGCTAAATGGTTTTAAACATTTGCTTTCTCTTCACTCAGAGTTTCTAACTTTCGTAAAATCACGGTTTCTAACTTTCGTAAAATCATAGAAGTACTTTTTATTCTGCTAAATACTATAAGTGGCTAGTAAAAAAAAAATTACAAAATTTGCTCTAAGGTCTAATATTGCCTTGCTGCCCTCTATGAAAGACCTAATGGTATATATAGTTGTAAATGCTTCAGTAAAATAATTATACTGTTCTTATAAAAAAAAAAAAACCTGGCTTAAGCCCAGATCATATAAAAAGGTAGATTAGATATATTAATGATTTACTGTATTGGTTAACCCAGTATAATATGCCATAAATCTTTATATGCATATTAAAAGATGGATTTTTTATTCTTGCTTGCTCATATAATTAACTTATTTTAAAACATCTTAAAAAAAACAAAAAAATGAAGAAAATCAAATGGACAGAAAATCTAAAAAAGTTTTCATTTTCTTGTCTTCAACAATTCATAAAGAACATCATCATCAATTCTACTACATAGTTTTTCATGGTCAGCATCAGGTCTCCACATGAGAGAAAGCCAAAGTTTTCTGCTTCCTAAATCTCACTGGTTATTTGAAACCCAGTACTGTACTATGGTGAATAATATCTGAGTCAGAATTGAGCATTAAGATTGGATTATGGAAAAGACCGGATTATGGAATCAAGTTCTAAGCACTCCTAGAGATAAGACTGCATATAAAGTTAGAAGTTTAGGTGGAGTAGGAGTAGAAAGTCATGGTATCCTGATTACCTAGTATTTTATAATTTCACAGATTCAATAGGTTGGGTCAGCAGTTTAAAGAGCAAAAAGTTACGGTTGAAATGGCTGAACTCTGCTATTAAGAATCATCAAAGTGTGAAGCAATTTAAAATAGAAGTTATGTAGTTTCCTCTGGAAAGAATCAAGTTTGGGAATTTTAAAAGTGGTTGTCCTTGGAGGTAATTTAGTAACATCATGAAATAAGATTTGCATTTAAATTAAATTTATATATTTTATGGGTATAAAATGATGAACATAATGAATCATGTTCAAGATTTAAACCATGACCTGAGATTTTGCATATATTAATATTTTATTAGCAATTCTGTAGAACATCCTGCTTCAAGGTCCACCAATTAAAGACAACAGCAGCAATCACACCAGAGGTAGATAAGAATGTATTTAAGAAGAATAATTACAATACTAACAGTAGTAGTATTAGTAATAGCTCACATGCATTGGGTATTTCTTTATCATACACTAGGTCTTATTACTCACAAAAAATTATTGTAGATAGATATTCTATTATTCTCATTTCAAAGATGAAAAGATTTGGAAGGTAATTGACCCAATATCAAGATGCTACAAAGTGGCAGGTTTGAAATCATAAAGTTTAAAATATCAAGAACCTTCAGAAATATAATACACGCCAGATTTTTTTAAAAAATTTCTATTCTTGAAAAATTTAGTAGTATCTTCCTATGGTTGACTAGATAAGACTAAGGAAAATTTAAGGTAGGAGAAATTACAGATGAGAAATTTAAGTCCTCAGAGAAAATAGTATTAAAATCAAGGACTAGTGAATCTACAAAAATCCTAATAAATGTTTGCACAATCACTTAAGTATAGTCTTTATTGAACACTTGTTTAAGACCAGTACTAAGCACTCTTTGTAAATTAGCTCTTTGGCCGAAGTCATGGCCAAAAGGTGGCAGAGTCTGAGTTCAAACCACAGATATTAATCTGTTCCTAAAGCCCATGTTCTCTGCCACGATGCTATGATCAAGGGACATTTACATGCCTTCAGTCTTCCCAGTTTCCATTTACAAGGTTTTGTTCACCAGGAAACTTTGGGGATATCCCTTCCCTACATTGCTCACAAGATATTTGACAACTTGAAAAGTTGTCACAGGTTGAAGGTGAACATGCATTCCAAGAGATCTAGTCCTCCAACTAAATATGCAGCATCTTTCCATTTATGTCTAAGAGGTACTGACTCACCTGGAATCTCAGGTATGTGAGATGCAGAATAACTTGCATGCTTGAGAAGCAAAACCTTTGGATGACCTGTATTTCTCAACATCTATCCACACAAGATAAATTCATGTCATGGCCAAAGCACTGTTTTCATCACTTAGCTTGTGTCCACGCATGGCAGCTACTGGAGTGTACTTCTAAGAGATGGCACATCACCTTTGCTCATTTAATTCCTCGCCAACCCACCCCACCCCCTGTCCCAGGATTGCCTGCAGTAACTGCTTCAATTCTGCCATCTGATTCAATTTTACTGTCTTTTTTCAATCCCAGTTCTGTTTTGCTAATTAATCCCAACCAGAGTGACTGGTAATTTCATATACTGGAGCAGAAAATGTTGATGTTGTGGAAAAGATATACAGAAGCAAATTTACATGCATTTGAAGTACAGGTAAGGGAAGCTCACAGTTAGGGAAGGATCTGCATAAAGATAATCTCAATAGGTACATTTTCATCACAACCCATTTCAAGGGGATAGCCTTCTCCATTTTACAGTTATTTTACAGCAATAAAAATAATGTAGATTGTAGCAATTACAGGTTTCATAAAACTGTATTGCAGTTATATTTTACAAGAAGAATGCTTGTCATGAAACTCCCCTTATACTAGATGTTAAGTCCCTATACTTTACATAAGTTAATAAAAATATCTCTAAATACATCAGCATATGCTTAGCTAATAATAAACATTTCCAGCCACATACCAATGCCTTTTTGTTGTAGACTATTTTTTCCCCTCCAACATGTGTCTCTTTAGTTATAACTTTCCAATTTATAACAAAGCAGAAATACTTCTGAGCAGGACATGATGTCAGATATCATCACCAAAGAGTAAATGTATTTTGAAACTTACCTGATCTTAGTGAGACGAGTTTAATCTGCTCCACAACTCCATTAATCTGAGATTATATCTGAGAAAACCGGATGTTTGCTGGTCCTTTCAACAGTGTCCCAGGAAGAGGTATGAGTAGTAATCACGGAAAGTGCTCCAGAGCACCATTCACAAGGTGCTGAAACACAGGGAGAAACAGAAAACAAGCACGAACCCGTTAACAGAGCTTTGTAGTTACTTATTATATACACATCAAACCACATGAATAACAGCCTCATCCTATCTTTTAACCAACAGTTCATTCGCAGGCTTATCTAGTCATCAGGAATGCGGGCTCTGGGTCCAATGCTGAGACTTCATGTCACACTTCAGCCCCCACCTGCCTCTTGGGCAAGCTATGGACACCCTCTCCAGAGGACTGTGAAAAGGACTAATTAATACAAATGCTTTTAACAGTGGCTCAGTAAAGAGTAATTATTTTATCCCTTCCCTTTTTTTTTTTTCCTGCTCTCGGTGAAAGGAAAACAGAACACCCATTTATTGAGCACATAATATAAAGCAGTGGGTGGTACTTTATAGAAATTATCTCACTTCATCTTCAGATGACATGTTATTAAATCTGTTTTGCAAATAAGGAAACCAAGATCTGGGGAATTTACCCAAGTTTGACAACAAGAAAGCAGTATAACTGGGACTTAAACCATGTTTATCTGATTTTCAGTCTTTGCTACTTTCTGAACTCCCATGTTGGAGGGCTCATTTGGAGTATTTTGATGCTATCCATAGCAAAACAGCAAACATATAAAATTTAACTTTTACTATTGGTTTCATATAAAATACTATTTTTTATAAACTTGCCTTAAGTTTACTTACACTGAGTTTTAGTAGATTGAGTGCAACTAAAATTAGTCAGTGAAATTCAGCACATAAAACACATTAGAACACTCAAAGAAATTTTACTTTATTTTTTTTAAAGATTTTATTTATTTTAGAGAGAGCGAGTGTGCCCATGCCCACTTGTGTGTGCCAGTGGAGAGAAGGGCAGAAGGGGGAAGGAGAGGAAAAGGGAGAAAACCCAAAGCAGGCTTGTGCTGAGAGTGGAGCTCGATCCCACGACCCCGAGATCATGACCTGCGCTGAAACCAAGAGTCAGACGCTTAACCGACTGAGCCACAAAGAAATTTTTCTATTTAACTCTATCACGAAAGATTGATTTATAGTGACGTTTACCACCATGGAAAGATAACTGACAAAAGACAACTTGTTCAAATTACTATGGCCAAATTTACAGAACAATTAAAGCTATGTACTAAGGTCTATTTGATAGATTTTCATAATAGTATCTTTATTAAAAATCTGCCAACAGAAAATAAAAATATTTAATCATATTCCCAGCACATCATCATTGCCATTACTAATAATATGGTATCTTTTCCAGACTATGTTTCTATGCTGAGATTTTCCCTAGATATGTAACAATACTATATTCTGTTTATTTTCTTAACATTACAACAAGCAGTTCAAAGTTTCAATAGTTTGTAAACATTTTATTAAATAATGCACTACAGGGACACCTGGGTGGCTCAGTTAAGCATCCGACTCTTGATTTTGGCTCAGGTCGTGATCTCAGGGTTGTGAGATTGAGCCAGGCATCTGGCTCCATGCTCAGCGGGGAATCTGCTTGAGATTCTTTCCCTCTGCTCATCCACTCTGCATACATACACACACATGCTCTCTAAAATAAATAAATAAATCTTTTAAAAGAAATAATGCATTATACATTTTGGATAAATTTCACTTTTTTTTTATTATGGAATGTAGATCTATAATCCCTTATGACAACACCAAATTCTAAAAATTCTCTTAAGGATTTTCTTGTTTCTCATTTGGTAGGAAAATCTGATCTGACCTGAACTGATATGAAGCCACTTATTATTTAGAATGCTCAATATGAATATTCTTATAATTCACAATGGAATTATGAATGGGTTTAACTCTGGGTCCTACCCCAGAACACCCTGGGGGGGCCATTATATAATATAGCCTAAATATCTCATGTTACTTTTCTAAAAATCTAACAAGGTCTGATTTCTGAAAACTTTAGAATTTTTGAAGAGCAATTGTGGACCTAAAATAGTAACTAGGTCTCATGGGGTGCTTAGCATTTGGCAGGCATATTATTTTAACTGCTTTACATATAATAACTCTCCTAACACCCTCCTAACACAAGGTAGGTAATAAAATATTTAAGATTTTATTTATTTGAGAGAGAGAGAGAAAGAGAGCGTGTGCACAGAGCTGGGAGGAGAGGGAGAAGCAGAGAGGGAGAATGTGGGACTCGATCTCAGGACCCTGGGATCATGACCTGAGCCAAAGGCAGATGCTTAACTGACTGAGCCACCGGAGTGCCCTGGTAGATACTATCATTAATCTCCTCTTACAGATGAGCACACTGAGGCACAAGGAGCCTCAGTAACTTGCTTGATTCCACATGGATAGGAAACAGACCTACAACCTGAATCCAGATAGCCTGACTCCAGCATCTGCTTCCCAAATCAACATTCCTAAGCACTGGCTTCATTCTCAGAAGTAGAACCACGACATCAACATGTTTAAGATCTCAATGTATATTGACAGCTGTCTTCTTAGAATAGGATAATTGTGCCAGTTGTGACAGAGAATGACAAGCAGTTTGATTTCATTGCTGTCATTGGTTGTAATTTATTTTAAATTTTTTCATATTTAGCACATGAAGAAAATTAACTTTATGGTTGGTTTTGATTTTAACTTGCTTTTTGTGACAATGATGATGAAAATGTTTGCACATTTTTGTTATCACATTTGTTTTTTCTTCTTTCAATTATCTTTGCACACCCTTTCCCTAGTTAAGATATACAATTGTCTACTGGTATCTTCCTGTTCCTTACGCTTACCTGCATGGCCTCGCCCATTTGTCACTACACTCATCTGCTGTTGCTATTTCCACTTGTGGGAGAGACTTGGTAACTCTGAGGCCTGTGCATCTGGAAGAGCTCTCCTTTCAAAGCCCAACCAACCTGGAGTGGCCTGACTACCGATCCTAGGTGCCCCCCACCCCTGTGCCCCTCATTCGTCCCTCCTTGCTTCCCCAATCTCCACCATTCACTTGACAACTGCTGGGATGCAGGACTTGGAACTCCTTGCAGTGTTCTCCCATGAGGACTCCTCTTTCATTGCAGCTTCTCCTGAGTCAGAAACATCCCACATCTCCCATACTGGTGCCTTTCAATGACTCCAGCTTATGAAGTTCATGCCTTTGAGCTCTATAATGTTTTGCCCATTCTTGTCATCTACCACCATCACAGGCATTCTTCATTGTTGACTTAGGGAATAAACTTCGATCATTACGTGAAGAACTCATCCAACATTCCAAGCCTCTGGTGCCTTCTCATCACCTCTGTCAACCTTTAGCTTTAGAGAGAATGAAAAGCCAAAGCATTTTCTCCTACAAATCCTCTTCAAAAAAAACTATCAAATTATAAGCTGGAGACCAATTCAGTTGTTTTTCAGCCAGTCCTGCATGCATGTTTGTTGTGTGTGTGTGTGTGTATGACATTTATTATCCCAGCAGTATATAAAACTACCATTTGCTTCATGTCATCACCAATACTTGGGATTTTCAGTCTTTTTCATTTTATTTGTTTTTACTTTATTTTTTTAAAGATTTTATTTATTTGAAAGAGAGCACAAGCAGGAGTAGGGGCAGAGGGGGAGGGAGAAGCAGGTTCTCCACTGAGCAGGGAGCCTGACGTGGGGCTCCTTCCCAGGACCCTGGGATCATGACCTGAGCTGAAGGCAGATGCTTAATCAACTAAGCCACCCAGGTGCCCAGTCTTTTTCATTTTAGTTATTCTAGGGGACTTATCACATTACACTGTGGTTTCAATTTGCATTTTCCCAATGACTAGCGAAGTTTTTAAATCTGTTTATTGACTATGTGGATATTCTCTATTATGAAGTTCCAATTCAAAGTTTATCATTTTTTTAATAGGCTGTCCACTTTAAAGTTATTTTAGTTGTGGAGTTTCTTTATATATCTGGAAAGGAGTCCTTTATTATTTATATATATAGAGAGATATATGCATATATATATACGGATATATATGCATATATATATATATATATATGAAGGTAAAACTATACAAATTAAGGAATGACAAGGATTAATTAACTGTTGAAAAAAGGCAAAAAAATCAGAAGGAACTACTCTACAAACATCTACACTTATAAGGGACTATCTATGTAAACATCTTTTCTTTAAGTTTTAAAATCTAGATAAAAAGGAAAATTTTCTGGGAAACACATACTACCAAAATTGACCCCATTAGAGATATATAGTTCCAACACACTATAAATTCGAAACAAAAGAAAACTTGTTTGTTATTAAACCAGTATAATGTTGAAGTGGGGAGAGAACCTCAAGCAGACTCCCCACTGATCACAGAGCCTGATGTAGGCCTCAACCCCAAAACCCCGAAATCATGAGCTGAGCCAAAACTAAGAGTCAACGCTTAACCGACTCAGCCACCCAGGTGCCCCTAGAAGCATTTCTATTCAGACCTGAAATAGGGGGAATATGCACAGTATCTCCTTCACTATTATACTGAAAGTACTAGCAAAAGGACTTAGATAAAATAAATCAATTAAAGTTATAAGAATTGGTAAGGAAGAGGTGAACCTTTTTACTTATGAATGATGTGGCATCTGGAAAATGCTAACGAGTAACAGTAGTGCCTCAATAAAATAATTCTGTAAGGCAACAGAATATGAAATTAATATTCAGAAATACCTTTCATATATATTGCACTATAAGGTAATAATATAACCACACTGAAAGGGAGAGGAAAGAAAATTAACCTAAGTAACTTTTGAAAAAGTGTTTTGCTTGCTTAACGTAAGGCTACCCACATGCTGTATTGTAGTTAAAGATTTGTTTTTCACAGTGGTATGAAATTGCAATTTAAAACACTTTGTGTATTTACAGATTAATAATGAAATCTATTGATGATAATTAGAGTGATGTTTCTCATTGTTAAAAATCACTAGTAATGGAGGGGAGTTTGCCAGAATGAACCCTGTGATGTGGGAATGAAGTCAGATCTATCAGTGAAATCGTATTTGGGTTTGTGTGTATAGACACAAATAGATATAAAAACAATAGATTGTGTATATGCTTGTTTGTATATATGTACATATGTCCTAGCTCAGTTAGGTGAGAGAGGACCTAGAAGCAATGACCAAGTTCAATGAGCACACCGAACACCCAGATCTTGGTTTCCAAATACCCTTCTTCAATAAAATGAATGGAAAATCCTAGGAGAAATGGTTGATTTCAGGAATGAGGCAGAGAGGAGAATAAGGGAATGGGGCAAGAAGAGACAGCAAGATCTTGTAATGTCAGAAAGGAAGCAAATGCTCAAAATTTGATGGCATGTCAAAAGAATAAAGGACCCAGCCTAAAGGAGCTCCCAATGGCTAAACCTAGAATAAAGTGAACTAACTAGAGTGGATTTGATCTCCTGGAATAAATAAATATCCTTGAGTCTATACTACAAGTAAGCAATTACATGAATAAATAAGGACGAGACAGCTTATTTTTAGAGTAGATTTCAAATTAATATAGAAGGAATGATGCAAATAAAAAATCATTTCACAAACACCAGAATAATAATTATTGCAGAAGCAAGAATCACTGATAGAGGGTAACGTTACTGGGCAAATAACACAGGATACTTACATAGTCTAAAACTGTCTCCCCACAAGATACTTATTAACTATAAAAATTTATATATATGATTTATATATTTTATAATTTATATATATAAATTAGTGGGGAAAACTGACATATTCCACCTCAATCAAGTAATCAATCTTAGTATCACCAGGAATCAAACATGTCAATATTATGTACCTCCTGATATGAGACACTGAGATTACCTTATCATTTCTCAAGTATTCCTGCCAAAATGAGGAACCTGAGGGGTGCCTGGGTGGCTCAATCAGTTAAGCGACCAACTCTTGGTTTTGGCTCAGGTCTTGATCTCAGGTTGCTGAGATCAAGCCCTGTATGGGGCTCCTCACTCAGCAGGGAGACTGCTTATCTCCATCTCCCTCTGCCCCTCCCCTGACTCACATGGTCTCTTTCTAAATAAATCTTAAAAAAAAAAAAAGAGGAACCTGAACTTAATCATGAAGAAATGTCAGACAACACAAATTCAGAGAAATTCCCCAAACTGAATGGACAGCACTCCTCAAAAATGTCAAGGTCATGAAGATACATGAAGTCTAAGTTCCCTACCTCAAGGGAAGATAGATATGACAGCTAAACTCAATGTATGATCTTGGATTTGATCCTCAACTAGAAAAAGGACATTTGTAGCACAATTGGCAAATTTTTAAAAAGGCTTATGAATTGTATCAATATTAATTTTGTATAATATTATGTTTGTATATTTGTATAATATTATGTTATTATATAAGATGTTGACACTTCGTGAAGCTGGGTGATGGGCTTATAAGAACCCTTATTTTTTTTTTTTTTAAGATTTTATTTATTTGCGAGAGAGAGAATGAGAGACAGAGAGCATGAGAGGGAGGAGGATCAGAGGGAGAAGCAGACTCCCTGCTGAGCAGGGAGCCTGATGTGGGACTCGATCCCGGGACTCCAGGATCATGACCTGAGCCGAAGGCAGTTGCTTAACCAACTGAGCCACCCAGGCGCCCAAGAACTCTTAATAATACTTTGGCAAATGTTTTAAAATTCAACTTGCTTCAAAATGAAAGTTTAAAAACATTTTAAAAGCACCTGGGAAAAAGACTAGCAAACTAAATTCAAAGATAATAGATAAAAAGAATGAATAAAAATGAATACAATAATCAATTGAGTTGAAACCAGGTATATAATGGAAAAAAACAAACGCTGTTTCTAGAAACTCTTAAGACATTAGGAAAAGAGAAACTTAGCAGTATCACATGAAAATAAGGACATCTTTGCAGTAAACAAGTGTCAGAAAAAAAACTTTATGCCAGTAACTTACAAAACAGAACAGTCAAGAAACACACCCGCACATATATAGCTACCTAATTTATGACAAAAATGCCATCTCAATGAATGCAGAAAACCATGAATTGGATCTTTCAGTAAATGGCGCTTGATAAATTGAAAATGCATGTGGAAAAAGAAATGGGTCTTGACCACTGCCTCACACTTTACCCAAAACATAAAAATAATGCCAGATGGATTATAGACTAATATGAAAGGTAAAATGAGATAGCTTTTAGAAAAATGGCTTTTTTTGTAAAAACCTAGTGTTAGCAGATATAGGAAATGAAATTCACATGTGACTGGTCCAGTGTAAATTGGTTCACTTACTTTAAAAGATTGTGTAGCTAAAGGTGAACAAATGCACAGTTTTTGATCAGCAATTGCACTCCTAGGTACATCCTAGGGAATGACCATGTGTGCGCATCAAAAGATGTGAACCAGAATCTTCACAGCTTTTTGACTCATGAAAGCCAGAAACCACCAACAAGACAAACTCTCATCAATAGAACTGATTAATATATTATGCTCTGTTTGTAAAATTGACCGCTCTCCAGCCACAAGGGTATTAAAATACTGTTGCCTATAACACCATCAATCCTACAGAGATAATATTGAGTGACAACAAAAACAAAAATTGAGCATAGGGTATTGCAGTTATATAAAATTCAAAAAACTGATAACACTAATTTATAGTGGAAAAATGCATGATAGTAATTACCTCTGGGGTATTAATTAGGAAGGGTGACACAGGAGTTCTTTGGGCTAGAGATAATATTCTGTACCTTTATACTATGGGGGGTTACACAAGTATAACCCAGGAGCCATCATGTTCACTAGGCTGTACACTTAAGATTCATATGGTTTACTTTGTGTATGTAATAATTCAGTGAATTTTTTTCCTGAATGTATCCTTTTGTCTCAATTTTCATAGTTTAAACACGCCATATTCTCAGAGCTTTCCAAAGGATGCAAATAAAACCAAGTACTAATTTCTGAGAATATATTCTTCCATAAAATAAAAGAAAGGAAAAGAACTATTTTTTATATTTCAACCCCTTTGCGAAAATGGATGCTTTAGTTATCTGTTTACCACTTGGTAGAACAAGAAAAGATAATATCTGGCTTTTACTATAAATGCTGACTATTCCATCTGTTACAAAGTGTTTATTTCTTCTCAAAAGATGGCAGGAGATATTGGATACTGGTAATACTGCAGAGTTAGCACTCTGGGCTAGCTTGGAAATATTTTTAATTTCTGTGTACCAAACTGAGTGCTTTGAAACATTTTAATGAGGCATTATATTTTTCTAAACTAACAATATACTTCTAGCTTAGCTATATAAAGGTGCTAATGCAAAACCATGTATTTCAATTTTCCTCAACATTAAACTGCAATGACAATCACATTTTCTTCCAATAAGGATAGAATTTCTAGAATTTTCCATCTCTATCAACTCAAATCAATCTACTAACAGTAGTGACTTTGAGATCTCAACTGCAGTCATCCATGATTTTCTCTGAAAGTCCCATTTTAAAAAAAATGAATATATTGTCCCTTAAGGATTTCATAGTCTATTATGGAAGACAGAATTATAACTAAATCATAATTGACATATGAAACATGAGTACTAGTCATACAAGTACTGATTTCTACCAATAGAATGTCAGATGTTCAGGATCTCTATTAGCCTCTAAAATGCCCACAGGGTCTATAATACAGTGCCTTCAATAAGGCCAGTTATCAATATATTGTTTTTCTAAATTCTAAAAGGTAACATGCTTATGGCAAAAGAAAAATGTTATGATCAACACCTTCTATTAAAAGAAGGCTGGGAAATACATAAATACTCAATTTTAAAAAGCAAAATAAATTAAGTCTGGCAATTGGGATATGTTCCAATTATCTAGAAAATGTCCTCATCTACCACCTTTCTGTTCAACCCCATTTCCAAGTAAATGAGATATTATTGCGCATACATACAATGTCATTTACAGATCCAGAAAAAAAAATAAGGAAATGCAATAGAACCATATACAGTCATATTTCTTCTAGAACCTTAATAAAGTTTTATGGCATACAAGTATTTTTGTCCATTATACTGTAGAGGTCCTCTTTGACTTTTGTTTAATTCTAATCATACAATATTCTTCATTCCTCTGAATTTAACTCTTCCATTGCCATTACCAATGTTTCAATTTGTAGGATTCATCTAACTACCGAAGCATTATCAGAACCCAAATAGAGGCATATTATCTTACTAATTAATGCTCTCCAGGAGACTTAAAAGTTAATATCGGCCATGCTGCAGAAATAATGACCACTGAAATCACAGCTCTAACACAGACTTAAGTGAACACACTCAAATACCCATTTCTTTAGTAGGAGTTTAGCAAAAGATGGAGAAGTTAACCAAAATAGCCTGTGCAAAAGCAAAGATTACATTGGCTCATAGCTGTACTAAAATGCTACCTTAGCTGATAGTCACAAGCTCTGCCTTCAGGATTCTGACAGTGATGTAAACACCACACAAAGAAATATTGAAGAATTACATAATCCGTTCTTCAACCAGTTGTTAGCTCGTTTGCTGTAGATTTAAACACTGCCACGGGCTTCTAGTGATTGGCAACTCACACTGTGGAAAATGTCACTGGGCTTTGCTACCCTACTAGCTGTGCTCCACAGAGCAGAAAATTAAGCTTGACATATTTGGGGGAGGAGTTTTCCGATTTGTAAGAATTTATAAAAATAGCCATACTTATTCATTCCAGGGTCACATTTGTAAGTTTTAATAGCTCTGAGATAAATTTAATTTTATTACACATGCTAAAATCTTAGGTCATTCTCTTTTAAAATCTAGCTAATTGTCTCTTAGGTAAATAGACTTCGGTTTCTAACTTTAAAAGATATATATACATACAGTACTATATCTAAAAATCTACACCATTTGAAAATAAACTGAAGAAAAATCAGTATCTAAAATCATGCATTTTTGCTTCAGTTTATTGTGATTCCTTTTAAGTAAAGACAAATCTGAAAAACTAATTGTATATCAAAATACGAGTTTCATTCTGAATAAACTAGATTTAATGTACAAATGGAATTGTTAGATTATACTGGGTTCAAATTTTATTTTATACATTTCCTTTGAACTATACTAAGATTTAAAACTATCCTTTAGTTTGTGTCAGCATATTTGAAATATTTATTTTTTTCTTTCTATTATAAGTAGAATTGTACATCACAAATTGCTGAACTTACTTACAAATCCTAAATAAAACCTTGAAGTCCTGGGGCACCTACGTGGCTCAGTCCTTTAAGCGTCTACCTTCAGCTCAGGTCATGATCCCAGGGTCCTGGGATCGAGCCCCGCATTGGTCTCCCTGCTCGTAGGAAGCCTGCTTCTCCCTCTCTTCCCTACTCATTCTCTATCTCTCTCACTCACTCTCTCTCAAATAAATTCCTAAAAAAAACAAACTTGGGGAGCCTGGGTGGCTCAGTCAGTTAAGCATCTGACTCTTGCTTTCTGCCTCAGGTCATGATCTCAGGGTTGAGAGATCAAGCCCCACATTGGGCTCCACACTGAGTGTGGAACCTGCATAAGATTCTTTCTCTCTCATCCTCTGCCCCTCCCCCCACTTACACACACTCTCTCTAAAAAAAAATAAACAAAAAAACCCTATGAAGTCCTGAAATATGCCACACAATAAGATCACCAATGAACAAAAATATTCATAGTACTGCTTCTAGAAAAGTTTGCCCAACTTTTTCAATAACATCAAACCATGTTTTTAATCACTCAGAGGCATGTGCCAACTTCATCAAAATGAAGATACACCTCCTTGCCTCTTGCCAGATTTCTTTCTTACCCGACTTTGGCTATTCTCTCATGCAACATAAAAGGAGAATCTTATGCTTCCAGGCTCTATCTGCAATATGCCAGGCCCATTTTATTATGTATGCCCAAACACTCTGGCCTTCAGAGAAAAATGCTCCCACATCTCTCCATTTCCTTGACACCTTACCCCTCATGTTTCTGCAGTTAGCCTCTCACCAACACTTCTCTTACCATGCCTTGGAAAGCCATCCCTTCTGCCTTTTAAAAGTCCTATCGATCAAGCTTATGCCATTTACTTAGCACCTGCTAAGTCAAACTCACTGCTCTAAATGGCTGTGATAAATACACGTATACATGGACCACAGGGAACACATATATACACAGACCACAGGGCAGCTTCCTTTAAACCAAGGTAAATGTCCTGTGATTCCTGTTTCATAAAGTAGCCCCTGATGCCTGAGAAGTCTCCTAGCAAACATCCACTTCCCCACACACAACACCTTGTCTTTTCTTTAAGCTTTCCATTTGAATAAAGAAAAACCAACATTCCCTTTCCCCAATAACCACCACTCAGAATTCTGTAGACACTCTTGCCTTTTTCCTGAAAACATACACTCATGACCAGTATTTTATGGAAATGTCTAAGCCCATTTTCTTATTTGGCTTCATGTTTCCTTATCAATGATCCTCTCTATGTGACTCTCTATTACTTTTGTACAGGTGGTTGTAGATTCATGGAGAAGAGGGGCCACTTGTGACTTTTTTAGTCCTTGGCACAATTAAACATTAATGTCCTCTGTGATTATGAGGATTATCCACCTGGAATTACAGATGTTCCTTTACTCATTCCTCTTAAGTCTTCTGAGCACAACCGTACCACCAAAAGGCTATATATCAAGTACAGGGGAAGTAACTGCAAGAAAGCAAGCATTTGAGTCACAATTTTAGCTCTCAGAAAACTCTGTTTTTAAATGATCTATTGAAAGTCAGGAGTTGATAGCATTTAAAATACAAATCACACACCAAAGCTTTCTGGTTTTTAATTGTTTGCTCTCTGCCTCCGGAACACTTGGCTGCTCATCTCCTATTTTGTTTTGCTTTGTTTTGTCTTATTCTTCCTTTCTCTCTTTATGTCCCAGGGGATGCACTGGCTCCATAAAGGCTTCCTCCTGAGCGTGGGGCAACAAGTCACAATGCCTCGTTGATCAACCTTCCTTCTGGAGCTGACATGTTTCAAATGACCTGAAGTGGATACAGCTGTTCAGTCTAGTTATTACAAGCAGCATCAAGGAGGAGACCCATGCCGAGCAAAACCACCACAGCATAGCCTCCTTCGGGTCCCCCAAGAGGCTGTGGGATCCGGCAACTGGCACTCATCAGATCTCCGTTTCTCCATCACAAGGTAGTTCCCTCTTCATTACGAAAGGCTCTCTCTGCAACTTTTTCCTGTTTTGCTTTTTTATTTTTTAAATGATGAACAAATTTGGCTTAGAGGAAACAATAGTTTCTGACTAAGAATGAAAAACATTTTATATCCTAAAACGCGGAAATCTTGAAACTTTATATTTTAAATACATAGTTAAATAGATCTTATTTATAATTAATAGTTTATATATTTAAATATATTTTCCCTACTATGTTTTTCAAGTTTTCTTTTTTTTGTCATGTAGTTTAGTGTTAGGCTCATCAGTGTTTAATGAGTTTCTGTCAACATCTAGGTACTTTGAAGTTACATATTCTCTGTCCCTGTGACAAAAAGATCTATAGATTAAAAAAATACACTAACTCGGTGCCTGGGTGGTTCAGTCGGTTAAGCATCCGACTCTTGATTTTGGCTCAGGTCATGATCTCACAGATCGAGCCCCACTTCCAGTTCCACACTGGGTGCAGGGCCTGCCTAAGATTTTCTCTCTCCCTCTCCCTCTGACCCTATTTATTATTATTAAAATAATAAATCTTAAAAAATGCATGAACTCAAATTTGTAATTCCTACGTTGCTGCTAACAATCACACATTTCCCCCTACATATGGTCTGAGCAGTCTTAGTGCCCAGATGTGTACTACTCAAATGCATTAAACTCTCAGGCTAGGAAATAGAAACAGTCACTGGCTATCACTCCCACTGGTGACAGGTGCGGAGGCTCTGTGCAAAGCATAAGCTCCCTGGTCTTCAGGTCACAGAGCAAGATGATCTCCATACGTCCTTATCTACTAAGCATAACCTTCTTTTAAACCAACATCACCTCTATGTGCATATGTGTCACAGCAGCTGCTCAAAATTTTAAAATTCAGGCTAGGCCTTCACAATCTTCATGCTATTTAGGAAGAGACTGGAGGTACAGGTGGGCTCCCAACTTTCCTGCAATTACTCTTCTTAAAAAGAAATCTCTCCCTATGCACACATCAGAATGCTAAAATCAGTGACAACACACAATGCTGGCCAGGGTGTAGAGAACCTGAGTCACTCATACATTGCTGGTGGGAGCGTAAAATTACATAGCCACTCTAAAAATGGTCTGGCAGTATCTTATCAAACTCAACATGGGTGATGGGCATTCAGGAGGGCACTTGTTGTGATGAGTACTGGGTGTTAAATGTAAGTGTTGAATCACCAAATTCTACTCCTGAAACTAATCTTACACTCTATGTTAACAGGAATTTAAATAAAAAATTGAAACCATACACACATTCAACATGCACTTAACACACAACCCAGCAATTGCACTCTTGGGCATTTGTCCCACAGAAATGAAAACCTATCTTCACATAAAAACCTATACACAGGGGCACCTGGGTGGCTCAGTTGGTTGAGCGTCTGCCTTCGGCTCGGGTCGTGATCTCAGGGTCCTGGGATCGAGCCCCACATCGGGCTCCCTGCTCGGCGGGAAGCCTGCTTCTCCTTCTCCTACTCCCCCCGCTTGTGTTCTCTCTCTCCGTGTCAAATAAATTAAAAAAAAAAAACTATACACAATTGGGGAACCTGAGTGGCTCAGTCGGTTAAACATCTGACTCTTGATTTCAGCTCAGGTCATGATCTCAGGGTCAGGAGATGGAGTCCTGTGATGGGACATGTTCTGCACAGAGTCTGCCTAAGACTCTGTTTCCCTCTCCCCTGTCCCTCCTCCTTGCTTGCTCTCCCTCTAAAATAAACAAATCTTAAAGAAAAAAACCTGTACACAATTGTTCATAGTAACTTTGTGTCCATAAGAGCCCAAGACGGGAAAAGCCTAAATGACCCAATGGGTAAAAGGCCATGGAACACCATTCAGCAATAAAAAGGTATTCACTATTGTTAGGCAAAACAGCTTGGATGATTCTTTTTTTAAAGATTTTATTTATTTATTTGACAGAGAGAGACACAGTGAGAGAGGGAACACAAGCAAGGGGAGCAGGAGAGGGAGAAGCAGGCCTCCTGCCGAGCAGGGAGCCCAATGCAGGGCTCGATCCCAGGACCCTGGGATCATGACCTGAGCTGAAGGCAGATGCTTAACGACTGAGCCACCCAGGTGCCCCAGCTTGGATGATTCTCAAGAGAATTATGCTGAGTGTAAAAAGTCAATCCCCAAAGGTTAAATACTGCATGATTCTATTTATGTAATATTCTTGAAATAACAAAATTATAGAAGTAGAGAACAGTGGTTGCCAGGGGTCAGGGATAGAAGATATATAGCTTTAAAAGGGTAGCAGAAGGGAACCACATGAGTATGGAAAGTTCTGGATCTTGATTGTTCTAGCGGTTACACAAATCTACACATCTGATGAAACTCTATAGTTAGGGATTCCACAGCCCAAGAGCAGCATGAAATATAACTGGTAGGAAGCAACTACATCTACTTTTAGCTTCCTCTGATCCCAGTCTGAAATGTGTACTGCCATGTACGGTAACTGAAATAAATTCACAAGGGGCTCAGCAGCATGCTTGAGATTGCAGAAGAAGAATCACGGAACCTAAATAGGCCATAAGAATTGTGCAATATTAAGAATGGAAAGAAAAAAAATGAATAGAGGCCTATAGGATATCATTAAGCATACTAACATATGTGCAAATGAGGGTCCCAAAAAGAAAGGATAAAAAGGAATTTTTAAGAAATGGCTGAAAACTTTCCAAATTTGATGACAAACATGAATCCACAAAAAGCCCAAAGAATCCCCAAAAAACAAAAAAAGCACAACATCTAGGAACATCCTAGTCAAATTACTGAAATGCCAATACAAAGAAAATCATGGAGGACACAAGAGGAAAAATGACTTCTCACATACAGGGAGGTCAGAAGGCAGTAGGATGACATATTCAAATGTTGGGTGTTTAAGAACAATATCTGTCAACTGAGAATCCTATATCCAGCAAAACTTTCCTTCTAAATAAAGATGAATAAAAGATATTTACAGATAAGCAAGGGCTGAGGTAATCCCCTGCTAGCATACCTGCCCTAAAGGAAATCCCTTAGCTGAATAGAAGTCATGCCCAAGGGTAACTTAAACCCACAGGAAGAAATAAAGCACCAAAAAAGGTCAATACATAGGATCATAGGATAAAAGACTGAACATATATTTTTCTTCTCTTGATTGATTTTAAAGTTAACTGCATAAAGAGTTGTAAAATGATCATTGCACTTAAAGATGTAAAAATAGGACAGTAGTAACACAAGCAGATGGAAGGAAATGTAGCTTTATTGCAACTAAGTTTCCAAGTTTTATGGCATTTTATTATTAACCTAAAGTAATGCATATTGTAATTCCCAGAGCAACCACTAGACAACATACATGTAATAATGCTTTTTACCTCTGAAATATTAAGTCAAAAGCTAGATCTTTGTTCCCACAATGATGTGAATAGCTTGGCCATTAGGGAGAAAAAATAAAACAAATCAAAACCCTATGCCTATCAGTATAAATGTATCTTATTTCTCCTCTTTAGCAAGAGAGTCTGATTTTTCAAGTGGAATTATATTTAATTGCAACAAATCATAACTTTGGCCAAACATTTATAGACATATATAGATATTGTCCAAATGACTCATTTATTTGATATAGTCAGGGGCCACATTCTCCAATAAAAATGCTCTAAGTCTGGATTTCACCAACCAAAGTTCTAATTATCAAACGGGTTTCTATCATCCTGAAACTCTGAAAACAGTCTATCTAGGTCCTAATTACTCAACAATCTCTTGTGATGTTTTCAGATATAAATAAAAGAATGGAAAAGTTTGAACCATTTTAAGGGAGTTTGGGGAAACTGAGTTTTTCTTAAAAACTTAGGGTTCTGAAGGAAAAAAGTCTGAATCCCTTTAAAAGTCTATTTCTAAATCTGATGGAGAAGAGCTAAGAGCTAAATTATTTATTTTCAACAAGGGGACTGTTTCTCATGGAAAGTGAGAAATCTTAGATGTTACTATGGTTTGTGTTCCAAGGGCCAGAGGACATCAGCAGGATATATGTATCTGTGGTATTAAAGTTTCATGCGGCAGTGATTAGAAAAAAAAATACAAGATTCTTAGTGGGGCAATGATGAAAATAACAGATAATTTCCAAAAATTTATTTGTCTCTCGCCTCCACATTTTTAAAAAAATTTCATTACAGTTAAGAACATGTCTGTTATCCTTACAAAAAGTGAACTTTTTACCTAACAATGTGAGATAACATTACAAATACAAAACACTTGCCATGCATATTTCTAAAGGTTATTTTAAAAAGTCTGTAGTATTTCTGACCGTTCATGCCATAAATCAAACACAATACAGACAAATGGACAAATAGCCAAGTAATCTCATGGAAAAACTTGATTTTTTTTGCTCTTTACTTTCATAATATGTAAATTCTATAATAGTAACTTGGTATACAGCTCTATCTAGTATTCAGTTTTATTACCCTGCAGCTGTTGAACAAAAACAGCAAGAACTGTGCTAATCTAGTACACTGGCATTTCTTGGCTGACCTAAATTATAAAGGACTGACTTCAAGACCATCCAGCAAACAAATTTTAAGCACCAATTACATCCAAACACATCTTATAGTTATTTATTCAGAAGTCACAGTGTAGATACATCAGAGGAACCAGCATAGTATAATTTCAGAAGAATTAGTTGGCATATTGCTTTCAGAGCTATTTGAAAAATAAACCCAATAATTTGATTCAATATTTTTAGATTCAAGAACGTATCCATTATGATCACTTTCCTAATTGCATCTTCAAGTTGCCTTCATCTTACCAAATAAGTTTTATTTTTAATAAAAGTTTACAAAGCTTCCAAACTAAGTTAAATGTATGCACTTCTTTCAGAAGTACTAAGAAATCAAATTATTCCTTAGGAAATTAGCAGTTTTACCAAATGTTATACCAAAAAAAGTGATTTACAGAAACAGAAGGAATACTCAGAAATAGTAAATTAGTTTCTTCAGGAATCTTAAGTGGGTTGTTTTAAAAAAGTACTACTTTAGTATTTAGTTGATCACATATTTTACTCAAAAAGCTAAAAAAAAATAGTGAATCTTGTTTTATCAATGTGTACTTGTACAAAGAAGATAAGCAATGCATTCACTTTAATAACTTTTAAATCAGAGAGCAAGATACATAATACAACCACACTGGGAAAAATTCCTGATTCTCATGAGAAAAAAGTTTAAATGTAAGACCTAAGACATAGTTTTAATGATGATAAATCAGAGGCACCATTATAGTTAAAGTTTTGATTGTAAATTTTAGGAATTTTCTAACAAAACTGTCCTTCCTACCCATTACATTTTTCTCTCCAAGTTTTGCCAATGGTATTTAAATTTTATGATTTAGATATCATGAGGGTTAGTTTTGTGTTAACTTGGCTAGGCCGTGGTACCCAGACATTTGGACAAACATGCCTGGATGTTGCTGTTAAGGGATTTTTAGATGAGATCATCAACTAAAGCAAATAACCCTCCATAATGTGGATATCCCTCACCCAATCAGTTGAAGACCTTACATAAAAGACTGACTTGCCCAAGAAAGAGGGCATTCTGTCAGCAGACAGCCTTTGTACTCTATCTGCAACATCAGCTTTTCCCTGGGTCTCCAGATTGCTGGTCTCTTCTTCAGATTTTGAACTTGCCAATCCCTGCAATCATGAGCTTACTCCTTAAAATAAATCTTTCTCTGTCTCCATGTACATGCATATACTCTATATCCTAGTAATTCTGTTTCTCTGGAGAATCCTGACTAGTACAAGTTATAAAGCTTCATTTTTAAGGGTGGTATAATATTACTGAAACATTTTTAGATTAATTAAAAATTCATCCCATATAATGCTATTTGAAATACAACTGCTATTAAAATTTACATTTCTCTGTGGTAAGGGGAGTTGAGACAGACACACACAGACAGAGCCGGGGAGCTGTTTTTCCAAGGGAAGGAAACAGATTCAGATAAGCAAAGACAGATCTGTAAGGTCACAAAATCATGTGGTGGGAGAGCCAGAAATAGAACTGCCTCTCCCTATAGCTGAGATGTACTCTTCAGCTGGAATAATTCTTCCAAATAGTGTGTGTGTCCTTGTGCATGTGTGTACCTGTGTGTATGTGTATATTTTACTGAGAAGCCAAATACTGTTCTTATACCTTGTCTCTGGCTGACAAGAGCTCCCCAGTCTCATACTCTGATTATAATCATCAAGAACTAGAATCAGGGGCGCCTGGGTGGCTCAGTCAGTTAAGCGCCTGCCTTCAGCTCAGGTCATAATCTCAGGGTCCTGGGATTGAGCCCCATGTTGGGCTTTCTACGCAGCGGTGAGTTTTCTTCTCCCTCTCCCTCTGTGTTGTCTCGCTCTCACCCTTGCTATCTCTCAATAAATAAAATCTTAAAAAAAAAGAAAAAAAGAAAAGAAACTGGAATCATTACCAATCCCTTAGTTACCTACAACATGTATTTCTAATTCTAATTCAAATAATTCAATATTGTTTGATTGCCCTAGAATTATAATACCCATCTAAGGACACTGTCTTATATTTTCTGCAGTAAAATTAAAACACCTACTGAACAGCCAGGTACAATGCTGGAAGAGTAAGAACAAATGCTCCACTTCAATGCCATAGTTAGTGACAGAATTATGCCCAAGAGGGGAACAAACAGGACAGAAGTTTTGCCCAGAGTGAAAGGGAACAGAAATGTGTGGATGGGGCTGGGAGGCCTGGCAAATGGTATCAGGGAAGAATTCTGAGAGGAAATAAAACCTGGCTCAACTCTTGCCTTAGTGGGCGGAAAAAAAAAAAAAAAGAATGGTGCTGAGGTGATGAACTAGAATAATCCAGGGATGTGGATGGACATACAAAGGACTGGGCAGGATATGGAGCTGGGGCAGGCTTGAGTAGGGGGAGTGATATAGTCATGAATGCACGGTTGTCACAATTGCTGTTACAGGATTGGACAGGGAGCACGACTGGAGGCTGAAAAACTAAGTAGAAGGCCAGCACTGTATCCCCAGTGAGAAGGCAAGGATTGGAGTCTCAGCACAAAGGTAGTCTGACCAGAAGGAGGGGCTGGATTTGAAAAACAATGTCGAGTGGCAAAATTGGCAGGACATACAGAATGTTTCAAGTGTGGAGGAGAAAGGGCATGATCTAAAGATTTGAGCTGAGCTTGAGAAGGTAGACAGAAAAACAAATCTGGAGTGGGGAGGAAAAAGTAGGAGGGCTGTAACATCATGAATACAAAGTTCCTGTAGAATATTCACATTAATTTGTTCACTTATCTATTGAGTAGGAGGCCTGGAGCTCATGAAAGAAGTCAGGATGGAAATAGAAGCTGGAGCACCAAAGGTATACAAGTAGTTAAAACTATAGTACTTAACGAGATCACTCAGCCAAAGCAGCATTTTTAAAGAGAAATTGGGGGGCGGGCACCTGGGTGGTGCAGTTGGTTGAGCATCCAACTCTTGATTTTGGCCCAGGTCCTGATCTCAGGGCATGAGATCAAGCCCCTTGTGGGGCTCTATGCTCAGTGGGGAGTCTGCTCGAAATTCTCTCTCTCTCCCTCCTCCTCGGCCCACCCCCCAGCTCATGCACAGTCATGCTCTAAGATAAGTAAATCTTAAAAAAAGAAAGAAAGAAAGAAAGAAAGAAATTGCTTCTCAATGAGTTTCTCTTTTCCTTGGTGTTTCTTTTATCATCATTATCTACCTAATCTTATTTTAGGATTTAATGGCACCAACAGCTAATTCCAATTTCATGTATCTGGGAAGAGAAAGGAAACAGAGCTTGGATTCTGTCTCCACTAGAGGAACATTGCTAGGGACCTCAGAAAGAAAGGTGAAACAGTGGCACTAAGTACAGTGTTTTTTGTTTTTTTATTCCCATTCTGTTTCTCTATTCCCTAATTCTATTGTATGTGTATATGCATGTGTATTTTTGATGTTTTTCAAAGCTAAGGCATGCTTGTGATATCTGTGGAAAATACAAAAAATAAAATGCTAACCTCCCTCTGCATCCTTCATCTGAAGTAATCAATGAACTCTAACAACATATGATTCCACAACAGTCAGCACAGTGTACAGGTGGCCCCTGAAGACGAAAGTTATACATGGAGTTTTGACTTTTGGGGTGGTGGCGCCCCTAAGCCCTGGGTTATTCCAGGGTCAACTGTACATTTTTAGTCTAAAATAACATAATCAAGGAAGACCCTGGGAAGATGGCAGAGTAGGAGGACCCTGAGCTCACCTTGTCCCATAGACACAACTAGAAAACCTTCACATCAGCATAAAAACCTGAAAAACAACCTAGAGACTGGCAGAACTAAAGGTAGAGAGGAGGTCATATAGAAGGTCAGAAGGGCAGAGATGAAGTTTAGGAGTGAAATGGACCTTGACTATGTGTCACTGGGAGGGAGCTGGGTCACAGAGAAGGGCGAGAAACAGACTATCACACCAGGGGGCCCACAAGGGGAAGACCAATCCCTATAACATTTGGCTTTGAAAGTGGAAGGGGCCAAATTTCCTGAGTTCTTACAGCCAGAGGGACTTAAGGCCTAGAATTTTAAAAATTTGTGGGCTCATTTGGATAAATGTCTGTTCATGTCTTCTGCCCATTTTTTAATTGGGTTATTTGTTGGGTGCTGAGTTGTATAAGTTCTTTAATATATTTTGGATCCTAACCCTTTATCAGGTATGTCATTTGGAAATACCTTCTCCTATTCAATAGGTTGCCTTTTAGTTTGTCTATTGTTTCCTTTGTTGTACAGAAGGTTTTTATTTTGATGTAGTCCCTGCAGTTTAATTTTCCTCTTACTTCCTTTGTCTCAGGAGACATTTTGAGAAAAATGTTGCTAGGGCCACTATCAGAAATTCCTGCCTGTGCTCTGTTCTAGGATTTTTATGGTTTCAGGTCTCACATTCAGGTCTTTCATCCATTTTGAGTTTATTTTGTTGTATGGTGAAAGTGGTCCAGTATCATTGTTTTGCATGTAGCTGTTCAGTTTCCCCAACACCATTTGTTGAGATGGTCTTTTTCCCATTGTATATTCTTTCCTCCTTTGTGGAAGATAAATTGACCATATAGTTGGGGGTTCATTTCTGGGTCTTCTATTCTCTTCTATTGATCTATGTACCTATTTTTATGTAAATTCCTCAAAAGGTTAAAAATAGAACTACCCTACAATCCAGCAATCACACTACTAGGTATTTACCACAAAAAAAATATAAAAACACTAATTGAAAGGGATACCTATACCCCTATGTTTATTGTAGCATTATTTACAATTGCCAAATTATGGAAGCAGCCCAAGTACCCATCAATTAATGAATGGATAAAGACGATGTGGTATATACTATACAATGGAATATTACTCAGCCATAAAAAAGAATGAAACCTTGCATTTTACAAGAACATGGATGGGGCTAGAAAGTATTATGCAAAATGAAACAAGTTAAAGACAAATAACCTATGATTTCACTCCTATGTTGAATTTAAGAAATAAAAGAACAACAACAACAAAAAAGACAAACCAAGAAACAGACTCTTAACTATAGAGAACAGAGTTACCAGAGGGGAGGTGGGTGGGAATTAAGGAGGGAACTTGTTGTGATGAGCACCAGGTGTTGTATGGAAGCATTGAATCAGTATACTGTACACCTCAAACTAATAGTACACTGTATGTTAAGTAACTAGAATTTAAATTAAAACTTAAAAACCCTGGGGCACGTGGGTGTCTCAGTCGGTTGAGTGTCTGCCTTCAGCTCAGGCCATGATCCCAGGACCCTGCGATCAAGCCCCATGTGGGGCTCCCCACTTAGTGGGGAATCTGCTTCTCTCTCTCCCTCTATCTGCCACTCCCCTTGCTCGTATTCTCTCTCTCTCAAATATAATATTAAAAAACAAAAAACCTTAAAAACCCAATTTGTTGTATTGGGTACATTGCTAGATACAGAGATGTGTGCATAAGACTGACAATATCCTTAAGGAGTTTACAGTCTAGAAGGGGAAACAAAATCTATTGTGATTGCCTACTTAAGTACAATGTATATGGCCAAGTGCAAGGCCAGGGGAGGGAGGTAATTGAAGAGAAGCCAAAAAAAATTCCATTATCTCTGTTGTGCCAAAGCATGGCACTATGACATCCTGCATTTAAGCATCTTGCCTTTAAAATTTGCCTTTTGTTCACTTATCCATGTAATAGTTACTAGGGCAGATCACATCACATGCATTTGTGATTTAAGACAGACAACCCTCTTAACCCACAAAGACTTAGATGACTCAAATTCAACTTCACTTCAAATGTTGTTAGCCTCTCCTGCTCTATTTCATCACTGCCCTAAGCCTTTTTGTCACCCTTGCAACTTCTAGTTTTAATTATTGAGTCTTCAATCATTGTCTATTAAAATCAGGCCTTATGCCTCTATTTCAATTAAGAATAGAAAATGCAGGAAGACTACAAATGTAGGAGACATTTGCACAGAGTAAATATTTGGTATCCAGGATTAACCTGAGACAAAATGGCAAAGCAGGCAAACTATGGTCTCTGAATACATCATCCCCCTTTCTGTCCTTTTCAGCAAGACTTCTCAGTGCTGTACTAAACACTGTCCCAAGACTTCAGTGGTGTAATTCTGATCAAGGTGTTATTGTTTTGGGGCGCCTTGGTGGCTCAGTCAGTTAGGCGTCCAACCCTTGGTTTTGGCCCATGTCATGATCTCAGGGTTGTGAGATTAAGCCCTGCCTCAGGCTCTGCACTCAATGGGAAATCTGCATCTCTCCCTCCCTCCCTCCCTCTCTCTCTCTGCTCATCCCCCACCCCACCCATGGTCTTTCTGTGAAATAAATAAATCTTAAAAAAAAAGATGCTGTTTTAATTTCTTATCATGAAGGAGGACATTTTTAACCTGAAATAATGCATCTCTCTAAAGAGATTATTAAAACCAGGTTGCTGCTCTCAGGTACAGAAAATAATCTCTTCCTTTAAAGCAGAATACAGCACACATTTCTAGCAGCAGTCCAAGTTGTACATCAGCAATATACTAAAAGACCATGTAATTTCAGTGTATTTAATAAACAGTGTTATGAGATGGGGTAGACATAGTTTAAGAGAAAGAATATATGGTTTCTTTCTTGAGTTTAAGCTTACTAGGCCACATGGCATATATAATCAGACATGAAATAGCTAGCATTAAGTATTAATATTTACATTACACACATGTAAATTAATACAAATACTTCCTAAAGACTACTTCATTTAACAAGCCTTTACCACATATCTACCACTTACTACATGCTATGGAAGGCAGTAGCTATGGAGAGCCAAGGTCTGACCTTTTAAGAGATTCAGTTGGTCATCAGATGGTACAAATATTCAATAAAGATTTACAGGAAGGAGTTCAAAATAGTAGGGTATAAAGAGGACTAGGAGGGTCATCTACCCCACACTGGATGTACTTGTTGGTGGTTATTTGTGCCAACATGAAGGAAAACTTCAGGAGCTGCTAAAGCAGAGTCTTAAAGAAACAGGAGGTCAGAGGGAGGTGGAGGCAGAGGAAAACATCGGAAAAGGTACAGGTCAAAGAAAGAACAAATATATAAAGTATAAAAATAATACCTACAACTGTGTATGGCTAGAGCGCAGGGAGTGTGTGGGAGATGGTTAAAAAAGAACTTAAAGTCAGGTCGCATGCCATGCCAAAGAGTTTGGGCTTTATCCTCTTTAGCATAGACCGTAGGGAGCTGCTGAAAAAACTTAATTGGGAGAAAGGTATATATGAATTTCAGCAAGATCACTCTAATAATAGTGTTAATTGATTATAGAGAAAGAGAAAATAAAATGGCTCCAGCAATAACCTAAGGGTAAAGGATGAAGGCCTAACTAAAGCAGGAACTAAAGACAAGTAGGGGTAATTAACAGGAAAGGCCAGATCAGAAGCAGAATCAACAGAAAATAGAGATGTACTGATGGAGCAATGGAGGTGAGAAAATAAGGTGAGGAAATGGGAGGAATTCAAGATTTCTGGAGTTCTAACTTGGGTGCAAAAGAGAATCCAAATATCAAATGTTAACTAGGCATCTATTGCATCCTCTGCTTGTACACAGTGCCCCACTCTGGGCAGCCTTTCCCCTCGGGGCACAGACACAGGCACAAACGCATACCCATCAGTCTCCTTCAGTTCCTCTCATGTATCTTCTCCCTTTTAGGGTATTCTCCCGTATTAGGCTTTTTTCTTCAATTTGTCTCCCATCACTCTGCTCATCTAAAGACCAGATCCTCCCTAGATCTGCATTTCTTACATGTCTGGAGAGAACAGAGACCAGTATAAATACTTGACTTAATATTTAAATAAATGATACTTATCTTCTCACAAAGAGCAAGTTTGTGAGAAAAGTATTTTTCCTTGGGTTGTATTGTTTCAGGAAGGCAGTAATTGGACTTCCTAAAAAATAATAAAAAGAACCAGAAAATATTTAACAATGTAATTCAAGGATATTGAAAGAAAATATATTTTACCCTATAGGTTCAAAGAGCACACTGTTTTCTAGGAAAATAACTCAAGAAAATAGTCAACCCTAAGACATCATGTAATAGTTACTTCACTGTAAAAATAGAAAATATTTGGGAAGATAGGCAGGAAAGAATATTAAAGGAAAAAATGAGGTGGCTGGTCACTGGCTACGTCAGATCATAGTAGGATGAATGGAACAATGCTTGCAAAATTCATTAAACATATGTACACACGAAAAAGAAAATAGGTTTATACTCTGCCAAGTAGCATGTGGGTAAAAAAAACATAGCAGTATGGTGTTTTTGTTTTTGTTTTTGTTTTTTTGTTAAAGATTTGAGAAAGAGCGTGCACATGTGCTCACGCATGGGGTGGAGGGGAGGGCACAGAGGGAAAGGGATAAGCAGACTCCTCCCTGAGCCTGGAGCCCAATGTGGAGCTTGATCCCACGACCCGGAGATCATGACTTGAGCTGAAGTCAGACTCTTAACGGACTGAGCCACCCAGGCGCCCCCATACCTGTATGTTTTATTAAGCAAAAATATTTAGTAATATCTTTCCAGGAACATTTATAATCGAAACTATTAGAGCCATCCAAGAGATGAATGGAAGAAGTACAACCAATGATTACCAATGGGCATTAGATCTATTCAACTGTAAGGCTAAAATGAATTCTGGATTATAGTAATAGAATAGAATTTTTAGGCCATTTTTTAACTTCCTCTTTGAATTTTTGTGACAGTATTTGCATTCTATCTAAAGATTCTCATTTTCTTTCTTTTAGAGCTCAGGGATACCACAGATCATTTAAATTGAACAATGGTAGCTTTAAATGTTTTTACCAGTAAAAAGGTAAATGTTAATGAACCAAAAAAAAAAAAAATAGAAAATACAGTGAATCCCACATTGATCATATTAGGGAGTTAAAAACAGTTTAATGTGATATAATTATGAGTAATTTGTAAATCTGTAGTTTAACTACTGGATTGGTAATAAAAAATAAACCACTTTAGTAATAAAAAAAACTGATCAGAAAAGGTTAAAATATCACTTTTTTTCTTCCAGGAACGGAGGATTTAATGCTTTTCAAGCAATTTATGCATAGTTCACAAAAAAGAAATTTGATTCACATAATTTGGGGAGAAAAATCCAGCAATTAAATAGTGTTTGGGTACTTCTTGACTATGAGTTCTATTTCTCTTTTGTCAGATGCAATTTTGTCAGTGTACTCTAACATTTCCCGCTGGTCAAGGAGTCCTAAACATGTTTTTTTAAAGAAATGTAAATAGATACTGATAAAGAACCAAATGAAGTTACAGTATATTATTCTAAGGTCAATATCACCATTTGGGTTAAGTGGATTAAATTAGTCTGAAAACTTAAATCTTGTCAATACTTTCACCCCATTTGAGCTTCATCAAGACATTTTATTGCTGGCATTCAGTCAGAGGTTAGTCAACCAAACATATCATAAATTCAGTATTTGCTCAGGACCCTTCCACTACAGTATACTGTGCTAGGAGCCAATTGTCTCCTTTGTGATACATAGATTTTGGTATTCAAAACTGAAACCAACCAACATTAGACCAAAGCTTCATTCTTCTTTCTTAAGCAAATGGTTTTCTAAGCATTATTTATAAGGGTCCCCAAGGTCAATTTAATTCAACATTACAATTAAAAAAAAAAAAGCAATGTTATTTTATTGTCTTTATCATAAGCCTTGGGCATCATACTAGTCTGAACATGCCATGAGGACAGGGTTAGTGAATCTTTATGCCCACCCCAGCACTGAGCACAGCACCTGGCATGAAATGAAATCTCAGCATGTATGTGTGCAAAGGCCTACACTGAATAAGCAGCAATAGATTAAAATCCTTTAAATTATGACTTGAGAGTTGAATTTATCATACAGAATAAATGCTTTCTTCAAAAAGCAAATCCTTACTTCTAGTTAGTATTTAAGGCCATCCGTAAGGCCCATTGCTTGCAATGATACAAAGGCAACTTTTTATTGGTTTAAACTCATCATTTATAAATGTTGATATATAGAAATTTGGCAGACATGGGTAGTTTTAGTTTATAATACACTTATATTTGATATATCTATGTAAAAAGGAAAATCTGTAGATTCTAAAATAAGAAAAACCTTTCAGAAGAGTAGGAAAACAAACTGAAAACATTGGATCATATTTGATCATAAAATATATCAAATAGTTACCTAAAATTATCATAAGCATAAATAACAGTTGGCATATATAATGGCATTATTTCAAATACTGTATGCGATTCAAGGCAATAACCAGCTGTTAGTGTCATTGTACTCTCCTATATAACTTACTAAAAATTATTTTTGAATATATCCAGTAATTACTTCTGGCACATACTCCAGTTCTATAACTTGTTCTCTTCTATCTCGAGAGCTTTCAATCTGATTACATTTTCCATGATGTAAAAACCACAACTCCCTTATTGGAATCCACATAGAAATGGCCGATTTCTGTGTCTTTTCTCCTTCCACTTTATCTCGTGTAGCCTTATACTGTTATAAATGGTCATCTGAATTTCAATGAAACCAAAGTGATGTATCTTTACCACAATCTCAGTTGATAGGAATTCTACTGTTGCTATTTGAGGACTGTGATCTTTGTCATTTCTTATGAAGGAATACCCATTGATTTAGGAAATATTAGTTTTAGGCAAGATATAACTAGTGTCAACAAGAAACTTTCTCAGGCAGAAGAATAAATGGTTGTTTGTCTTAAAATGACAGTCCTAAAACAAAGTCAGGATTTATTTGAAGAAGGATTCTGAGCACTTGGTCAGTGATTCTTAGTTGGCTATATTACTCTCCTTTAATCCTAGAGGTGAAACAAATTTTATTTAACAGATTCATTAAGCATGTATTGGAAACAAAGCAACACCCTAGATTTTCAAGTGTTTGGAATTTGGCATTGTGCATTGGGGCATGATAAGATTAATCCACAACCATCCAGAGCACACTTTATATGTAATTTCCTTGGCAATGGTTATCTAGATAACTCATTTGGAATGAGTAAGACTTTGCCGGAGGCTTCTGATTCCATAAATTCTGACTCCATCTAGTGAATCAAGGGGAGAACTGTTCCCTTCCCAACATAAGGGATTTTTGAAGGTCTGGACTTTGCCATGGAACCCAGGCATGTTCAGGATTTCAGAGGATTTTGTTATCCATTTGCCATTCACACACATGCACACACACGCAAAGATTCTGGCCTGATGGCTGCATTTGTAGATGATGCTCCCTCCACATCTGCATACAGAAGAGGCTTAAAAAAAAAAAAAAGGTGAATGATACATTCTGCTTTTTGCAATTGGAGAGAGTATTTACTACCATTCTAGTCATTAAGAAAAATCAAGTTCAGAATAGAAATTAACTGGCATATTACCCTCAGTTCATTATTTCTAGACTCTGAGCTAATTTTACTTATGCAAATGTATTGCTTGAAAATGTCTATTTATAAAAGCTCTAAAACCTTTAGTCATTAGCCACCTTTTTCTTGTTTAAGAAAAAATGAATTTCATTCTCATGGAGCTTGGTGTAATAAACATTTCTTTCTGAAGGATAAACAAGTTCATTCAAGAGATTACATTCCTTAGAATTTTTAAGTTAACTTCATCTTCAATCACTTAAAAATTATCTTACATTGTCCTTATATTGTCACATATATATTGCTTTCTTATTAAATATAGTATAACCCATACACTGAGGTATTAATGAATATAATCATGATTCCCTTTGAAAGGATACCAAGAAAATATTCTTTATAGAACTCATGAGGGAGCAGAAAACATAATCTCCTACACGGTTGGTGGGAGTGTACGTTAGTATAGCCTTTTTGGAAGGCAACTTGGCTGTATCAAAATTTAAGGAGTATATATGCTTTGATCCAACAATTCTACAGTTTGGAGTCCATCATCCATTATGGAGGCACAAAACGATGACATAATGATATATGAACAATATATGAAAATATATTAGTGCATTAATACTAAGAATATAATTCCTTAACTTTTATGAGCATGAACTTAAGAGGACGACTAAATTAAATCCCTATTACAGAATAACAAAGCAGTTAAATACAATGAAGTAGAGCTACATTTACTGACAGGGAAAGATCCTCAAGATACGTTGTTCAATGAAGAATCTAAGGCCAAGTTACCAAATAAAATATTCAGCACGATCCATTTATGTAAAAACTAAGACTATCAATTTACCTGCCTGTTTATGTGTTTGTGTATGTTAGAACCAAGGATACTACAAACCACGGTTATCTGTAGTGAAGACAGTAGAATGGGGAGGAATGGGGAATGTGGAGGCCAGGAAAGAGGTAAGAACAGGAAATTTCACATTTTACATTTTGTATTTCACATTTAGCCTTTTGTATTGCTTCAATGTTTTAAAATAAACATGGATTCTGTATCCCTTCAAAGTTTAAAGGGCAAGTTCATAGGAACAATGCAATAAACTATAACTTTCTAGTCACAAAATCATACAGTTATAATTCAACATAAACATCTATGAAGTATGCTGAGGAAATAGAATTAACACCCAAACTGAAAGGAGTGGTAGTCCTAGAGTATTAGTAAGTTAGTCTGACACCTTGAGATAGGAATCAACAGTTACTTTCTATGAATCTACAGTCTAGCTTTATTTAAAGAAAAAAAGCAAAATTAAACAAAAGCAGCTCCTCATGTACTTGTGGGCTTAGGAGGAGGTGAGGAAGCAGTCTACACAATATGGAAGAACCTAAGAGTCTACATAATAAGCATTCTCTAAGTGCTAGTATCCTGTCTTCTTGGGTTCAAATGAAACAACAATTTAAAGCTCACATCTTTCCATTTTTTAAAAAAGATTTTATTTATTTGACAGAGAGAGAGACAGTGAGAGAGGGAACACAAGCAAGGGGAGCGGGAGAGGGAGAAGCAGGCTTCCCGTCGAGCAGGGAGCCCGATGCGGGACTCGATCCTAGGACCCTGATCATGACCTGAGCCGAAGGCAGATGCTTAACGACTGAGCCACCCAGGCACCCCTCATCTTTCCATTTTTATTTCCTACTCTTCCCATAGACAGACCCTTTCTCCTCACAGCTTGGTTGTCTCACAATTCCATCAACAGCAGGCTGTTCTTACCATGTACCTCTGCATTTAATGTACTTGGGTTACCTCTTCAGTCCATTTTCTGAGAGTTCTTGACAACTCCACTCACACAATTTCCCTTCCAGGGGGTGGGTCCCTGATTTCATATTCATAGCATGTGATCTCCCATCCTGTGTCATCACATTTTTTGGACTGAGTCCACCCTCTACCCATCATTTAAATCAATTATATCCTCTCTGAAGAATTTCACCAAGATACCAATAGCCTCCAACACCAAATCAATTACTAGCTGTTCTTAGAGCTGGTATCATGCAGAATCAGGAGCCATGGAAGCCCTTGGGGCTATCTGTGCTAATTAATACACAGGAGATTCAGATTGCAGGCACTTAGAAGCAGAAGAACCAAATGAGGACAGTGAGAACAAGAGTGAAGGGAGAAGGAGAAGAACAGAGAAGAGGGGAAAAACACAGCTACTTTCTTCCCAAGGGTTTTTTAGTTGTACCTTGAGAAAACCCAACAGTTCTTCATCTCCTTTGGTTCTACTGTCTACCACCATAATTTTAAGAAATATGTTGTTAGTGAAGCCAACATGATAGGGTCTTGTCTTAGATAGCTGATAAATAATGTCCCTTCGACTATCCCTTTATCAATTCCAAATCTACCCATCTTTCAATTCTTTCTTGAATCACATGAAAGGATAAGAACACAATTCCAATTTACAGATTATTCCTTCCCTGAATATACCACACAGTCTGTGCCTTACAAGTAAGCCTAGATGGGATCAACGTCCACCTGTAATGCAATGACATTGATAGGTTATGAGTAACTAAATTGAAACCTTCTTTAGAGCAGAGGTTCCATTTCTTCAATACTTTCTGTATATTGACCACTCAGTAGGTATTTGATAAATAAGTTAAGTAAGTTGCTGAGCCTATGTTCCGAAAATATAACTGAAGCTCACTCAACTTCAACATTAAGGCATATATTCTACAATTGAGAGCTAATAAAAATATTTAAATGAAAGAAGAGGTCTCTAAAGAAATGTTTTATACTAGAAAAAGGCAATCAATTTTGAAAAAATGATTAAGCCAATATACGCTGCTTAAACATTTAAAGTACATGTGATACGCACCAATTTCATGTTCAAAACCCCAGATGCAATCTCATGGAAGAAGAATGCAAATAAAATATTGCTGTTGGTGTGTTATAACCCTTATACACAAATATTCTTCCTAGAATGAATAAGATTTTTTAAAGTAAAATTACACTCATGAGTATTAAAAGGAGTTGTAGTCAAGTGGATAATACAATGCATCCCAAATACATAGTCCTTGAGGATTTTCCCAATCCATTACAAAATAAAAGGGATATAGTTACATTTTGAAAATATTCTTGTTCTAGTTTTCATTAAAACTTAATAACTAAGCCTTCAAAATTACAATGACTTTTAAAAGCCTGACAATTCAGCAAGCTCAACAGAAGCACAAGCATTTGCTTTGACTGGAGAAAGTAAGTCTACCAACAGAGTACAAATGGAGGGTAAAGAGTAATAAGAGAAGTAAGATGTATATTAACCTATCTCCATTTTTTTCTTCTTCTCCCAAACCATTCCTTCTTTCCATTACTAAAGATGTATGTGCAGTTTGATCACTTTATAAATCTGCTCCCAATCCTAAGAAGCACACTGGACTGAGCATAAAGAAATATCACTAAGAATAGAATATAATCTAGCAGATATTCACCATAAACTAGCTCTTCATTTTACCCAAACTCTGACTCCCTATTTATCGTTTTACAGTATCTCAGCTCACTGCTTGTGTATAGTTTACCCATCTTATCTTTTACTCTGACGCAGCACTAATGAGATAGGTCATTGTCTGTGATCCATTGTTCTGGCATCAGGACTCAGCCTCTTACAATATACTCTAGAAGGCAAATTAAGGATGCAGATACCAGTTAAATTCTACTCTGCTACACATATACATATAACTTCCCTCACTGCTGACTTGATTAAAGCAGATTATTAATGTGTGAGACACACCCTAACTTGGGATTTAAGGAAGACTAGTCAAGAATAGAATTTAATTTCCTCATAAATATTCATTAGTTTCCACCAGCCTACCATGTAGCATTTCTCAGGTGGTAAATACTACTCAAAGATTATACATATTTTCTTATATTCTATAGATACTATTTGATATGGTTGACCTATGGTTTACTGGTTTTCTCATTTTAAAATTACTATGGGAGCGCCTTGGTGGCTCAGTCGTTAAGCGTCTGCCTTCGGCTCGGGTCATGATCCCAGAGTCCTGGGATTGAGCCCCGCATTGGGCTCCCTGCTCAGTGGGAAGCCTGCTTCTCCCTCTCCCACTCCCCCTGCTTGTGTTCCTGCTCTCGCTATCTCTCTGTCAAATAAATAAATAAAATCTTTAGAAAAAAAAAAATTACTATGCTTCTGCTAAGACCTAGAAGTTTAAGACCTTGTATGGCCATTCTTTTATCTAGGCCTATAATTGTTTTCAGATATAGACATACAAAAATGAAATATCAAATATTTGGATGTGTATTTATACCATAAAATAGGATCACAATGATAACCAATGGCTGGAAGCTGTAGGGAACATATTTTTACAAGAGTCAGTCCACAGGTAATATTTGATCAGTCTGATTTTCTCCAAATCCTCTAAAATAATCTTTCATGGAATAAAGTCAAAGTTTCCCCAATCAGTGACACTATTATGCTTTCCTATTATTTCATACTTCAGGTCCTCCACAATGTGCTTCTTACCGCCTTTCTAACTTTCTGTCTTACTCTTCATTTCATGTTCCAACAGATAGAAACCAACTAGGTAGGAGGATCCCCATTTCCTATTCCTTTGGCACTTAATCTTCTTCATTCACTGTGTTCAATTAAAATGGAGAGCATGCTTGAGAATCTACCACACTGACAAAGCCAGTTAACCCACATAAGCAAAACCGAATATAGTATATTCTACAACACAAGCAAAACTTTGTTTATTAGAGGCATTTACAAGAAATAACAAGATTTAAAACATTTTCCTAAAATGGTATGAGATAAGCACTCTACCCATATCCCTGCCATTTGAAAACCTCCACTGCTATAACCACTCACTTTAAAGGTTACCTAACTTCCACATTTCTAAGTGGTCCTGTGACAATGCATCTTTAAGCTTCATCCTACTTTCAGTGTGAAGACTCCCAGTTCATAAATTGTTCTTTAATGCACAATAAACTCTTACTAGAATTGTAATTAATCTGACTTTTAACACTAGCATGTGTATGTTCAAGTCCTATTCATCCTCCAAAGCGCCACTAAAGCGCTGCCATTTTTATGGTATCTTTCTTGATTCCTTCTTAATGAGAAAGCAGCTCTTTCTATCCCAAACTTTCAGGGACTTTGTTTACCTTTCTAGTTGTTCACATCTCACACAGTAGAATGCAGTGACTAAGCCCATACTTTGTAGTCAAATTCATTTGGATTCCATTTTACAGCCCACTTGAGTAATCTTTTATAGGAAATCATAGGAATTACCTCTCAGGTTTGCAGTCCTTTCAAAATTTTAAGTATTCAATTAAGGTTTGCCATCATTAGGTAATGAAACTAATGCAAAATAAAAATTATTTTCTCATGGTCAATTAATAGATTCCCCTATAGGCAAAATTTCAAAATATAGAAATAATTAACTTGGGGACAATAAAAATATAGCATAACATTTTTTAAAATATTACTTTTTATGAAATTGTTTTGCAAAGTTCCTTCATCTATGATGAATAAAACTGCACCAATAATTTGATGGAGAATCAATTACTTTACAACTTTAAAAAAAAATCCTATTTTGGGACACCTGGGTGGCTCAGTTGGTTGAGTATCTGCCTTCCGCTCGGGTCATGACCCCGGGGTCCTGGGATCGAGCCCCGCATTGGGCTTTCTGCTTGGCGGGGAGCCTGCTTCTCCCTCTGCCTGCCACTCTGCCTATCTGTGCTCTCTCTATATCTCTCTAATAAATAAATAAATATAATCTTAAAAAAAAAATCCTATTTTGTAATTTCTGTCTCTGGCTCCCATATTTAAATATTTACTTGCTAACCCTCAAAGATAGGAATGATGATTTTTTTTTTTTTGAAGAGGCTGTATGAAAAATGAAATCTTTTCTACATTTTTTTAAATTCAAGTATAGTTGACATAAATGTTATTACCTTCAGGCATCCAACATGGTGAATCAACAATTCTATGTATTTACAAAATCAATATGCTGAAATTGGTTCCATTTCTACACACTAATAAAGAAGGAGCAAAAAGAGAAACTAAGAAAACAATCCTGGGGCACCTGGCTGACTCAGTCCATAGAGCATGTGGCACTTGATCTCGGGGTTGTAAATTCAAGCCCCATGTTGGGTGTAGAGATTACTTAAAAATAAAATCTTAAAGAAAAAAGAAAAAAGAAAAAAATCTCATTTACAATTGCACCAAAAACTAAGATGCCTACAAATAAACCTGATCTACGAAAGACCTATACTCTGAAAACTATGAAACACTGGTAAAAGAAATTAAAGACAAAGAAATGGAAAGACATTCCATATCCATGGATTGGAAGAATATTAAAGTGCCTATACTACGCAAAGCAATTGACACATTTAAAGCAAAAATACCAACAGCATTTTTCCATAGAGCTAGGACAGATAATCCTAAAATTTGTATGGAACCACTGAAGACCCCAAATAGCCAAAGCAATCATGAAAAAGAAAAGTAAAGCTGGAAGCATCACAATTCTGGACTTCAAGTTATATTATAAAGCTGTAGGAATCAAGACAGTATGGTACTGGCACAAAAATAGACACGTAGATCAACAGAACAGAATAGAAAACTCACGAATGAACCTACAACTATATGGTCAATTAATCTTTGACAAAGGAGGAAACAATATCTAATGGGAAAAAACAGTCTCTTCAAACAAGTGGTGCTGGGAAAACTGGTCAACTATATGCAAAAGAATGAAATTGGACCATTTTCTTTCACTATACACAAAAATAAACTCAAAATGGATGAAAGACCTGAATGTGAGACATGAAATCCTAGAAGGGAGCACAGGCAGAAATGTCTGACATTGGCTGTAGCAACATTTTTCTAGATATGTCTCCGCAGCAAGGGAAATAAAAATAAACTATTGGGACTACATCAAATAAAAAGCTATACACAGGGAAGGAAACAACAAAACTAAAAAGGCAACCTACTGACTGGGAGAAGGTATTTGCAAATGACATATCCAATAAAGTGTTAGTATTCAAAATATATAAAGAACTGATACAACGTAATGCCCCAAATGCAAATAATCCCATTAAAAATGGGCATAATATGTGGACATCTTTCCAAAGAAAACATCTAGATGGCCAACAGACACATGAAAAGAGTTTCATCATCATTTACCACCAAATAAATGCAAATCAAAACTACAATGAGCTATCACCTCACACCTGTCAGAATGGCTAAAATCAATAACACAAGAAACAACAGGTGTTGGGGAGGATGTGGAGGAAAAGGAAACCTTGTGCACTGTTGGTTGGAATGCAAACTGGTGCAGCCACTCTGGAAAACAGTATGGAGGTTCCTCAAAAAATTAAAAATAGAGCTACTTTACGATCCAGTAATTGTACTATTGGTATTTATCAAAAAAATACAAAAAACACTAATTTAAAGGGATACATGCATCCCAATATTTTTTTTATAAAGATTATTTGAGAGATAAAGACAGAAAGAGCGAGTGAGAGTTGGGGTGTTGGGCAGAGGGAGAGGGAGAAGCAGACTCCGTGCTGAGCAGGGAGCCAGACGTGGGGCTCAACCCCACAATCCTGGGATCCTATGTATAGACACAGACACACAGACACACAGACACACATTATTCAGCCATAAAAAAACGGTGAAATCTTGCCATTTGCAACACCATGGATGGATCTAGAGGGTATAATGCTAAGTGAAAGAAGTCAGTCAGAGAAAGACAAAATACCATATGATATTTATATGTGGAATTTAAGAAACAAAAATGAACAAAGGAAAAAAAGAGAGATCAAACCAAGAAATACCTTAGCTATAGAGAACAAACTGATGGTTACCAGAGGGGAGGTGGGTAGATGGGTAAGTTAAATAGGTGAAGGAGATTAAGGAGTGAACTCGTCATGATGAGCACTGGGTGATGTATGGAAGTGTTGAATCACTATGTCATCCACTTGAAACTAACGTAACACTGTGTGTTAACTATGCTGGAACTAAAATAAATAAAACTCTGTATCTTACATTCACCACCTGTTGTGGTGAGTTACCGTAAGTATAGTTACCATCTGTCACCATACAACATTATTATTGCCTATATTCCCTATGCTGTGACTTCATTTTTTAACTGGAAGCTAGTTAGTACCTTCACTTATTTTGCCCCATCCCTCATCCCCTTCCAGCAATCACCTGTTTGCTCTGTTTGAATGTTTGAGGTTTTTTTTATTGGTTTTATTTTTTTAGATTCCACATCTAAGTGAAATCACATACTATTTGTCTTGGACTTATTTCACTTAGCATGATAACCTCTAGCTCTATCCATGTTGTCACAAATGACAAGATTTCATTTTAACAGCTGAGTAATTTTCCATTACACACACACACACACACACACACACACACACACACACACACCACCTTTTCTTTATCCATTCATCTACCGATGGGCACTTAGCATAAAATGTTATGGGAGCACCTTATCTCACATGTGTACAATTTTCACTTCAGCACAGTATTTAAAATCCAACAAGAATGTAATAAAGATTGTTAAATGGGTCTCCTAAAATTCTTTAAATCTAAGATGAATTTGACACTACCTTTTAGCAATGTAGGTTAAATGGCAATGTGATGAATTATTTCAAAGCCAGGGCAACCAAATAACTTGGAAACCAGTAACATGTATAGGTCCAGCCAGTATTTCAGTAATGGAATTTAAAATTAACAGGATTCCTGGCCATGTCCTTCCACCACAGTATTTTGCCTAATAGAGGTTTCTCTTCAGGTCGCATCAAATCTTTCGCCTTTTACTGATATCCTTTCTAACAGAATTTAGCAATAGAATCAGATGTTAATTAGCCTCACTGCTTCTTACAAAGGGTAAATGTCTTAAGAATTACTGCATTATCTTCTAGATATGCTTTCTAACAGAATTTAGCAATAGAATCAGACGTTAATTAGCCTCACTGCTTCTTACAAAGGGTAAATGTCTTAAGAATTACTGCATTATCTTCTAGATAGTACCAAAGTACAAACAAAACATTATAACATCACCTGGGGAATAATGTTCTAATATTCATCTAAATGAAAGATTATCTTTGGAGTTTTAACTTGTAAAATTCAACTACTGTGTAAGCAAATTTATTAACAAGTAAAATATTATGTACTTGAACCCAAAATATTCAGTGTACTAATGAGATTTTCATGGTTTTCATTAGCATTCATTTTCTTTTTCCATATAATTAAATTTTGAAAATATAATCTTAATAAAATCATGATATAAGATATCTCTGGTTCAGCAGCAGAAGGCTGTGCTAGAATTAACACTAGACTGGGACTTAAGAGACTTGGGTTCTAAATGGATTAGTCATTTAATGAACTATGTATGGATTTGTATAACCTATCAGCCCCCATCCCCAATTCATAAAACAAGGAATATTTCAAAGGAATGTTTACCCATGAGGATCAAGTAGAATCGTTTTGGGACTATGCTATATACAATACAAAGTAGTCAAATATAATGGATTTTTATTTTTTTAACCCACGTGGCCTTTTTAAGTAACCAAATGGAGAAAACCCATGTATCCTGATAGTGAAGCGAAGAAACTAAATCCTTCCATTTCCATTTGAACCCACAGTCCCTGACACAAAATCCACAAGTTTGAGAATAATGTTCACTGAGATCATTTCAATGACTCAATCTAGTAAGTTAAGTCTGGATCATTTCTTGGAATTCAGTGGACAGGACAAGATTAGCACAAAATACCCTTTCACTCTGCCAATATGATGTGCAAAAGTTCAAAAGCTTCTAAACACTATGTTCTATGGTAATACCTTAAAATGGCAAATTTCTTGAAGCAATTCTTGTCAATGGGGGCTTAGTACATGTTTAAGGTGAGTACTAATGATGGACTCAAATGTATGATTCAATATTCTATCTGACAAATGAGAAATATCTAACCTACCTAACATCTTTATCTAGGTTTCTTGGGGCCCAGTGAGGACACTTTAAGAAATAAGTTTTCATTATGGAGATAACTGCACACACTAAGATTTCAGAAGATTGTCCTTTTATCAAAGAATTTACTAAGTTAATACATTGAAATTGATTAGACCAGTGCTCAGATCTTAGTAAGGGCTCAAGAAGTTGCGATCTTTACTATTCTCACTGATCTGTTACCTATTTTTGTCTTCCTGGGGAACCACCACAGTCCACTGTGATGTCAGAATGTGATGGCAAGGATTAATCAATCTTCATATACTGTGTCTTATTGATCAGAAGAATTTTATGCCTTCATCTCTGGAAAACAGGTTGAACCTCAATGGCAACAGTGCGAGGTTCCCCCCCCCCTTTTTTAAACACATCAGGGCTGCCTCTAGATCAAGTACTCTCTCTGTATATATTCCCTCATTCTGACATAGCTAAAATTATCCTATTATCATTGATCATTTGAACACTCAGAAGAATGATGCCTAGATCAAGAAAGACTACCTACTCAGGTCTACAAGTGCGACCTTATAATTGCATCAGCAATATCATCTCAGGGTAGTCTTCTATTACTTTTTTACTATTAGAAAAATAAAAACAGCTATGTTATTCACTAGACTTAGTAAACATGAAGAAACCTAAATTTTCCATTAACTGACATTTCAAATTAGAACATCTTTGGTGTTTTGCCAGATCCATCCTACATCTTTGCCCTCAAAGTTCTTCATACCCCCACTCCTTTTTCCTCCACCCCCTTTATCTTTGCTGGTTCCCAACTCCACTGTGGCTGTCATGCCTCCCTGATGCCTGGAACTGTGCCTTGTTGCCATGGAAATAATCATTTTAACAAACAATACAATACAATAAAGTAAGTAATAATGAGAGCTTCAGCAGCCTGTACTGTAGCCAGGAAAGGAAAGCAGAGCCAGAAATAGAACTCAGTGTTACTGTCACTAACAACTACTCCCTTGATCAAGCCATTAGACCACTAGGTTTCCCTTTCCTTTATTCACTCTTTTCATATATGTACTCCCAGGTGATATCAGGCAGCATCTGATTTGAGAGGTGCAGATTGTTTGTTGCTGCAAGGAATAATTTACCATATTATATAATAAAATAATAACCATGGGAATTAGCATATGGACCTTTAAAAAATTACAGGGTATCATAGAATTGACAGGCTGTTCCAGTAAAAAAAAACAAAAAACAAAAAAACTGCATATTCAGGGTTCTTGCCATCTGGAGACTTCTAAAATATATACAATAAAAATACAGAGAAACATACATATAATAAAATAGTAGATTTGTATTTCATATTTTATTTTCATCACTTAAGTTATGAGTAATCCCATATTAATTGTGGAGCAATGTGGAACAGAGTTAGGGTAAACATGCCCCTCAATTGACAGTAATGTCATACTGTTGCTCAAATCATTTTTGTAGAGAATATGAAGTTTTTGTAGGTCTTTAGAGGAAAGCCTATGAAAGCTTTCCAAGCATAGAAAAGCACAAAGGAACATATAAAATACAAACCACAGACTTTAAACCCTGCCCGGAGGATTTAGGAAATGTAGTGATGTGGGCTGATGAAGAGTCTTAAAGGGGTCGTTTACTTAAATATTTAAGCACATTTATGACCAAAGATGGGCTGTGGGGTGATTACAATGATAGCTATGACCTCCTTTCAGAACTGAAACATCCCTTCCGGAGTTTATAGTCCACTGGATATGGCAAATTACCAAATATAACTGCAGTTCATCATGATAAATGTTACACTGGCAATATGGAGAAGTAGGAGTTACAGTTATTACCCTTCTTGTCTTAGCCATACCCAGATAGGTAGACCTATCCAAGGTCAAAGAGCTGGTTAAAAGTTAATACAGGTGAGAATGAAAAAGCATGGGCAAAAGTCCTCTTAGGGCCTTGTATTAATGAAAAAGATCTTGTATGAATAGCATTTGTGGGAAACGGAGTAGTGGGCATTATTTTAGAGAACGTTAGAAGATAAGTAACTGGGAGACCAACATTTTAAGACTTAGAAATGCAAGAATGAAAACAAGCATCATGTAAGGTTATGCTTAGAATAGTGGAGATGTCAGGTAAAACAGAGGAAATGAAGCAAAAAAAAGAAAGAAAAGAAAAATAGTGAAGCATCACGGATGCATAATAGGTATAATTAGGGTATAAAATCTGTGGAGCAAAAGTATTTGGGGTAGAAGTGTTGCCTCTATAATACTCAGATAAGCAAAACTACCAATTCTAACCTGTCTTGTAAATGAAACAAGATTTAAATTAGAAAGCGGAGTGTGCCGTTCTTTAATATTTATTGAACACCCACAGCACTCTAACTACTCAAATCCTCATTGGAATGGTAATAAAAGCCATGGGAATAGATGAAAAGGGTAGAAAAGAGAAATGATGGGGCAAGGTTGAGTGGCAATGTAGGTGATATCCATCAGTTACAAGACATTTATTGGGCCTCTATTACAAACAGGTCTACAAGGCATGTTAGCCTTTCTGCAGAGTAGAAAAGAATTAAGTAGCCTAATGGGGGGCACCTGGGTGGCTCAGTTGGTTAAGCTCCTGCCCTCAGCTCAGGATCTCGGGGTCCTGGGATCGAGCCCTGCTTGGGCTCCCTGCTCAGAGGAGTCTGCTTTTCCCTCTGCCTCTCTCCCCCGATTCTCACCCTCACTCTCTCAAATAAATAAAATCTTAAAAAAAAAAAAAAAAAGTAGCCTAATAGGGAAATAACAGGTATATGAGTGAAAAAAAAAACAAGGCTGTATTTTAAAAATTTATGTGACAAACATTAAAGCAAGGCTGTATCATTGACCAGTTGAGGATTTTAAAGGTATCACTGAAACTGGAATTAAAATAAAAACTTAAAAAAATAAAAGTTATCACTGACACATATTAAAGAATAAACCTCACTGGAACAGTAAATATATAGTAAAGGTAGTGGATTAATCACTTATAAAGCTAGGATGAAGGCTAAGAGACAAAGGTAAAATTGATTACAATATTAGTTAAGGGGTACTCATGATAAAAAGGTAAAAAATGTGACATTAGAAACAAAACCGTGGTGGGTGAGTAAAATTGTTGAGCTTTAGAATGGGCAGAATGCTTGGGTCCCACCTGCCTCCCCATCCTTCCCCCCAGAGGTTTTGATTCAATTGTTCTGGGATGTAGCCCAGGTGTTGAGATTTTTTTTAAGTTCTCCAGGTGTGTATACCCAACTTAAGAACCACTCTTCTACATGACAAGTGAACAGCACCATTGGCTGCTGGAAAAGAAGAGAAGGACCACAGCTGGAAAAGCCTAAGAGTGATGCAGACAAAGTTTGGGTCCCTGATGATGTTGCAAAGCCTCTACTCCAACCTGAACCATTGTTTTTGGAGTTTCTGTCTAAAGAAAAAAAAAAATGAGAAGATGTGATTAGATAGTTTTTCAAAGAACACCTACACAAGGCCAACAGGTACATGAAAAGATGTTCAACATCACTTATCAGGGAAATGCAAATCAAAACTAAAATGAGCTATCATCTTACACTTGTTGGGGAATGGCTATTATCAAAAACGTGAGAAATAACAAATGTCAGCAGAGATATGGAAAAAAAGGGAATCCTTGTGCACTGTTGAGGGAATGTAAATTGAAGCAGCCACTGTGGAAAACAGCATGGAACTTCCTAAAAATAAAAATAAAAATCAAGAAGAGGACTACCATATGATCCAGTAATTCCACTTCTCAGTATTTATCTGAAGAAAACAAAACACTTACTCAAAAAGAAACACACACTGCAATGTTCACTGCAGCTTTATAATAGCCAAGATATGGAAACAACCTGTGTGTCCATCAATGAATGAATAAAGGTGATTACACACACACACACACACACACTATCCAGTCATAAAAAAGAATAAAATCTTAATATCTGCAACATGTATGGACCTTGAGGGTATTATGCTAAGTGAAATAAGAAAAAAAGCAAATACTGTATGATCTCTTATATGTAGTTTATATAAATATTATATATCTTACATATATAATAGGACCTCATAGATACAGAGAACAGATTGGGGGTTGTCAGATGTGGGGAGTAGAGGGTGGGATAAAGGCTGAACTGCCTTTTAGTGCTTAAGCAAATTGAAAAAAAGTTATAGAAAATAACTGATGGACATTTCCTTAGTGGAAATTTTAATTTATTAAATATTATACCATTTCTTCTAGGGTATATTTCTCTGACCTTGAATAAAAATAATGTATGACTTATTTTAAAATAAGGTTTTTTTGCCTGGGTGGCTCAGTTGGTTAGGTGGCGTCTGACACTTGATATCAATTAGCTCAGGTCATGATCTCAGGGTCATGAGATCAAACCCCTGCTTAAGATTCTCTCCCTCTCCCTCTGCCCCTCCTCACCCCTGCTCACGCACATGCTCTCTCTAAAATAATAAAATAGAATTTTAGAGCAGGAAGGAAATGAAGAACATGACTAATTTTCAGATGATAAAACTGAGTTTCTGACAAGTTAAATTAGATGTTCAAGATCACATAGCTATTCACTGCCAAAATATGAACTAGCACTCAGGTCTTCTACTTCTCAAGCTCTTTCTAACACATCTCACTGTCACTCTTCTGGGTCAGTTTTTGTGAGTTCTATTTCTTACCTTGAGATGTGTGTTTTATATTACATCATATCTACCTCTTATTACAACCAGATATAGAGAAGGCATCAGAGTGCCAAATCCATACAGGTTTTGAGTTACACTTGAAGTTTGGAGAAATTTTTTTCCTTGCTAATGTGGTATCTGATGTTAATAAAGACTTTCCTTAAGAAAAACATGGTCATCTTGTCTGCTGTAGTTCACTATTTCATTACACCTCCCTGTTATTCTTCACTATCTTCTCTGACTTTGTCCATCCCTGGCATGCTACTGATCACAGTTGTGTTCCTGAATTACTTGCTCTCACTAGGCAAGTTCATCCTTTCCCAACATTCCCATGGCTTCAATCACTGCCTCCTCACTGAAAACTCCTAGAGCTGTATATGTTCAGGTCTCCTGGGCTCTAAAACTGCATACCCATATACTCCTATGTATCTCCAAATTGGATGTTCCATGGATACATGTCCAAAATGGAAGCCTTTTTCTTTCCATCAAAACCTTTAGTCATTAGCTCCACTATCTCCTAATGAGAAATTCTGAAGTCATTCTCCTTCTCTATACCTTACTTTACTATGTCCTGTCTATTCTCCTTCTTCATGGCTCTTTAGTATTGCTCTTACCCTAATATACAATTTTATTTCTCTCAAAACATTGGAAAGATCTCTGAACTTATCTTGGTGTTTATAGCTAGTCTCCAATCCACCATCCATACTGTATACCCCAGTACTTCCCACTTTAGCACTCAAACCCTATAGAAAAAGGTATGGTCTCCTAAGCTTGGCACAAGAGACCCATCCTTAACCTGGTTCTTTCCTTACTAGCCTCCCCAACTTCATCTCCTCTTCATTCTCATCTCTCTGATAACAGCTGTTCCCACAAAACATCAGTTTTTACATGAGAAGGCAACAGATTGGAGACAGGGCAAAGACAACTTATTCCTGTGAGCAGTAGATAACATAATGATGACAAACATTAGAAAGTTTTAAGAACATGATAGGACATTTCAGAGTAGATAGCAGAAAGTCATAGCTAGCAAATATCACAAGAATGGTGCCTGAATCAGAACCCAGTGATGAATATATTTATTAATCCCAGGAATAGGGACATCCGGGTGGCTGAGTCAGTTAAGCGTCTGCCATTGGCTCAGGTCATGATCCCAAGGTCCTGGGATCCAGTCCCACATTGGTCTCCTTGCTCATCAGAGAGCCTGCTTCTCCCTCTGCCTGAGGCTCCCCCTGCTTATGTGTACTTGCTCGCACATGCTCTCTCTCTCTGACAAATAAAATCTTAAAAAAAAAAAAAAAATCCGGGGGTAGGAGCAAGTTGGCAGAGGAGTAGGGACCTAAATTTCGTCTGGTCCCAGGAATTCCGCTAGATAGGGATCAAACCATTCTGAACACCTACGAAGTCAACAGGAGATCGAAGAAAAGAATAGCAGCAACTCTCTGAACAGAAAAGTGACCACTTTCTGGAAGGTAGGACGTGTGGAGAAGTGAATCCGAGGCGATATTCGGGAAGATAGATGGCGTGGGGAGGGGCCTCCGTTGCCCACTTCTGGCAAGTGATAGAGCCGGGGAGCACAAAATCGGAACTTTGAGAAGTCGGCTCCGCTGAGGGACGTTGCTCTAGTCGCTAAGCAGGGGGTGGAACAGTGTGGGACAGTGTGGTCTGAGGACCCTCGGGGTCACAGAAAGACCAGGGGTGCATGAGTGCCACAGAGCTCCCAGGTATCGGAGTGGGGAAGCCGGCTGCAGAGATGGAGCCAAGGAGGGGCTCTCAGCTCGGGGTTGCCATAAACTGTGATCTGCAGCACAGTCGGGCCACTGCTCCTCCAGCACGGACCCAACAAGCGGCAGATCTGGGGAGACTCCCCTTCCTCCCTGGGGAGGAGGGATGCGGGAGCACACCGCAGGGATCTGCTGGGTTTGGAGACTCCCCATGGGGTCGGGGGCCAGAGACAGAAATGCTCAGTCACAGGCCAGGTGAGCACGGAGTGTGGCCGGAGACCAGGGAGATAGGAGTGACTGACTGCTTTTCTCTGGGGGCTCACTGAGGAGCGGGGCCCTGAGCTCTCGGCTCCTCCGGGGCAGAGATTGGGAGGCCGCCATTTTCACTCTCATCCTCCAAAGCTGAATGGAAAGCTTGCAGGGAACAAAAGCTCCCAAGAGCAAACCCGAGCACATTACTTAGCCAAGACCGGGCAAGGGCAGGGCAATTCCGCCTCCGGCAAAGACATTTGGGAACCACGGCAACAGGCCCCTCCCCCAGAAGATCAGCAAGAACAGCCAGCAAAAACCAAGTTTACCAATCAATGAGAACAGCAAAACTCCAGTGCTAGGGGAATACTGCACATAGAATTCATAGCTTTTTTCCCCTGATTCTTTAGTCTTTCAAAGTTAATTTTTTTTATAAAAATTTTTCTTTTTCCCTTTTTCAAACAATATCTTATCAATCCCTTTTTTAAAAATATATTTTTCATTTTTAGAGTCATATTCTATCCCTTCATAGTAGTTAACCTTATTTTTGGTCTATATGTATAAGTTGTTCTCTCTTTAAAATCTTGGGATACAGTTTCTTCTAACAGACCAAAATATACCCTAAATCTCTAGTGTATGGCTTTGTTCTAGTCTCCTGCCTGATCACATTCTCTCCCTTTTTATTATTTTTTTAATTCTTCTCCTTTCTTTTATCAACCAAATTCTTATCAATTCGTTTTATAAAATCTTTTATAATTTTAATCGTTATGGTCATATTCCATCCCTTCATCGTATTTACCCGTATTTTTGTACATATATAAGTTTTTCTTTCTTTAAAATTTTGGGAGGCACTTTCTTCTAACAGACCAAAATACGCTCAAAATCTAGTGTGTGGCACTGATCTATGCATCAGCCTGATCATATCTGATCATATTCTTTTTTATTTATTTTTTCTTTCTTTCCCTCTCTTTTCCACCGGTTTAAGGGCTCTTCTGATTTGTTTAGTGTATATTTTACTGGGGTCATTGTTAACCTGTTAGCATTTTGTTCTCTCATTCATCTCTTCTCCTCTGGAAAAAATGACAAGACGGAAAAACTCACCTCAAAAAAAAGAAAAAGAGGCAGTACCAACTGCCAGGGACCTGATCAATATGGACATTAGTAAGATGCTGGAACTAGAGTTCAAAATGACGATTTTAAAGATACGAGCTGGGCTTGAAAAAAGCATGGAAGATATTAGAGAAAGTCTTTCTGGAGAAATAAAAACTAAAATCTAACCAAGTCAAAATCAAAAAGGCTATTAATGAGGTGCAATCAAAAATCAAAAATAGAGGCTCTAATTGCTAGGATAAATGAGGCAGAAGAGAGAATTAGTGAGAGAGAAGACCAAATGATGGAAAATAAAGAAGCTGAGAAAAAGAGAGATAAACAACTACTGGATCACGAGGGCAGAATTTGAGAGATAAGCGATACCATAAGATGAAACAATATTAGAATAATTGGGATCCCAGAAGAAGAGAGAGGGGCAGAAGGTATATTGGAGCAAATTATAGCAGAGAACTTCCCTAATTTGGGGAAGGAAACAGGCATCAAAATCCAGGAAGCACAGAGAACCCCCCTCAAAAATCAATAAAAAGAGGTCAACACCCCAACATCTAATAGTAAAACGTAAGAGTCTCAGAGACAAAGAGAAAATCCTGAAAGCAGCTTGGGACAAGAGATCTGTAACCTACAATGGTAGAAAAATTAGATTGGCAATACACCTATCCACAGACACCTGGCAGGCCAGAAAGGACTGGCATGATATAGTCAGAGTACTAAATGAGAAAAATATGCAGCCAAGAATACTAATCCAGCTAGGCTGTCATTGAAAATAGAAGGAGAGATAAAAAGTTCCAGGACAAACAAAAACTAAAAGAATTTGCAAACACGAAACCTGCCCTACAAGAAATACTGAAAGGGGTCCTCTAAGCAAAAAGAGAGCCTAAAAGTAACATAGACCAGAAAGGAACACAGACAATATACAGTAACAGTCACCTTACAGGCAATACAATGGCACTAAATTCCTATCTTTCAATAGTTACCCTGAATGTAAATGGGCTAAATGCCCCAATCAAAAGACACAGTCTATCAGATTGGATTAAAAAAACAAGACCCATTGATATGCTGTCTTCAAGAGACTCATTTTAGACCCAAAGGCACCCGCAGATTGGGTGAGGGGGTGGAAAACCATTTACCATGCTGATGGACACCAAAAGAAAGCTGGGGTGGCAATCCTTATATCAGACAAATTAGATTTTAAACCAAAGACTGTAATAAGAGATGAGGAAGGACACTATATCCTACTTAAAGGGTCTATCCAACAAGAAGATCTAATAATGGTAAATATCTATGCCCCTAACATGGGAGCAGCCAATTATATAAGCCAATTAATAACAAAAGCAAAGAAACACATCGACAACAATATAATAATAGTGGGGGATTTTAACACCCCCCCCTCACTGAAATGGACAGATCATCTAAACAAAAGATCAACAAGGAAATCAGTTTAAATGACACACTGGACCAAATGGACTTCAGATATATTCAGAATTTTCCATCCCAAAGCAACAGAATACACATTCTTCTCCAGTGCCCATGGAACATTGTCCAGAATAGATCATATCCTAGGTAACAAATCAGGTCTCACTGGTACCAAAAGATTGGGATCATTCCCTGCATATTTTCAGACCACAATGCTTTGAAACTAGAACTCAATCATAAGAGAAAATTCGGAAAGAACTCAAATCCATGGAGGCTAAAGAGCATCCTATTAAAGAATGAATGGGTCAACCAGGAAATTAATGAAGAATTAAAAAAATTCATGGAAACCAATGAAAATGAAAACACAACTATTCAAAATCTTTGGGATGCAGCAAAGGCAGTCCTAAGAGGAAAGTATATAGCAATACAAGCCTTTCTCAAGAAACAAGAAAGTTCTCAAAAACACAACCTAAAGCTACACCTAAAGAAGCTGGAGAAAGAACAGCAAATAAAGCCTAAACCCAGCAGGAGAAGAGAAATAATAAAGATCAGAGCAGAAATCAATGAAATAGAAACCAAAAGAGCAGTAGAACAGATCAATGATCTAGGAGCTGGTTCTTTGAAAGAATTAACAAGATTGATAAACCCCTGGCCAGACTTATCAAAAAGAAAAGAGAAAGGACCCAAATAAATAAAATCATGAATGAAAGAGGAGATCAGAACCAACACCCAAGAAATACAATTATAAGAACATATTATGAGCAACTATATGCCAGGAAATTAGATAATCTGGAAGAAACGGTCGTATTCCTAGAGATATATCAACTACCAAAACTGAACCAGGAAGAAATAGAAAACCTGAACAGACCTATAACCACTAAGGAAATTGAAGCATTCATCAAAACTCTCCCAACAAACAAAAGCCCAGGGCCAAATGGCTTCCCAGGGAATTCTACCAAACATTTCAAGAATTAATACCTATTCTTCTGAAACTGTTCCAAAAAATAGAAATGGAAGGAAAATTTCCAAACTCATTTTATGAGGCCACCATTACCTTGATCCCCAAACCAGACAAAGACCCCATCAAAAAGGAGAATTACAGACCAATATCCCTGATGAACATGGATGCAAAAATTCTCACCAAAATACTAGCCAGTAGGATCCAACAGTACATTAAAAGGATTATTCACCACGACCAAATGGGATTTATCCCAGGGCTGCAAGGTTGGTTCAACATCCACAAATCAATGTGATACAATACATTAATAAAAGAAAGAACAAGAATCATATCCTCTCACTAGATGCAGAAAAAGCATTTGACCAGGTACAGCATCCTTTCTTGATCAAAACTCTTCAGAGTATAGTGATAGAGGGTACATACCTCAATATTATAAAAGCCACCTACAAAAAATCCACAGTGAATATCATTCTCAATGGGGAAAAACTGAGAGCTTACCCCTAAGGTCAGGAACATGGCAGGGATGTCCACTATCACCACTGCTATTCAACATAGAAGTCCTTGCCACAGCAATCAGACAACAAAAAGAAATAAAAGGCATCCAAATCGGCAAAGAAGAAGTCAAACTCTCACTCTTTGCAGATGATATGATACTTTATGTGGAAAACCCAAAAGACTCCACCCCAAAACTGCTAGAACTCATACAGGAACTCAGTAAAGTGGCAGGATATAAAATCAATGCACAGAAGTCAGTGGCATTCCTATACACCAACAAGACAGAAGAAAGAGAAATTAAGGAGTTGATCCCATTTACAACTTCAACCAAAACCATAAGATACCTAGGATTGAATCTAACCAAAGAGGCAAAGAATCTGTATTCAGAAAACTATAAACTACTCATGAAAGAAATTGAGGAAGACACAAAGAAATGGAAAAACATTCCATGCTCATGGATTGGAAGAATAAATATTGTGAAAATGTCAATGCTACCTAGAGCAATCTACACATTTAATGCAATCCCTATCAAAATACCATCCACTTTTTTTCAAAGAAATAGAACAAAATAATCCTAAAATTTGTATGGAACCAGAAAAGACCCCGAATAGCCAGAGGAATGTTGACAAAGAAAAGCTAAGCTGGCGGCATCACAATTCCGGACTTCAAGCTCTATTACAAAACTGCCATCATCAAGACAGTATGGTACTGGCACAAAACAGACACATAGATCAATGGAACAGAATAGAGAGCCCAGAAATGGACCCTCAACTCTATGGTCAACTCATCGTCGACAAAGCAGGAAAGAATGTCCAATGGAAAAAAGACAGTCTCTTCAACAAATGGTGTTGGGAAAATTGGACAGCCACATGCAGAAGAATGAAACTGGACCATTTCCTTACACCACACACAAAAGTAGACTCTAAGTGGTTGAAAGACCTAAATGTGAGACAAGAGTCCATCAAAATCCTAAAGGAGAACACAGGCAGCAACCTCTTCGACCTCAGCCGCAGCAACTTCTTCCTAGAAACATCGCCAAGGCAAGGGAAGCAAGGGCAAAAATGAATGATTGGGACTTCATCAAGATAAAAAGCTTTTGCACAGCAAAAGAAACAGTCAACAAAACCAAAAGACAACCGGCAGAATGGGAGAAGATATTTGCAAGTGACATATCAGATAAAGGGCTAGTATCCAAAATCTAAAAAGAACTTATCAAACTCAACACCCAAAGAACAAATGATCCAATCAAGAAATGGGCAGAAGACATGAGCAGACATTTTTCCAAAGAAGACATCCAAATGTCCAACAGACACATGAAAATGTGCTCAACATCGCTCGGCATCAGGGAAATCCAAATCAAAACCTCAATGAGATACCACCTCACACCAGTCAGAATGGCTAAAATTAACAAGTCAGGAAACGACAGATGTTGGCGAGGATGCGGAGAAAGGGGAACCCTCCTACACTGTTGGTGGGAATGCAAGCTGGTGCAGCCACTCTGGAAAACAGTATGGAGGTTCCTCAAAAAGTTGAGAACAGAGCTACCCTATGACCCAGCAATTGAACTACTGGGTATTTACCCCAAAGATACAAATGTAGGGAGCCAAAGGGGTACGTGCACTCCGATGTTTATAGCAGCAATGTGCACAATAGCCAAACTGTGGAAAGAGCCAAGATGTCCATCGACAGATGAATGGATAAAGAAGATGTGGTATATATATTCAATGGAATATATGCAGGCATCAAAAGGAATGAAATCTTGCCATTTGTAATGACGTGGATGGAACTGGAGGGTATTATGCTGAGCGAAATAAGTCAATCAGAGAAAGACATGTATCATATGATCTCACTGATATGAGGAATTCCTAATCTCAGGAAACAAACTGAGGGTTGCTGGAGTGTTGGGGGGTGGGAAGGATGGGGTGGCTGGGTGGTAGACATTGGGGAGGGTATGTGTTATGGTGAGCGCTGTGAATTGTGTAAGACTGTTGAATCACAGACCTGTACCTCTGAAACAAATAATATATTGTATGTTAAAAAAAAAAAAAAAAGAAGATAGTAGGAAGGGAAAAATGAAGGGGGGGAAATCGGAGGGGAAGATGAACCATGAGAGACTATGGACTCTGAGAAACAAACTGAGGGTTCTAGAGGGGATGGGGTTCGGGGGATGGGTTAGCCTGGTGATGGGTATTTTTTTTAAGATTTTATTTATTTATTTGACAGAGAGAGACACAGTGAGAGAGAGAGCACAAGCAGGGGGAGTGGGAGAGGGAGAAGCAGGCTTCCCCGTGGAGCAGGGAGCCCATGCAGGGCTCCATCTCAGGACCCTGGGATCACGACCCGAGCCGAAGGCAGACGCCCAACGACTGAGCCACCCAGGCGCCCCTGGTGATGGGTATTAAAGAGAGCATGTACTGAATGGAGCACTGGGTGTTATATGCAAACAATGAATCATGGAACACTACAGCAAAAACTAATGATGTATGGTGATTAACATACCATAATAAAAAAAAAATCCCAGGAATAACTGACACTGATAAAGATCTTTGGATAAGACTTAAATAATTGTAATTTTCCTATTGCAGAAATATTTCATGATCTAATAAAGTCAATGGATCTGTGGACCATTCAGCTTTTAAGAGAGAAAACTGGGATTTGAATCCTGATGTCCTAATTCTACAAACCATTCTGCTCCCTTTAAGAGCATTTAAGTGTATTCCCTGAAACATCTCTTCCATAGATTGTTCTTATTATCTGGGGTAAAGTAAAACTTTAATGCAGAATTTCTCAAAACTATAATGTGGGATTTCCCCTAAGTAGTTACCTTCAACTCTTCTGTTTCAGTAAATTTGAGGGAAAGTTCTACTTATAGCCAAAGACATTTTAACCAATAATGTATTTAACATATTTTAAGTTATTTCATACAAATATATCAAAATAGATCTAGAATTTAAAATTTGAACAAAAAAATAGATCTCAAAAATGCATCAGAAAAGCAAATGAACCAACCAGAATGGCTACCATAAAAACAACAACAACAGAAACACACACAGAAAGTAAACATTGGCAAGGATGTAGAGAAATTGGAACATTTGTGCACTATTGGTGGGAATTTAAAATGGTATAGCAACTTTGGGAAACCGTATCACAGCTCTTCAAGGAATTAAAAATAGAATTACTATATGATAGAACAATTCTGCTTCTGGGTATATATCTAAAAAAATTGCAATCAGGATCTTGAGATATTTATACACCTACATTCATAGCTGCATTATTTACAACAGCCTAAAGGTGGAAGAACCCCAAGTGCCTATCAACAGATGAGAAAATGTGGTATACACCAACAATGGAGTACCTGTTAAATAGGAAGGAAATTCTGACACATGCCATAACATGGAGGAACCTTAAGAACAGTACACCAAGTGAAATAAGCCAATCACAAAAGGACAAATACTGTATGATCCCACTTACATAAGTCAGCTGGAATAATCAAATTCATAGAAACAGAAAGTACAATGGTGGTTACCAGGGGTTGGGGAGAGGAGGAAATGGGAAGTTGTTTAATGGATACAAAGTTTGTTTTGCGAGACAAAAAATTCCTCAAGATTGGGTAATTGAATGTACTTAACACTACTAAACTGAACACATAAAAACAGTTAAGACGGCAGCGCCTGGCTGGTTCAGTCAGTAAATCATGCGTTTTTTTTTTTTTTTTTAAAGATTTTATTTATTTGACAGAGAGAGACAACGAAAGAGGGAACACAAGCAGGGGGAGTGGGAGAGGGAGAAGCAGGCTTCCCGCCAAGCGGAGAGCCCGATGTGGGGCTGGATTCCAGGACATTGGGATCATGACCTGAGCCGAAGGCAGATGTTTAATGACTGAGCCACCCAGGTGCCCCAAGCATGTGACTCTTAAGTCTCAGGGTTTTAAGTTTGATCCCCATGTTGGATGTAGAGATTACTTTAAAAAAATTCATTAAAATTTTTTGTAATCTTTAATTTTTAAAAAAGTTAGGATGGTAAGTTTTGTTATATGTATTTTGCCATAATTTTTTAAACTAAATAGTGATAGTAAAAAAAGTTAACTATAAATTCTATTGTTGATTACATTAAATATTATTTTCATGGATTCTCCTGTATTATCCAAAATTACTACAAAGGGATGTTTATCTTTATAATAAAAACAGAGGCTATTACATTCAGTAAATCCAGACCATCTAATACATGCATATTGAATAAATTTCTTCAACGTGCCTTCTGATCAACTGAATTATGAAATAGTGTCATGAGTCTGCTGGTGGCACACAATGACTATCCACTAAGATGTGCGATTACTACAACCTGTAATTAGTGATAGTTTAAATACTGTGAATAGTCTTCATTTAACCTAGAAGTCTATTTTTTTCACGTTTTTAAGATACTTCTACAAAATTAATTCAATTTTACTTGACTATTTGAACACCAACTACACATAAGGCACAATGTTAGTTACTGTGGTGGACATAGGGATAAATCATAGAGCTTTTGATCTTGAAGAGTAGGTTTTATAGATGGTATTATTCTTTAGAATATTATTTTTCCTTATGGATGAAATAGACTTCACACCATTTTGGCCAGTGAATTGTGAAAACAAGTACCCCCTTTTTTACAATAAACTATTCTTTTTGAGTTTTAGGCTCACAGCAAAATAGAGAAGCAGGTACGGGGATTTCCCATAAACTCCCTGCCCCCACACATGCATTCGTCCCCTATTATCAACACTTCCTACCAGAGTGGTGCACCTGTTACAATTCATGGATCTGCACTGACACATCCTTAGCACCCAAAGACCATATTTTACATGTGGGTTCATTCTCAGTGTTGTACAATGTATGGGTTTTGACAGATGTAGAATGAGTTGTAACTGCCACTGTGGCATCATACACAATAGCTTCACTGCCCTAAAAATTCTGTGTTCTACCCATTCATCTCTCCCTCCCTCTTAACCCCTGGCAATCCCTAATTTTTTTTCCTGTCTCCATAGTTTTGCCCTTTCCAGAATGTTCTATAGCAGGAATCATAAAGTAGCTTTTTTAGAATAGCTTTTTTCACTTAGTAATATGCACTTAAATATCTTCCATGCCTTTTCATAACTTGATAGCTCATTCCTTCTTACTAATAATATTCTATTGTCTGGACATACTACAGTTTATTTATCCACATCTACCAAAGGACATCTTATTTACTTCCACATTTTGACAATTAGGAATAAACCTGCCCTAGGTGTGCATGCACCTTTTGAGCAAATCTGTAAGATCTCTCTCATGGTGCCTCCAGGTTCTTTTTGCTCTCATCTCTAAGTGGCCAGTTCCATTAGCTTGCACACATCCAGGCACAAAGAAGCTGGGTGCAGGACTACATACTCCAGAATGCACACCTCATTAGCAGTATTTGTTGCCTCAACCTAAATCAGCCTATCCCAACTGATATAGTTGGTCAAGTCTGTGTACAAATATGCTTTAAACTGGATATACAGCATCTTCAGGGACAGTTTCTGTATGCCACAAAACTAATATTTCCTAGAGAAGACTGTTCCTCCTGTGATCACTTTCTAAAATGCAGACACTTTTTCCCCCCTCACCAACATGGGGCAGGAGACTTCTCCAGCTAGAAAAATTTACCTAGATTATTTTTCCCATTCTTTCATTCAAGAAAGATGACAGAGTCCAGTTGCTATGTATGCGCTCAGAAAGTTTGCTTTCTTCATCATACTTTTGCTTTTGGCCAACTTGAACCACCATCTTACATGTCAAGGGTCTCAATTCCTTGTGCAATTCAGAGTCTTATTTATCCATTACACCATCCTCTAGAGTTGCCACTGGTTGTTGCTTTGCAACTTTGAATGATGAGTGATGTTTGTCCCAACCAATAGCAGGTTGCCACCTATATGATGACTTCTATGGCATTAACTGATGAAAAGCACCTTAGCTTGAAGGCAATTGACAAAGCAACCACATAACCAACAGCAGCGCCTTTGAATTATGGCTTGCAACTTAAATTAACTAGTCCTTCCCCACAGCAGCAACTTACACAGTTGCTGAAGTAGAAATAGGGACTCTTATGTTGTTTCACAGTGAAGCAGATCCGTACCCTTTGTTAAAGTCTGCACCCAGAAACAGATGTCAGGCTGATCAATCATCTCACTGGGGCCAAAGGAGTTTCTCAACATTCCAGACAGTAGTTCATGGAAATGGAGAAGCCCTCTGACCTTGATCCCACCACATTTGTGTGTTGTTTTAATACCGGGTCCTCTTTAAACTGATCTAAAAAAAAAAAAAAAAAAAAAAAAAAAAATCTTAGATAGCAATGGAGAGTGAGATAGTTGATTTTGTCATTGTTACTGATTTGTTGTGGAGTTTAGGTTACAAACACTTAAGAAACTGAACTATTTGGTTCAGGAGGAGATATTCATCAGGGGATTAATTCCTCAAAATAGACCATTTACTAGACTATCCTTCATTCTAGACTACAACCAAGCTTCAGATGCTCCAGGAAGAAAGGGAATTTGGCTGCATGTCATATTACACTTAAAATGTCTTCCTGAGGACAACTAATAAAAGAGACTGCTGAGGTCTTATCTTGGCTGATCCACCTGCTTGATCAATCTGCTTAAGTTTTAAAGGCTAAGATAGGAAATTTTATGATCTCCTGAGCTCTCTAAAATAACTGTATAGTCTAAAGTGATCTCACTCAGACCCATGGACTTAAATATCTTTATATTTTATGATTCCCACATTGTTATCCTCAGGCCAAGTCTCATTTCGGAGATTCAGCTGAATATTTCAAACTGCCTTTGACATCTTAGGTGTTTGAAAAATGTTTCAAACTTAGAATGACCTGACCTTCATCTATTCCGTGTCCCAAGCTTCTTCCTCTTCTGATATGGCACCAGGGAGTAACTGTACCGATCAGAAACATCGGAGCTGCCCTTGGTCCCTCCCCTCCCCCAGTTCATGACTGTGCACTTTGGGATCCATTTTGGCAACTCATATCCACTCAATCCCCAAAATGCATGAAGACTTGATTTACTTTTCTCTATGTTCTCTGCTACCACCTTGAACCAGACTTTTATTGCCCTTATTTAGAGCAGATCCCAAAATGATTGTCAAAGTCCTAGGAGATAGAGTTTCCTTGAAGTAACAGGAACAATTTTAAGACATGAATGAGATTGTCATTTGCATCCTTCCATTCTGTTGTGTGCCCATCGCACTTAGAATTCCAATGCCATACTGTGGTCTTTGAAAATTATACCTAAACTCTTATTTGCATAGCTAGACTCTATCTTATTCCATGTCCCACTCTCATTACACTTCAGTCACAGCAGTCTTTTTGCTTTCTGTTTCCTGAGCATGCTCATCTTTCCCACCCATTGCCTTTGCACGTATTTGCACTTAGCTAGAATGTACTGTAACTCTCATTTATCGTGTGGTTGATTCTTTCTCACAATTTAGGTCCCATCTCAAAGATTCTTTCTTTAAAAGAGGCCATCCTTACCCCACCTATTTAAACTAGTACCCCCCACCCCCATTCTTCATCTCCATCTACAGCTTGTTTACTTGAGGACCCAATTTTGACTAACATTTGTCTCTATTGATTTTTGTCTCTCCTGTCAGCTCATGAACTCTGGGGGTAGGCACAGTGTTTCACCTGCCCTCAAGTCCCATCCCCTAGTGTAACCAGTACATAGAAGGTGTGCAATAAATACTGACTGAGCACAAAAGTGGCTATATGGCTGAGTGTAATAATGGGACAATCAAGTTTGACTTTCTTCAGAAGTAGGCAGAGAAAGGAGAAAGCCACAGTGAGGCCCACTGAGCCTCAGGAGCTTTAAGAAGTATCCATTTACTAGAAGACATGGATTTTGTGGTTAATAAATTTTTGAAATTTTAGGAAATATCAATTATCACTTCTTCAATCAAGAAGAAACAAGGAGCTATTGAAAGTGTGAGAACTGAAATTTCATTTCCTTTTTCTTCACTATTTCATTGGCATTTTGTAAAGAACTTACTTCAGTCAAAGCATGACAACATCTAAACTAAGCACAGAAAGATGCACTTGTAAATGGAAAGATTCTTTTGAAGAATTAAGAAAGAAAAAAAAACCCTCCAAAACAGAAAGCCCCCAAATCTCTGGCCTCAATTGCTTTTCCGAAGTAGTTATTCATGAAATTAGAGCTCCTAAATGAAAGCTTCAGTTTTATTGTTAAAATATCCCTTCTTTGTAATTTAAATTCCTCTCCCAGTGAATCAAATAGTTTTAAGCAGGTGGGAACAAATCTATTTTTGGCAATCAAGATTGGTGATGAGAAAAATTACTAAGGTTCTGATGTCAAAAGTGACATTTTAAGATTTATCATAAAGGATTTCATAAACTGATTTACAGGGGTTTCACCTCTCATTTGGTAATGATAGTCCTGAGATACACATGGGGAATATGTTTTTTAGGCCCAACAATGCTGAAAATAAGCCACTAGTGCAAATAAAATCTTCCTCAGAATAGTCAGGATAGTATTCAATAGTGTCAAAAAGAGAAGCATCTTACCGAGAAACATCAATGTTAATTTTCCAGTTTTTGATTCAGTCTTTCATTTGAGTTTTATATTTAACTTTGAAATGTTCCAACACAAAACACATGTTCTAAGAGAGCTAGCATATGGCATTTGGAATTTCCTATCTGAGCTTATATTTTCCCCCTCTCAACATCGGAAATATGGAGGAGGAGAAGATGAAATTACAAATGAGCACTAACTTATTTAATCTTACCTTTTTTCTTTTTATACCACTGTGACAGTCTCTAAAAAATTAGGGAGGCAAGTATTGCCATCTCCTGGGTTGAAATCAATCAAGATAAATTCATTTAAATTGAGTAGCAAGTTTAAAATATAAATAAGATTTTGTCTCATTTTAAAGATTCCTATTTTTACTGTCTGTCTCAGTGAGAGAACTCAGGGCATGATCTCCAACCAGATGAGCATTCCTTAACCTACTAATTCTAATGGGCATAAAGTAGGTACCCTATAAATATCTGCCATTAATTAAAGAGTAAGGATGGAAACAGATGCAGGAAAGACTAAAAGGTGAATTATTCTGGCAAATATAGAGAAATACAATGCATATTCTGAGGGCCAAATGGCATTTTTTTTTTTTTACAACCTAATGATTTTTTAATACCCTAAGAGTTTATAACAAACTGCTTAAGTCAATACCCATTGAATTATAAGCCTCCCAATTTGTAGGAAAGCAAGGATGCTTTACAGCTTCTCTTGAATACCAAAAAGGAATTCTAAAAACCACTCAGAGTCAATAGCCCAGCTAACACTGAATGTGAGAGCTGGAACTATCACAATGTTTCTAAACCCCAGGATAAAGACAAATTGATGATCACTTGCACTTTGACCCTAGACTATTGGAAAAGTGACAGCCTATAGGAGTCAGACTCAGGCTTTATTCTACTCAAGAAACATGAATCCTACAAAACAGACATACTGCGTGCCATCCTGAGCTTAACTAAGATTAGCAGAGTCCCACTCCATAGTTCTCAGGCAAAGAGAACCAGAGTGATTGGTTGTAAATATGTGAAACATGATGAGTTAGTCTGGAATAGAGGATTTTGCCACGGTTACTCCCAAGAAGAAATAAAAATTTAACACTTGATTCCAAAAATAAAGAAAAACAGTAAGGAAAGCAAACTGTGAAACTTCCATAATACAAAGTCTGTTTTACAGAGACACAAAGATGATAGTCCTGAGATACACATGGGGATACACCATCTGAAGGCCTATTTCCCCTCACTTTGTGAAAGAGACCATGACTGCCGAATTCCATTGCCACCTCAAGGGCAGGGACCTTCATGATGGTGAGGACCAAGCATTCTCCAAAGTAGCAAAATTAAGGGGAGAGGTTATTCTTAGTAATTATTGTAAGGTCCAAAATACATTAAGGAAAAGCCTTTACCAAGAATCAACAAAGTAGGTTTCCCATGTAGCCAACCACATGGAGCTGACAGCAGCACTGGTATTGGGGATCTCTGACAGAAAGCTAAGCATATTCTCCTTCCAAGAACAATCTGGCTGGTTCCTCTGGGGAGGAACTCATGCTGGGGGTTGGGTGGCCAAAAGAAGTCCAAGAAGAGCAACATCTCCTGTATCTCCTAGAAGACTTAATCCTTCTGACTTAGGTAGCAAGTCTTCTAGGTAGGTGAAGAGGGCCAATGGGCTGGAGCACAGGGCTTGTGGTTCACTCAGTTAAGGGGTCCTGCCTAGGTTGTGCTCATTGTTTCCAAAACTTTTATTGCATAACCTGCACTAATTTGCTCCCTGAACTATTTAGAATGTCATCTGTGCAATACTTCAAAGTGGGGGAAAGAACAAAAGTAAAGGGGTAAAGCTGCCATAGAATTTAGAGCCAGATGGATATGGGCTCCAGAGCCAGACACAACTGAGTTCGAATCCCACTGCTACTAATTAGCTGTGTGACCAAGGCAGGTCACTTAAACACGGAGTGTCTATGACTTGACCTGTCAAATGGGTATGGTAGAGTACTCCACCTTAGGGTACTTATGAGAAGGACATCAATCACTCGAAGGGCTTAACACAATGCCTAATGAGTACCAAGTCTAACAGGCTGTTCTAATCGTCATTAGCAGTAGCTTCCTCAAAAACCACGATTTCTAAGTCATCAGGAGCCTCGATTCCTCAGTTTCAGGAGCCCGATTTCTGTCTGTGGCAGCTGTGAGCACTAATCCTGAAACTGTTTTATATTACAAAAGTCCAGGTCACATTTAAAAATTTTGTTTCCTTCTGCATACTTAGAAACCACACTTTACTTATATCATAATACTTCTTGGGTCCTATACTCACCATCCTTGAACAGAGAACATTCACTTGAAATTATCAACATCCATTTATTATAAAGGAATATGTTCAAGTCCCCAAATACTTTTATTCAAATACTTTGTTCTTGATTACATTTCCAAAAGTACCAAGTCCTTTTTCTCCAAGTAGCATACCACAAAACCCATGGCTTTTTTTTTTCCAAGATTTATTTATTAAGAGAGAGAAAGAGAGCCGGGGGGGTGGGGCGCAAGGGGGCAGAGGGAGAGAGAGACAAGCAGACTCCCCACTGAGCGGGGAGCCCGACACGGGGCTCCATCCCAGCACCCCGAGATCATGACCTGAGCCATAATTGAGTCACACGCTCAAGCAACTGAGCCACCATGGTGCCCCAAGCCCACAACTTTTAGTGGGGGTAAAACGATCACAAATCTGGAATCATTAGCACCCAAATCAGTAAATTTCACCTGTTATTTGTGTTTAATAGAAGGTTAGGATATATGGGGATAAACTAAATGGTAATCTTGTAGTTCAATCCTCTCCCATCTTAGGAGCCAATGGTATTTAATATTTAAATAAATCAGCTCAAGGTAAAGATTTTCTTAATTCTACTTTTTTTCGGGACATATTTATCTGGCCATTAAGCTGGGTTTATGAGCAGAAACATCTGTTTTATAGATCATTCATCAATATGTTACTCTAATTTAGTGTGTGCTTTTATTTTTAAGGTTTAATGACTTCCTAAGGCATCAATTCTCAAGAGAAAATGGAACATACACCACGATATCAGTTACGGTGTACCAAAATGTGTGTTGTTTCTGCCATATGTATTTTTTAGAAATATCACTGGATACTAATAGTAAAGTCAGCGAATACTTATAAATTCTTACTATGTGTTCAGAACCATGGGGCATATAAAATCATATTGGGAGAGAAGGTATACTCATGTGAAACAAGCAGTGGAAAAAGAACAGCATATGTTCCAGCATTTAAACACATTGAGTAGTGTTAAATACAAGCAAACAAACCAAAAATTGGCATCACTATACCAATCCCCACATCACCAAACCAAGACTTAACTATAGTTTCTGGCTCTCCCAGAACAGGAATCGCCTAATCAGCACTAGTGAGGTAATCTGTGGGACAGACCCCAGCCAGTCCCTAAAGGAAAGTAACTTTGCAAAAACCAACCTGCATTTTTGCCTGGTGTAACTTCCTTGTTCCTGTTCCGTTCTACCTATAAACATCTCTCGTTTTGTACAGCTCCTTGGTGCTCCTTTCTATATGCTAGACTGAATGTTGCCCGATCCGCGAATCACTGACTAAAACTAGTAAGATTTCTAAAATTCACTCAAGCTCAATTTTGTTTTAACAGTACACAGCAACTTACACATTCTGATTTGTCCCTAAGATTCTGCACCCCAATTCCAATGTGTGTGGGGTTTTTTTCCCCCCATACCGAGCAATTCTTCAATACAAGCTGGATGTCCTACAATTCAATTCTGACACGATGTACCTGGACATAGCGTCAGATGACACAGAATAAGGACTCAGTTCTATAATCCTGCTCCCCCCCATTCAGACACCAATCTCAACTCCAGATTCTCACCGGTGCTTCTAAAGGAAAAACTATAGTTTGGAGGTTCCCACAACCCTCTCCTCAGGTTTCATTAACTGGCTAGAACAACTCTCAGAACTCCGAGAAACATTTTACTTACCCATTTACTACCATGGATACAACTCAGGAACAGTCGGACAGAGGCGATGCAAAGGGCAAGGTATGGAGAAAGGGCAAGGAGCTGCCATGCCCTCCAAGCAAGCCCTTTTCCACAAATACCCACGCATCGACAACTCAGAAGCTCTCCAAACTCCTTCCGTGTGGGTATTTATGGAGGCTCATTCCATAGGCCTGATTGATTAAATCACTGGCCACTGGTGACTGAACTAAACCTCCGGCCCCTCTCCCCTCCCTGGAGGTCAGGGGGTGGGGCTGAAAGTTCCATGCCCCTGATCACTGGTTGGCTCCACCTGCAACCAGCCCCATCCTTCAGTACTTTCCAAATCACCTGAGTAACATAACGAAAATCACTTTTATTGCTTTCATCACTTGGGGAATTGGAAAGGGAGCTCTACGCCAGAAACTGGAATCAAGACCAAATATGTATTTCTGATTATATCACAATCCCCTCGACTTTTCTGCAGGACTACAGAAAAAAAAAGACCTTAATAAAGCAATTTTTTCATTATTAGAAATATTACTTTTCACATTTTCCAATTATCTTAAATATTAAAGTCAAATAGAGTGAAAGGGGAAACTACATTTATGTTCAGTGGATATGCTGTTGATACACAAACCTGAAATTAGAGATGCCTGGCCCCTCTGTATCCTGGACAAATTATTTACCAACTCTGAAATGCCTATTAGCTTGAACAGCTATTACAGAAAATGTTTGAAACTGATGGAAGATGATTATGGGGATGACAGTTGAAAGCATTATTGCGGCTACTAAAAGATAAATATAGGAACCACTTCACAAACACTGGAAATTGGTAAATTGAGAGCAACTGTTATCCCTTTGCTTTCATCTGTGTCACTTAAATCAATTTTCTATGTGTCCATTAGGCCAGGGATAAATCACTAAACCTCTAAATAGGGAAGAAGTTCTAGAGTTTAGTCATCGGAGACAAGCCAGACAATTCTACATCAGATGTGACCAATTTTAAAGACCTTCAGGGAAGATGATTTCAAAACATCTTTTTGATAACACATTTCAATGTCAAATTATTAAAAAGAAAGAATATAGTTCTATTTTTTAAACTACCATTTTCTGCATTGCAAATCAATTTAATCTTTTGATGCCAACAGGAAATTCTAAATGTAACAACAGGAACAAATGACAGATACTAGTTTTTAAGCATCATTTATGTGCATGTACTTTATATTAATTATATGAGGCACACAAATTCCTGTAAAATAAGTATTATCCCACTTTACGGGTGATGAAACAGGGTCAGCAAGCTATTTGCCCAAAGTTAAACAGCTAATGCATAGAGAAACAAAAATGTAAACGTAATAACTGATGTTGAATGTTTTTTTTTCTTTATGCCATAATGTTTATGAAAGCTTTATCCCCATCTTTTCTCAGAAATCCTTTGTTGAGGTTTTTGAGAGTAAAGCCAGCATTCTGACTCAGTGCAATGAATCTCAAAGTATGTGATGCTTGACTCTTTTCTTACAAATTACCAAGGCAGGCTTCATTCATTAAGAGAGGCAGGTGGTAAAGGAGGTAGGCATAGGAAGAGCCAGCTATGGGAAAGGGGGAAAAAAGGGGAAAGAGGAAGAAACCGTCAGGTTGTGTGTAGCTAACTTACTCTGTAAGTGCCCTAGATTTCCCAACACCCGCATTCTCTCCTTCCATACATAATTGTGTGTATACGTACAGCTTAATTATTTTGTATACTAAAGTAGTGACTTGATTTGGACAGAAAGCTAGATATGTCCAGTCTCAGAATCATTTCCATTACCAGGAAAGGCACTGGGATGCCAACAAATCTGGGACCTGCCCCATGGAGGGAGCAGGTGTGGCTTTTAGGACTAGAAACCATCAAAGATTTTTGACAAGACGTTTAACAGGTGGCTGATCGGGTTTGACTGGCGAGAGAAAAGCTGACCTGTATTATTCGGTAAAATCGTGCAAGTTTTGCCCTAAATGTATCACAAAGGACAATTCTCCTGCTGTTGTTCTGAACAGAGAATGGATGGGCAGAGCCTTCTAACCTGCTGCTACAGCATCTGCTAGTGATGGGTGATGGCCATACGCTTCTGAGAAGATTGGACCAGAGCGCTCTGACTCGAATCAATAGAAGTAAACCGTCAGGTCAGTGCTTCCGGTGTCACATGCATACTTTTGGGCGAGCTGCTTCGTGCCAGACTACTGGGAGCTGTTTTAGGTTGGGAATATAGGAAGCATGCGTAGTTGGACTGCCTCTCAGGGCTCACGAACGATGCCGTAGAGCGGTGGTTCTCAGGCTTTAGCGTGCATAAGAACCACAGACTGCCAGCGCCCCTCCCCCTCCCCCTCCCAGAGTTTCCGATTCAGTAGATCTGGGGAGCAGCCCGAACCTTTGCATTGTTGACAAGCTCCAGCGCGTCCTGGGGATCCTGCTGGTTAACGCAAACACTGCAAGAACCACTGTCGTAGAACAGTCACCCCTTTCCCCTACCTCCATCTACCACCTTCTACCAAGTTTACTACCCATGAGAACACCAGATGTCCCTTTTCCCAGCATCTACTACCAGTTAACTGTTGTTGCGTAACGGAAAAATGGCAAAATCTTCTAAATTACTTTGAAGTCAAGACATGATCAGGATAGCTAGAATAATATCAGGGTGGATCATCATGTAAAAAAGCAGGAACTCAACTTACACCCTGTCGGTAATGGCCAGGGAAATATTCCCACATGGTCAGTGGTCAGATGAAAAGTTTCAACCATTTATTTCAGCTGTACTTTGAGCCAAATCAATGCCTCTTACAGTTGGCAATGCAAAACTCTTCTGCCAAAATGGGCTCTGTAATTTCGCAGTGAACACTCACAGGCTGTGGTCGAACAAAAGGGGTCAAAGAGGTTTAAATCTTTAAACCTCATATTTGCATTTATTTTTTTCAAAAATAAAGCCACTCATCCTGAATGGAACAGACTGGTTAGCCAACACTGCTGGTAAGAAGAAGGTCTAAAACAAAAGTACTGGCCACTATGTTAGGCATGATAAAGGTTTTTTTTTCCCCCTGAGTTTTCCCTGTATACAATTTGGAAGAATTACATTTACTGATTGTCAGACACTCAGAATTTAGTGTTCAATAGTGATACCTAATCATTCGTGTTCATCAGTAGCACCAGAGGTCTTATTAAAAAATCATAATCCCAAAACCTCACTGGTGAAAGGGCCTGGAATCTGTATTTTAATAAGCACCCAGGTGATTTAAGTACCAGACTGAGGGGCACAGACGAGAGAGTAATGTGCCCAGGGCCCCTTGAAAGAAAGTAACCACAGACACACAGCCCAATATCAGGGGGCCATTGACTGCAGCTTTTAGAGAACAGTAAGATTTATTGTACATAGAGCAACAGCTGAAGTCGCTACTCCATACCATTAAGTACCTACATAGAAATCAATTATTTTGTGTTATGTAGCTGTGATAATAAAGTTGAATATTTCTTTAGGATATTAAGATGTATGAGCGATCATAGTCAAACTCACAATTATATTATTACAATGTTTTATTAAATCCACTAAATTTGAGGAAATTATTTTTACATTGATGAACAAAACAGGTTAATCAGAAACAGATATTTCCACTTACATTATTGTTAGGAACTGAAATAATAATCATCTCACTCATTTAAAGCAGTTATTTTCAAAATAACAATATGAATTACCTTACTTGCTTTTCAAGAACTTATGGGAGGACAAACATGGTTAGTTCCATTTTACAGATGATAAAAATTCAGATGGATTAAAATGACATTTCCAAGGTCACATTGCCCATGAACCTGAGAACCAGACCTCAAAGTCAACTTTTCTGACCTCAAGACTTCACCACTCTAAAGCACTGACTTACTATTTAAAAGTGCTGAATTGGTAAAAAGTTGCTTTGTAAAAGGATTAATCTGTCTACAATAATAATTATTATAATTGTTTTCAGTCATATACTTGCCTAGGGAAAGTTCATCCTTAAATACCTAGAAGCCCTTTTGTATGTATGCCAGCCAGTCAGGTCTTTTATATGTTGTAAATCATACTCACTTTTCATTTATTCCTACTCTATGTAATACTTCTATTTTAAAGCAGTTTGCCATAGGCAAAATTTCACAAGCAATATTAGAGAAAGCAAAAAGAAGAAAGTCAAAAGGACTGCTAGAGGCCATAAAGAAAAGTCTGGGCTGTCAGAAAATGTGGTCTGACTTGTTTTCACCACAGTCCCATAAAAATCTCTCTGTCTCTCTTTCTGTCTTTGTCTCTCTCTCTTTCATCCCCCCAGAGAAATTATTTGAAATGCTTACAGGTCAAGCCAGGTTTGACGGTGACGGTGTGAATTTAGACGTTCTTATCTCCAACATTACTGCATACTCTGAAATCCTCACTTAATATCATACTGTGGAAGGTAATGGCTCAATATATCAGTTATGGTAGAAAGAGGCCTAGGCCCATATCAGATTAAAAGAAATCCTTTCCATTTTTTGTTTTTCTTTTTTTCTGAACAATATTGCAAACTACAGGTTTCTTTCATAAATAACTTCACGTAAGGTACAATTAGTCCTGATCTGGAAATGTCAGCAAATCTTAAAGTTGATACATTATAATTCACTTTTAATCATAAGCCCTACTGCAGTTTAAAAGTCTCCATTGTAATGTATGACCTGTCAGTCACTAATGGGAATTAAGAACATGTAATATTCATTTGGTCTTTAAACAAAGTACTTACGTTTTGCCAAAAAGGCCATTTCTCCATGATCAACTACAATTTACCTGGAACATACAGGTTGAATTCTTTTAAATTCAGAAAATGTAATGCAATTTGACCAAGACATTAACAATTCTAATTATTTTTTTTTTAATTTTTTTATTGTTATGTTAATCCCCATACATTACATCATTAGTTTTAGATATAGTGTTCCATGATTCATTGTTTGTGCATAACACCCAGTGCTCCATGCAGAACGTGCCCTCCTCAATACCCATCACCAGGCTAACCCATCCTCCCAACCCCCTCCCCTCTAGAACCCTCAGTTTGTTTTTCAGAGTCCATTGTCTCTCATGGTTCTTCTCCCCCTCCGATTTCCCCCCCTTCATTCTTCCCCTCCTGCTACATTCTTCTTCTTCTTTTTTTCTTTCTTAACATATATTGCATTATTTGTTTCAGAGGTACAGATCTGAGATTCAACAGTCCTGCACAATTCACAGCGCTTACCAGAACACATACCCTCCCCAGTGTCCATCACCCAGTCACCCCATCCCTCCCACCCCACCCCCCACTCCAGCAACCCTCAGTTTGTTTCCTGAGATTAAGAATTCCTCATATCAGTGAGGTCATATGATACATGTCTTTCTCTGTTTGACTTATTTCGCTCAGCATAATACCCTCCAGTTCCATCCACGTCGTTGCAAATGGCAAGATCTTATTCCTTTTGATGGCTGCATAATATTCCATTGTATATATATACCACCTCTTCTTTATCCATTCATCTGTTGATGGACATCTTGGCTCTTTCCACAGTTTGGCTATTGTGGACATTGCTGCTATAAACATCGGGGTGCACGTAGCCTTTCGGGTCCCTACTTTTGTATCTTTGGGGTAAATACCCAGTAGTGCAATTGCTGGATCATATGGTAGCTCTATTTTCAACTTTTTGAGGAACCTCCATACTGTTTTCCAGAGTGGCTGCACCAGCTTGCATTCCCACCAACAGTGTAGGAGGGTTCCCCTTTCTCCACATCCTCGCCAACATCTGTCATTTCCTGACTTGTTAATTTTAGCCATTCTGACTGGTGTGAGGTGGTATCTCATTGAGGTTTTGATTTGGATTTCCCTGATGCCGAGCGATATTGAACACTTTTTCATGTGTCTGTTGGCCATTTGGATGTCTTCTTTGGAAAAATGTCTGTTCATGTCTTCTGCCCATTTCTTGATTGGATTCTTTGTTCTTTTGGTGTTGAGTTTGATGAGTTCTTTATAGATTTTGGATACTAGCCCTTTATCTGATATGTCATTTGCAAATATCTTCTCCCATTCTGTCAGTTGTCTTTTGGTTTTGTTGACTGTTTCTTTTGCTGTGCAAAAGCTTTTTATCTTGATGAAGTCCCAATAGTTCATTTTTGCCCTTGCTTCCTTTGCCTTTGGCGATGTTTCTAGGAAGAAGTTGCTGCGGCTGAGGTCGAAAAGGTTGCTGCCTGTGTTCTCCTTTAGGATTTTGATGGACTTCTGTCTCACATTTAGGTCTTTCAACCACTTAGAGTCTATTTTTGTGTGTGCTGTAAGGAAATGGTCCAGTTTCATTCTTCTGCATGCGGCTGTCCAATTTTCCCAACACCATTTGTTGAAGAGACTGTCTTTTTGCCATTGGACATTCTTTCCTGATTTGTCAAAGATTAGTTGACCATAGAGTTGAGGGTCCATTTCTGGGCTTTCTATTCTGTTCCCCTGATCTATATGTCTGTTCTTGTGCCAGTACCATACTGTCTTGATGATGACAGCTTTGTAACAGAGCTTGAAGTCCGGAATTGTGATGCCACCAGCTTTGCTTTTCTTTTTCAACATTCCTCTGGCTATTCAGGGTCTTTTCTGGATCCATACAAAATTTAGGATTATTTGTTCCATTTCCTTGAAAAAAGTAGATGGTATTTTGATAGGGATTGCATTAATGTGTAGATTGCTCTAGGTAGCATTGACATCTTCACAATATTTGTTCTTCCAATCCATGAGCATAGAAAGTTTTTCCATTTCTTTGTGTCTTCCTCAATTTCTTTCATGAGTATTTTATAGTTTCCTGAGTACAGATCCTTTGCCTCTTTGGTTAGATTTATTCCTAGGTGTCTTATGGTCTTGGGTGCAATTGTAAATGGGATCAACTCCTTAATTTCTCTTTCTTCTGTCTTGTTGTTGGTGTATAGGAATGCCA
>NW_022589727.1:24889992-24961284 GCF_004348235.1 Phoca vitulina
GCTGAGGTCGAAGAGGTTGCTGCCTGTGTTCTCCTTTAGGATTTTGATGGACTCCTGTCTCACATTGAGGTCTTTCAACCATTTGGAGTCTATTTTTGTGTGTGGTGTAAGGAAATGGTCCAGTTTCATTCTTCTGCATGTGGCTGTCCAATTTTCCCAACACCATTTGTTGAAGAGACTGTCTTTTTTCCATTGGACATTCTTTCCTGCTTTGTCAAAGATTAGTTGACCATAGAGTTGAGGGTCCATTTCTGGGCTCTCTATTCTGTTCCATTGATCTATGTGTCTGTTTTTGTGCCAGTACCATACTGTCTTGATGATGACAGCTTTGTAGTAGAGCTGAAAGTCTGGAATTGTGATGCCGCCAGCTTTGCTTTTCTTTTTCAACATTCCTCTGGCTATGCGGGGTCTTTTCTGGTTCCATACAAATTTTAGGATTATTTGTTCCATTTCTTTGAAGAAAGTGGATGGTATTTTGATGGGGATTGCATTGAATGTGTAGATTGCTCTAGGTAGGATTGACATCTTCACAATATTTGTTCTTCCAATCCATGAGCATGGAACGTTTTTCCATTTCTTTGTGTCTTCCTCAATTTCTTTCATGAGTATTTTATAGTTTTCTGAGTACAGATCCTTTGCCTCTTTGGTTAGATTTATTCCTAGGTATCTTATGGTTTTGGGTGCAATTGTAAATGGGATCGACTCCTTAATTTCTCTTTCTTCTGACTTGTTGTTGGTGTATAGGAATGCCACTGACTTCTGTGCATTGATTTTATATCCTGCCACTTGACTGAATTCCTGTATGAGTTCTAGCAGTTTTGGGGTGGAGTCTTTGGGATTTTCCACATAAAGTATCATATCATCTGCAAAGAGTGAGAGTTTGACTTCTTCTTTGCCAATTTGGATGCCTTTGATTTCTTTTTGTTGTCTGATTGCTGTGGCTAGGACTTCCAATACTATGTTGAATAGCAGTGGTGATAGTGGACATCCCTGCCGCGTTCCTGACCTTAGGGGGAAAGCTCTCAGTTTTTCCCCATTGAGAATGATATTCGCTGTAGGTTTTTCATAGATGGCTTTTATGATATTGAGGTATGTACCCTCTATCCCTACACTCTGAAGAGTTTTGATCAAGAAAGGATGCTGTACTTTGTCAAATGCTTTTTCTGCATCTATTGAGAGGATCATGTGATTCTTGTTTTTTCTTTTGTTAATGTATTGTATCACGTTGATTGATTTGCGGATGTTGAACCAACCTTGCAGCCCTGGGATAAATCCGACTTGGTCGTGGTGAATAATCCTTTTAATGTACTGTTGGATCCTATTGGCTAGTATCTTGGTGAGAATTTTTGCATCCATGTTCATCAGGGATATTGGTCTGTAATTCTCCTTTTTGATGGGGTCTTTGTCTGGTTTTGGGATCAAGGTAATGCTGGCCTCATAAAATGAGTTTGGAAGTTTTCCTTCCATTTCTATTTTTTGGAACAGTTTCAGAAGGATAGGTATTAATTCTTCTTGAAATGTTTGGTAGAATTCCCCTGGGAAGCCATCTGGCCCTGGGCTTTTGTGTTTTGGGAGATTTTTGATGACTGCTTCTATTTCCTTAGTGGTTATAGGTCTGTTCAGGTGTTCTATTTCTTCCTGGTTCAGTTTTGGTAGTTGATACATCTCTAGGAATGCGTCCATTACTTCCAGGTTATCTAATTTGTTGGCATAGAGTTGCTCATAATATGTTCTTATAATTGTTTGTATTTCTTTGGTGTTGGTTGTGATTTCTCCTCTTTCATTCATGATTTTGTTGATTTGGGTCATTTCTCTTTTCTTTTTGATAAGTCTGGCCAGGGGCTTATCAATCTTGTTAATTCTTTCAAAGAACCAGCTCCTAGTTTCGTTGATCTGTTCTACTGTTCTTTTGGTTTCTATTTCATTGATTTCTGCTCTGATCTTTATTATTTCTCTTCTCCTGCTGGGTTTAGGCTTTATTTGCTGTTCTTCCTCCAGCTCCTTTAGGTGTAGGGTTAGGTTGTGTACTTGAGACCTTTCTTGTTTCTTGAGAAAGGCTTGTATTGCTATATACTTTCCTCTTAGGACTGCCTTTGCTGTATCCCAAAGATTTTGAATAGTTGTGTTTTCATTTTCATTGGTTTCCATGAATTTTTTTAATTCTTCTTTAATTTCCTGGTTGACCCATTCATTCTTCAGTAGGATGCTCTTTAGCCTCCATGTATTTGAGTTCTTTCTGACTTTCCTCTTGTGATTGAGTTCTAGTTTCAAAGCATTGTGGTCTGAAAATAGGCAGGGGATGATCCCAATCTTCTGGTACCGGTTGAGACCTGATTTATGACCTAGGATGTGATCTATTCTGGAGAATGTTCCATGGGCACTAGAGAAGAATGTGTATTCCGTTGCTTTGGGATGGAATGTTCTGAATATGTCTGTGAAGTCCATTTGGTCCAGTGTGTCATTTAAAGTCTTTATTTCCTTGTTGATCTTTTGCTTAGACGATCTGTCCATTTCAGTGAGGGGGGTGTTAAAGTCCCCCACTATTATTGTATTGTTGTCGATGTGTTTCTTTGCTTTTGTTATTAATTGCCTTATATAATGGCTGCTCCCATGTTAGGGGCATAGATATTTACAATTGTTAGATCTTCTTGTTGGATAGACCCTTTAAGTATGATATAGTGTCCTTCCTCATCTCTTATTACAGTCTTTGGTTTAAAATGTAATTTGTCTGATATAAGGATTGCCACCCCAGCTTTCTTTTGGTGTCCATTAGCATGGTAAATGGTTTTCCACCCCCTCACTTTCAATCTGGGGGTGTCTTTGGGTCTAAAATGAGTCTCTTGCAGACAGCATATCGATGGGTCTTGTTTTTTAATCCAATCTGATAGCCTGTGTCTTTTGATTGGGGCATTTAGCCCATTTACATTCAGGGTAACTATTGAAAGATAGGAGTTCAGTGCCATTGTATTGCCTGTAAAGTGACTGTTACTGTATATTGTTTGTGTTCCTTTCTGGTCTATGTTGCTTTTAGGCTCTCTCTTTGCTTAGAGGACCCCTTTCAATATTTCTTGTAGGGCTGGTTTCGTGTTTGCAAATTCCTTTAGTTTTTGTTTGTCCTGGAAGCTTTTTATCTCTCCTTCAATTTTCAATGACAGCCTAGCTGGATATAGTATTCTTGGCTGCATATTTTTCTCATTTAGTGCTCTGAATATGTCCTGCCAGTCCTTTCTGGCCTGCCAGGTCTCTGTGGATAAGTCTGTTGCCAATCTAATGTTTCTACCATTGTAGGTTACATATCTCTTCTCCCGAGCTGCTTTCAGGATTTTCTCTTTGTCTCTGAGACTCGTAAGTTTTACTATTAGATGTCGGGGTGTTGACCTATTTTTATTGATTTTGAGAGGGGTTCTCTGTGCTTCCTGGATTTTGATGCCTGTTTCCTTCCCCAAATTAGGGAAATTCTCTGTTATAATTTGCTCCATTATACCTTCTGCACCTCTCTCTCTTTCTTCTTCTTCTGGGATCCCAATTATTCTAATGTTGTTTCGTCTTATGGTATCGTTTATCTCTCGAATTCTGCCCTCGTGATCCAGTAGTTGTTTATCTCTCTTTTTCTCAGCTTCTTTATTTTCCATCATTTGGTCTTCTATCTCACTGATTCTTTCTTCTGCCTCATTTATCCTAGCAGTTAGCGCCCCCATATTTGATTGCACCTCATTGATAGCCTTTTTGATTTCTACTTGGTTAGATTTTAGTTCTTTTACTTCTCCAGAAAGGGTTTCTCTAATAACTTCCATGTTTTTTTCAAGCCCAGCTAGTATCTTTAAAGTGATGATTCTGAACTCTAGATCTGACATCGTACTAATGTCCGTATTGAGTAGGTCCCTGGCAGTCGGTACTACCTCTTGTTCTTTTTGTTGAGGTGATTTTTTCCGTCTTGTCATTTTGTGCAGAGGAGAATAGATGAATGAGAGAACAAAATGCTAGCAGGGTAACAACGTCCCCAGAAAATATACTCTAAACAAATCAGAAAAGACCTGAAGCAGTGGGAAAAGAAAGGGAAAGAGAGAAAAAAGAAAAGGAAAGAAAAAAAGAAAAAAGAAAAAGATAAAGATAAAAACAAACAAAAGCAGAACAAAACAAAACAAAACAAAAACAGAATGTGATCAAATATGATCAGGCTGGATTATAGATCAGTGCCACACACTAGATTTTGGGTGTATTTTGGTCTGTTAAAAGAAAGTCCCTCCCAAAATTTTAAAGAAAGAAAAACTTATATATGTACAAAAATAAGGGTTGATATGATGAAGGGATTGGATATGACTGTAAAGATGGAAATTATAAAAAATTTTAAAAAAGGATTTGATAAGTTGTTTGAAAAAAGAAAGAAGAGGATTAAAAAAAAAAAAAGAAAGAAAAAAGGGGGAGAATGTGATCAGGCAGGGGAGTAGAAAAAAACCATACACTAGAGATTTAGAGTATATTTTGATCTGTTAGAAGAAACTATCTCAAGATTTTAAAGAGAGAACAACTTATATATATATGCCAAAAATACGGGTAACTACTATGAAGGGATAGAATATGACTTTAAAAATGAAAAATAAAAATGTTTTTTTTTAAAAAAGGGATTGATAAGATGTTGGTTGAAAAAGGGAAAAAGAAAAATTCAAAAAAAAAGAAAAAAGGAAAAAAGAAAAAAAGACAGTTAAAAAAAAAATAATTAACTTTGAAAGACTAAAGAATCATGGTAAAAAAGCCATGAATTCTATGTGCAGTGTTCCCCTAGCGCTGGAGTTCTGCCGTTCTCACTGATCGGTAAACTTGGTCTTGGCTGGCTGTTCTCGCTGATCTTCTGGGGGAGGGGCCTGTTGCCGTGGTTCCCAAATGTCTTTGCCGGAGGCAAAATTGCCCCGCCCTTGCCGGTCCGGGCTAAGTAATCTGCTCGGGTTTGCTCTCCGGAGCTTTTGTTCCCTGCAAGCTCTCCGTACAGCTTTGGAGGCGGAGAGTGAAAATGGTGGCCTCCCAGTCTCCGCCCCGGCGGAGCCGAGAACTCGGGGTCCCGCTCCTCAGCGAGCCCCCAGAGAAAAGCCGTCAGTCACTCCCGTCTCCCCGGTCTCCGGCCGCACTCCGCGCTCACCCGGCCTGTGACCGCGCCTTTCTATCTGGCACCCGACCCCGGGTGGAGTCTCCAAACCCAGCAGATCCCCGCGGTGCGCTCCCGCACCTCTCCTCCCGGGGGAAGAAGGTGAGTCTCCCCGGATCTGCCGCTTGTTGGGTCCCTGCTGGAGGAGCAGTGGCCCGACTGTCCCACGGATCACGGTTTATGGCAACTCCGAGCTGAGAGCCCGCGCCTGGCTCCGTCTCTGCAGCCGGCTTCCCTGCTCCGATACCTGGGAGCTCTGCCGCACTCAGGCACCCCCGGTCTTTCTGTGACCCCGAGGGTCCTGAGACCACACTGTCCCACGAGGGTTCCACCCCCCACTTCGCCACCAGAGTGACGTCCCTCAGCGGAGCCGACTTCTAAAAGTTCCGATTTTGTGCTCCGCGGCTCTATCACTTGCCAGAAGCGGCCGACGGAGGCCCCTCCCCCGCCGTCTATCCTCCCGAATATCGCCTGGGATTCACTTCTCCGCACGTCCTACCTTCCAGAAAGTGGTCGCTTTTCTGTTCAGAGAGTTGTTGCTCTTCTTTTCTTTGATCTCCTGTTGAGTTTGTAGGTGTTCAGAATGGTTTGATCCCTATCCAGCTGAATTCCTGAGAGGAGACGAAATCCAGGTCTCCTACTCCTCCGCCATCTTGCTCCGCCCCCCAACAATTCTAATTATTTAATTCTTTCCATCTCTTAAGCTCAGTATTATAATAACAATGTTTAATGCTATCCTGTTTTAAAAGGAAAAGAAAAAGCAATGTCTTTAGCTGAAAATTCTCCTAAGAGAACAATTTCTTAAATGAGAGGTAATATTTCACCATGCTTTAAAATATAAAAATTGTGATGATAAAGTTTCCCTCCCCCATTAAGTCCATATCCCTGCCAAATTCTAAATTATGTTTTCAGAAGTGTTTCAGTTATGCAAATCAATGTTTTGTTACATCACAAAATGAGGAATCTTCTTGTCTTCAAGCAAAAGTTACTCAAAGGGTAGAGATTGTCTCTTGGAATGGAAATAGCCCTTCCTCCTCTCCTCACCCTCCCTCCCTCTTTCCTTCCTTTCTTTCTTTTTGCTTGCCAAACTCTAGTTGAGAGTCTATGGATTATTTGTAGGACCGATGTGATATTCTGGGAGAAAATGCTGTGTGTCTATTAGGCTTTGCAATATTAAAGAGAAACAAATCTCACTTTTATTTTTTCTCTCTGACTCCCTTCTGCAGCCTATTTTCCCCATGTGTTCCAACCTGGCTGTTCCTTCCTACACTATCCGGTCATCAACTTTTAAGCGTCTCAATCCCAGTCAAAACGCGGTCTCTACTAAATAGTCTGAGGTTCAGGGCCTGTATAGATCCCACAGATGGCCAGTGTTGGATGAGGGAGGCTTTACGCCAAACACCCAAGTCAGAACTCTAGAGGAAGGAAGGCGAAAAGATTTGGAGATGGTGGAGAAAATGTTCTGTATCCAACACATCTTTGTTTCATGCAGAAACACGAGGGTTTTATTACATTTTATTTGGAAAGAATAGTCAACTCTTAAAGATATGCACTTAGGAATGTAAGCAAATGAAATCTCATTTAATAGTGTGAGATAAACCAAAATTCAGTTCTAGCTTAGTTTGAAATACATTTTGATCTTTTTTCCTGTGAAGCTATTCTTTCCTAAAAATTATTATGAGTTTGCATTTATTGAGCATACAGCAACTGCTCTGTGAGGCAGTAAGAAAATGTGGCAAGTAGGAGGAAGAAGTTAAAATAAAGCTTATACAATAGAAGTGTATATACCTGTCACAGGTAATACACAAGGTGGATAGTATAGATATCGTGAGCTGACTACTATATAAAATATAACATATAGATAAACAGTGATTTACTTTCACATACACCCCCTGGGAAATAGCTTTTTGGGTTAAAATAAATCTAATAAGTTGTAATGGACTCTCTATTTTCTTATTCTACATAATTTTGTCATTATGTCTATTTATTTTCAAATTCCCTCAAAGGAAAAATATCAATGTAAATACCAAATCCTGGTAAGTAAGAGGATGCAATAATATGTGGAAAACATAAAAGGGACTGGCAAACATAGCAAAGTCACAGAAGACTCGTCAGGAGAAGGAAACATCCCTGCACGGTTTACAGAGGACAATTATATAGAGTATCCACGGTATGATTAAAAAGGGACTGTTCCTTATTCCTTCCTATAATTTTGAAATAAAAGCTAAAAATAGAAACACCTCTAACCTACCACTTCTTTGAACAAATCCCTGAGATAGAGAATAAGTGGGGTGGAGAATGGTACCTTCACTGCATAGAAAAAGAACAAGAATACCAGAGATCTACTTATGATTAAATATATTCAGTTACACACAGGTGGAAAAATGTTCACATCCATAAATGCGGTTCCAGCCCATAGCGTAGTTAGTGGTTGGGAAAAAAAAAGGGGGTTTCTATGCAGTTACTAACTACAACTTGAAACTGGGTTGACATCAGTGCCCAGAATGGAGCTGTCGCAAAGCAGGAGTATTAATGTCATAGCTATCCTTGATGGGATCCAAATCAGAGTATAAATTCCTGGTCCATTTCCCACTGTTGGACAACATAGGTGATAGATCTAGCAGCATATATGAGATCATTTTCTCTGCATACTTTCTGTAATCCGGACACCACACAGAAATAGTCACCATTACTCATAAGGAGAAGGAAGGGATAAGGCCCTATATTTCGGGCGCCTGGGTAGCTCAGTTGGTTAAGCGACTGCCTTCGGCTCATGATCCTGGAGTCCTGGAATCGAGTCCCACATGGGGCTCCCTGCTCAGCAGGGAGTCTGCTTCTCCCTCTGACCCTCCCCCTTCTCGTGCTCACTCTCTCTCATTCTCCCTCTCTCTCAAATAAATAAATAAAATCTTTAAAAACAACAACAACAAAAAGACCCTATATTTCTTCACTGGGTCAGCACTATTCAAAAAACAATAAAATAAATAATTTTCAAAGTGCCAATCTCTTTTTCTTTCTCAGAAAATTGGTTGCCTCCTGAGAATTAAAATATATATATATAACAACAAAAATAAATGGTAGAAAGGGAGCATGATAATTCTCACAGTTGACCTTTCACACTCTCACAGGTAATACAAAGTGGCTTTTACTGTTTCTTACCTAATTGGCTTATGTTGCATGTTCAGAAGATTTTCTCTCAGGACAGAGACTGGGTACAGTGAATTCACCGATAGCAACAGAATCAATGGTGTCACTCACTGGGAACCTAAACTGGCTTAAAGAATGGTGGACTGGCTTCCAAGTGAGGGTGCCAGAGTGCTAAAAAAGTGAGAACAACTGCACCCCAAGGTTTCCCCCATGAAAGGCAGTCTTGAGAGTTGAAAAGAATAGGGCACTGAACAAAAGTGTACAGCTCTCAAGGAGCATAAACAGGAACAACCATAGTATCAATAACTAGCACATGAATAGGAGCAGTGAACAGGCTGCAGACATTGAGCTCAGACAGAGAGTGTCCATAAGGGGAAGAACTTAGACACACAAGCGGGGCTCTAACATTCACAAGACTATGTTGAGGCAGGATTAGACATTTCTGGTGACACTTCACTAGAACAGATTTAGAACTCTGGGACATTGTACCACGAAGTCTGTTTAGTTGTAATAGTGGCTTTTGTACATGCCATTTAACCTGTGAAACCACTCTATGAGGTGACAGAGGTATTCTCATCCTTTGTAACTGAGAATACTGAGGTTAACAGAAGTTCAATAAATGTCCAAGGTCATATGCCCAGAAGAGGCCGATATCTTTGCACTAGGTGGGAAGAGAGTCATTGGTAAGCAGGTGTCCTTTTGCATCCCAAGCACACTGCAATTCATGTGGAATATGAATTAGAAGTTGTGGGACAGGGTGAATTACATGGGAATGAGCAAACCGGTCAGAAGAGTATTGTAATAGTCCAAGTATGAGAGCCACTGAGTACATGTCCACAAACAGGCACTTGATGGAGAGATAAGGGGGCCAAAAAAATTGAAATAGAAAATAAACTTATAATAACTAGAACTATATGAAATGAGTGACCTTTGAGAAAATATGGGGAAAAAAAGATGACTTAGTCAAAAGCTGGATTGGGGCGCCTGGGTGACTCAGTTGGTTAAGCGACTGCCTTCAACTCAGGTCATGGTCCCAGGGTCCTGGGATCGAGCCCCACATCAGGCTCCCTGCTCGGCGGGAAGCCTGCTTCTCTCTTTCCCTCTCCCCCTGCTTGTGTTCCATCTCTCGCTATCTCTCTCTCTCTGTCAAATAAATAAATAAAATCTTTAAAAAAAAAAACCTGGATTAATCTTTCTTTTTATTTTATTTTATTTATTTATTTGACAGAGACAGAGATAGCAAGAGCAGGAACACAAGCAGCTGGAGTGGGAGAGGGAGAAGCAGGCTCCCCACCGAGGAAGGAGCCCGATGTGGGACTCGATCCCAGGACCCTGGGATCATGACCTGAGCCGAAGGCAGATGCTTAATGACTGAGCCACCCAGGCACCCAAGGATTAATCTTTCTTAAGATGTTGACTTTGGTGATTTAAAGAGCCAACCATTTCTGTGGTCGCTTCCAACTCAAAAGAAGTTGATGATATGATCATTTGGATCTTTACATTTAAAATTGTGTTGTCCTGTCACATTAAATTAGTTTTGTGTTAGTTGCTGAAGCATGAAATCCATTTACTTTATGTAATAAGGGGGCTTATTCTACGCAATTCTAGCCACAAAACGATAACTGTTAAGTTTAATCCCACTTTAGCAATACAAATTTTACCAACCAGAAAAAATAATGGGCAAAACACAATTTAGTTAAAAGGGGGAAAAAAAGTAACATTTGCAGCAAGAAACAAGAAAATTGGGGGTGGGAGGAAATTTAATTCTAAAGAAAATGGAAAAATCTTCCATTAAACCACCCCAAAGTACAATTTGGCGCTCAAGTTTTTCCCTTATATAAGAGAAAGAGGTGTCATCTTTATACAAGTAAATTAAATAAGTTCCAGCTGGATGAATACTAGATAAGAAAAAGAGGGTATTTGAATTTGAACTTTCTGGATTAAGTATCTGCACAAAGATATCCATCACTGGGGGCGCCTGGGTGGCTCAGTTGGTTAAGTGACTGCCTTCAGCTCGGGTCATGATCCTGGAGTCCCTGGATCGAGTCCCGCATCGGGCTCCCTGCTCAGCAAGGAGCCTGCTTCTCCCTCTAACCCTCCCCCTGTCATGTACTCTCTCCCTCTCATTCTCGCTCTCTCAAATAAATAAATCTTTAAAAAAAAAAAAAGACCTAAAGATATCCATCACTGGTCCTTATTACTTCACAGGTAGACCAGCAGCAACACAGTGCAGTCAAAAGAATAGTGTTGGATTAGGTTCGGCTGGCCTTCTTGGCAGCTCTCTGAGCTTAAGCCTGGGCAAATTACTTCATTCAATCATGTATCTCAACAGACGTCTGTGTGTAACTATGCTATCCGGTTGGGGGTTTGAAGAGGAACATAATATGAATTTTGTCCAAAGAACTTACACCTCAATAAAAGCATACAAATCTGTTACCAAGTTACAGCCTTAAAGTGTTGGAGGTGTTAGGATGGCTACTTTGGGGTGGTAGAGGGAAGAATAAGAGAAAGAACAGTGAACATTACAGAGAGGATGAAAGGAGGAGACTTAGAAAAGGCTCCAAGGAAAAGGTTATCCTTGATCTAAGTCTTCACAAAAGGGTCAATATTTGTCAGGTGCATATTCTTGGTAGTAGTTATAGTGGTGTGCATATGAATATATATATGAGTGGGGCGGTGGTGCTCTGCTAGGCATAAAAAATGCCATGAAGGAGCACAGAAATAGAAAAGTAAGCAGTCCACTGTGGCTGACATGTCCAATTTAAGATCTAAATCTGGGGGGAAAAGAGGGTTTAGAAAGGTCTTTATCAGCATAAAGCCAAAACAGAAATCCTAAACAAAAAAAGAATTTGTCAAAATTACAGCAAGAGTTGAAAAGCAATGGCAAGACATAAACATGACGTTGACATGTGGGATATGGCCTACAGGATGTACTGGCTTAGGGGATAGCAAAGGGTTTAGAGTGGACAGTAATTGATAAAAGATGAACAGTTAAAAAGGGATGAAAGACAATTTGCAAATGGAATAGTAAAATATCTGATACAAGTGTGCTAAAATATTCTTTCACTAGTAAGCAAGAAATAAAATTAAAACAATAACATATATTATTCATAAATCAGACTGTCAAAGACAACTCATTGTTAGTACTGTCAGCAAAAGGGTAAGAAAATTGAATCCTCAACAGTGAAGGTAAGACATTATCAAATAAGAATAATTTGGGAAGTAATTTGACAATATCTAGCAAAACTCTTTAACCTAACCTAGCAATTCCTTCTAGAACTTAAGCTTAGTTAACAAATCAAACTACTACAAAATGCTGTATGTTAGCTTTTTTGACAAGAGCAGAAAGACTGAAAACAACCCAAATGTCCAGCAATAATGCACTTAATGGTATATCTACATCATAGAATATATAAAATAACTAAAATGATGACATAGGCTTTGTTTTTGTTTTATTGTTGTGTTAATCACCATACAGTACATCATTAGTTTTTGATGTAGTGTTTCATGATTCATTGTTAGCATATAACACCCAGTGCTCCATTCAGTACATGCCCTCTTTAATACCCCATCACTAGGCTAACCCATCCCCCAGCCACCTCCCCTCTAGAACCCTCAGTTTGTTTCTCAGAGTCCATAGTCTCTCATGGCTCGTCTCCCCCTCCAATTTCCCCCCTTTCATTTTTCCCTTCCTGCTAACTTCTTCTTCTTCTTCTTTTTTTAATATATAATGTATTATTTGTTTCAGAGGTACAGGTCTGTGATTCAATGGTCTTACACAATTCACAGTGCTCACCATAGCACATACCCTTCCTAATGTCTATCACCTAGTCACCCCATCCCTCCGCCCCCCACCATTCCAGCAACACTCAGTTTGTTTCCTGAGATTAAGAATTCCGCATATCAGTGAGATCATATGATACATGTCTTTCTCTGATTGACTTATTTCGCTCACCATAATACCCTCCAGTTCCATCCATGTCATTGCAAATGGCAAGATTTCATTCCTTTTGATGGCTGCATAATATTCCATTGTATATATATACCACCTCTTCTTTATCCATTCATCTGTCGATGGAAATCTTGGCTCTTTCCATAGTTTGGCTATTGTGCACATTGCTGCTATAAACATCGGGGTGCATGTACCCCTTCCGATCACTACATTTGTATTTTTGGGATAAATACCCAGTAGTGCAATTGCTGGGTCATAGGGTAGCTCTATTTTCAACTTTTTGAGGAACCTCCATACTGTTTTCCAAAGTGGCTACACCAGCTTGCATTCCCACCAACAGTATAGGAGGGTTCCCCTCTCTCCGCATCCCTGCCAACATCTGTCGTTTCCTGACTTGTTAGTTTTAGCCATTCTGACTGGAGTGAGGTGGTATCTCATTAAGGTTTTGATTTGGATTTCCCTGATGCTGAGCGATGTTGACCACTTTTTCATGTGTCTGTTGGCCATTTGGATGTCTTCTTTGGACAAATGTCTGTTCATGTCTTCTGCCCATTTCTTCATTGGATCAATTTGTTCTTTGAGTGTTGAGTTTGATAAGTTCTTTTTAGATTTTGGATACTAGCCCTTTATCTGATATGTCATTTGCAAATATCTTCTCCCATTCTGTTGGTTGTCTTTTGGTTTTGTTGACTGTTTCTTTTGCTGTGCAAAAGCTTTTTATCGTGATGAAGTCCCAATAGTTCATTTTTGCCCTTGCTTCCCTTGCCTTTGGCGAGGTTTCTAGGAAGAAGTTGTTGCGGCTGAGGTCGAAGAGGTTGCTGCCTGTGTTCTCCTTTAGGATTTTGAAGGACTCCTGTCTCACATTTAGGTCTTTCAACCATTTGGAGTCTATTTTTGTGTGTGGTGTAAGGAAATGGTCCAGTTTCATTCTTCTGCATATGGCTGTCCAATTTTCCCAACAGCATTTGTTGAAGAGACTGTCTTTTATCCATTGGACATTCTTTCCTGCTTTGTCAAAGATGAGTTGACCATAGGGTTGAGGGTCCATTTCTGGACTCTCTATTCTGTTCCATTGATCTATGTGTCTGTTTTTTTGTACCAGTACCATACTGTCTTGATGATGACAGCTTTGTAATAGAACTTGAAGTCCGGAATTGTGATGCCGCCAGCTTAGCTTTTCTTTGTCAACATTCCTCTGGCTATTCGGGGTCTTTTCTGGTTCCATACAAATTTTAGGATTATTTGTTCCATTTCTTTGAAAAAAGTGGATGGTATTTTGATAGGGATTGCATTAAATGTGTAGATTGCTCTAGGTAGCATTGACATCTTCACAATATTTATTCTTCCAATCCATGAGCATGGAATGTTTTTCCATTTCTTTGTGTCTTCCTCAATTTCTCTCATGAGTATTTTATACTTTTCTGAGTACAGATTCTTTGCCTCTTTGGTTAGATTTATTCCTAGGTATCTTATGGTTTTGGGTGTAAAAGGGATCAACTCCTTAATTTCTCTTTCCTCTGTCTTGTTGTTGGTGTATAGGAATGCCACTGATTTCTGTGCATTGATTTTATATCCTGGCACTTTACTGAATTCCTGTATGAGTTCCAGCAGTTTAGGGGTGGAGTCTTTTGGGTTTTCCACATAAAGTATCATATCATCTGCAAAGAGTGAGAGTTTGACTTCTTTGCCAATTTGGATGCCTTTTATTTCTTTTTGTTGTCTGATTGCTGTGGCTAGGACTTCCAATACTATGTTGAATAGCGGTGGTGATAGTGGACATCCCTGCCGTGTTCCTGACCTTAGGGGGAAAGCTCTCAGTTTTTCCCCATTGAGAATGATATTCGCTGTGGGTTTTTCATAGATGGCTTTTATGATATTGAGGTATGTACCCTCAATCCCTATACTCTGAAGAGTTTTGATCAAGAAAGGATGCTGTACTTGGTCAAATGCTTTTTCTGCATCTATTGAGAGGATCATATCGTTCTTGTTCTTTCCTTTATTAATGTATTGTATCACATTGATTGATTTGCGGATGTTGAACCAACCGTGCAGCCCTGGGATAAATCCCACTTGGTTGTGGTGAATAATAGTTTTAATGTACTGTTGGATCCTATTGGCTAGTATATTGGTGAGAATTTTGCATCTGTGTTCATCAAGGATATTGGTCTGTAATTCTACTTTTTGATGGGGTCTTTGGTTTTGGGATCAAGGTAATGCTGGCCTCATAAAATGAGTTTGGAAGTTTTTCTTCCATTTCTATTTTTTGGAACAGTTTCAGAAGAATAGGTATTAATTCTTCTTTAAATGTTTGGTACAATTCCCCTGGGAAGCCATATGGCCATGGGCTTTTGTTTTTTGGGAGATTTTTGATGACTGCTTCAATTTCCTTAGTGGTTATAGGTCTGTTCAGGTTTTCTATTTCTTCCTGGTTCAGTTTTGGTAGTTGATACATCTCTAGGAATGCATCCATTTCTTCCAAATTAGATAATTTGCTGGCATATAGTTGCTCATAATATGTTCTTATAATTGTTTGTATTTCTTTGGTGTTGGTTGTGATTCCTCCTCTTTCATTCATGACTTCATTTATTTGGGTCATTTCTCTTTTCTTTTTGATAAGTCTGGCCAGGGGTTTATCAATCTTGTTAATTCTTTCAAAGAACCAGCTCCTAGTTTCATTGATCTGTTCTACTGTTCTTTTGGTTTCTATTTCATGAATTTCTGCTCTGTACTTTATTATTTCTCTTCTCCTGCTGGGTTTAGGGTTTAGGCTTTATTTGCTGTTCTTTCTCCAGCTCCTTTAGGTGTAGGGTTAGGGTGTGTATTTGAGATCTTTCTTGTTTCTTGAGAAAGGCTTGGTATTGCTATATACTTTCCTCTTAGGACTGCCTTTGCTGCATCCCAAAGATTTTGAATAGTTGTGTTTTCATTTTAATTGGTTTCCATGAATTTTTTAAATTCTTCTTAAATTTCCTGGTTGACCCATTCATTCTTTAGTAGGATGCTCTTTAGCCTCCATGGATTTGAGTTCTTTCTGACTTTCCTCTTGTGATTGAGTTCTAGTTTCAAAGCATTGTGGTCTGAAAATAGGCAGGGAATGATCCCAATCTTTTGGTACTGGTTGAGACCTGATTTGTGACCCAGGATGTAATCTATTCTGGAGAGTGTTCCATGGGCACTAGAGAAGAATGTGTATTCTGTTGCTTTGGGATGGAATGTTCTGAATATATCTGTGAAGTTCATCTGGTCCAGTGTGTCATTTAAAGCCTTTATTTACCTATTGATCTTTTGCTTAGATGCTCTGTCCATTTCAATGAGGGGGGTGTTAAAGTCCTCTACTATTATTGTACTGTTGTCAATGTGTTTCTTTGCTTTTGTTATTAATTGGCTTATATAATTGGCTGCTCCCATGTTAGGGGCATAGATATTTAAAATTGTTAGATCTTCTTGTTGGATAGACCTTTTAAGTATGATATAGTGTCCTTCCTCATCTCTTATTATACTCTTTGGTTTAAAATCTAATTTGTCTGATATAAGGAGTGCCACCCCAGCTTTCTTTTGGTGTCCATTAGCATGGTAAATGGTTTTCCACCCCCTCACTTTCAATCTGGGGGTGTCTTTGGGTCTTTGGTTCTTTGGGTCTAATGAGTCTCTGCAGAGAGCATATCGATGGGTCTTGGTTTTTTATCCAATTTGATAGCCTGTGTCTTTTGATTGGGGCATTTAGCCCATTTACATTCAGGGTAACTATTGAAAGATATGAATTTAGTGCCATTGTATTGCCTGTAAGGTGATTGTTACCGTATATTGTCTGTGTTCCTTTCTGGTCTATGTTACTTTTAGGCTCTCTCTTTGCTTAGAGGACCCCTTTCAATATTTGTTGTAGGGCTGGTTTAGTGTTTGCAAATTCCTTTAGTTTTTGTTTGTCCTGGAAGCTTTTTATCTCTCCTTCAATTTTCAATGACAGCCTAGCTGGATATAGTATTCTTGGCTGCATATTTTTCTCATTTAGTGCTCTGAATAGATCATGCCAGTCCTTTCTGGCCTGCCAGGTCTCTGTGGATAGGTTTGTTGCCAATCTAATGTTTCTACCATTGTAGGTTACAGATCTCTTGTCCCAAGCTGCTTTCAGGATTTTCTCTTTGTCTCTGAGACTCGTAAGTTTTACTATTAGATGTCGGGGTGTTGACCTATTTTTATTGATTTTGAGGGGGGTTCCCTGTGCCTCCCAGATTTCGATGCCTTTTTCCTTCCCCCAAATTAGGGAAGTTCTCTGCTATAATTTGCTCCAATATACCTTCTGCCCCCTCTCTCTTCTTCTGGGCTCCTTATTTTTCTAATATTGTTTCGTCTTGGTATCACTTATCTCTTGAATTCTGCCCTCATGACCCAGTAGTTTTTTATCTCTCTTTTTCTCAGCTTCTTTATTTTCCATCATTTGGTCTTCTCTCTCACTAATTCTCTCTTCTGCCTCATTTATCCTCACAGTTAGAGACTCTATTTTTGATTGCACCTCATTAATAGCCTTTTTGATTTCGACTTGGTTAGATTTTAGTTCTTTTATTTCTCCAGAAAAGGTTTCTCTAATATCTTCCATGCTTTTTTCAAGCCCAGCTAGTATCTTTAAAATCGTCATTCTGAACTCTAGTTCTGACATCTTACTAATGTCCGTATTGATCAGGTCCCAGTAGTCAGTACTGCCTCTTGTTCTTTTTTTTCAGGTGATTTTTTCCATCTTGTCATTTTGTCCAGAGGAGAATAGATGAATGACAGAACAAAATGCTGATAGGGTAACAGCGACCCCAGAAAAATATACACTAAACAAATCTGAAGAGACGTGAAACTGGGGGAAAAGAAAGGGAAAGAAAGAAAAAAGAAAAAAAAAAGAAAAAGAAAAAGATAAAAAACAAAGAAACAAACAAAAAACAACAGAATATGATTAAATATGATCAGGCTGGTGCATAGATCAGTGCCAAACACTAGATTTTGGGCGTATTTTGGTCTGTTAGAAGAACGTGCCTCCCAAAATTTTAAAGAAAGAAAAGCTTATATATGTACAAAAATAAGGGTAAATATGATGAAGGGATGGAATATGACTCTAAAGATGAAAATTATAAAAGATTTTGTAAAAGGAATGGATAAGATAAGAAGTTGGTTGAAAAAAGAAAGAAGAGGATTTGAAAAAAAAAGGGGAGTGAATGTGATCAGGCGGGAGACTAGAACAAAGCCATACACTAGAGATTTAGGGTATATTTTGGTCTGTTAGAAGAAACTGTATCCCAAAATTTTAAAGAGAGAACAACTTATATATATATACTAAAAATAAGGTTAACTACTATTAAAGCATAGAATATGACTAAAAATGAAAAATAAAAAAGATTTCTTTTAAAAAGGGATTGATAAGATGTTGGTTGAAAAGGGGAAAAAGAAAAATTCAAAAAAAAAAGAAGAAAATGAAAAAAAAGAAAGTTAAAAAAATTAACTTTGAAAGACTAAAGAATCATGGGAAAAGAAGCCATGAATTGTATGTGCTGTATTCCCCTAGCAGTGGCATTCTACCGTTCTCATTGATCGGTAAACTTGGTCTTGGCTGGCTGTTCTTGCTGATCTTCTGGGGGAGAGGCCTGTTGCCGTGGTTCCCAAATGTCTTTGCTGGAGGCGGAATTGCCCCGCCCTTTCCCGGTCAGGGCTAAGTAATGTGCTCGGGTTTGCTCTCCGGAGCTTTTGTTCCCTGCAAGCTTTCCGTTCAGTTTGGAGGATGAGAGTGAAAATGGCGGCCTCCCAATCTCCGCCCCGAAGGAGCCGAGAACTTGGGGCCCCACTCCTCAGTGCGCCCCCAGAGAAAAGCAGTCAATCACTCCCGTCTCCCCGGTCTCCGGCCTCACTCCATGCTCACTGGCCTGTGACCGAGCGTTTCTATCTCTGGCACCTGACCCGGTGTGGAGTCTCCAAACCCAGCAGATCCCTGCGGTGCACTTCCACGCCGCTCCTCCCGGGGGAGGAAGGGGAGTCTCCCCAGATCTGCTGCTTGTTCGGTCTCTGCTGGAAGAGCAGTGGTCTGACTGTGCCGCAGATCATGGTTTATGGCAATCCTGAGCTGAGAGCCCGCTCCTCGCCTCCATCTCTGCAGCCAGCTTCCCTGCTCCGATACCTGGGAGCTCTGCCACACTTAGGCACCCCCGGTCTTCCTGTGACCCCGAGGGTCCTGAGACCACATTGTCCCAGCGAGGGTTCCACCCCCCGCTTAACCACTGGAGTGACGTCCCTTAGAGGAGCCGACTTCCCAAACTTCCCATTTTGTGGTCTGCTGCTCTATCACTTGCCAGTAGTGGCTGATGGAGGCCCCCTCCCCTGCTGTCTATCTTCCCAAGTATCACCTTGGATTCACTTCTCTGTACATCCTACCTTTCAGAAAGTGGTCGCTTTTCTGTTCAGAGTTGCTGCTATTCTTTTCATCGATCTCCTGTTGAGTTTGTAGGTGTTCAGAATGGTTTGATCCCTATCTACCTGAATTCCCAGGACCAGACAAAATTTAAGTCTCCTACTCCTCCACCATCTTGCTCCCTCATAGGTTTTGTTTTTTACAAAGAAAATAACCCTAATGAAAAGATTCAGTGAGGAAAGGTGGTTACTGAGTGTAGTCATTAAAAAAATAATGCTGAAAAACAATGATACCTTAGATTATATTTGTTATTTGTTTCTTTCTGCTTTAGTTCCTATAATCCTCTTTTCAAGTAGGTTAAAATCTGTAGAAAAGTTCACATGTGGAAGGTAACCAACCACCATGTGATATCCATGAATTTGGGCACCTGATAGAAACATGTCATGTTGAGAAATAATAACTTTTGGCCTTCCTATCTCTATCAAAGACTACACATATCTAGAAAATATTAGAACAACAGATTGATCTCCTTTTGAAGGGATCATAAAATATAAAATTAACATTGTTGAAAGGAAAACAAATCCTTTGTTTTCTTTTATGCTAAAGCTTTAAGCAGGTAAAAATTAAATTGGTTGAGGAGCAGCTGGGTGGCTCAGTCAGTTAAGTGTCTGCCTTCGGCTCAGGTCATGATCTCAGGGTCCTGGGATTGAGCCATGCATGGGGCTCCCTGCTCAGCAGGGAGCCTGCTTCTCCCTTTCCCTCTTCCATTGTATGCACTCTCTCTGTCTCTCTCTCTCAAATAAATAAATGAAATCTTAAAAAAATTAAATAGGGTGAAAAATTCAGTAAATCCAGCCAGATTTTTCAATACTAGCATAATCAAAACAACCAAATAAAAGAAACTTATTTTTTTAAGTTGGTGCATTATAAATATTTCTAAATAATGTAGCATTTTAATTGAGAATTATCAGAAATACCCATATGTGTACATATATAAAGTATATAATGTATAAAGTATCATATTTCCAAAAATTAAAATGGAATATGAAACTATGTACAATGAGACTCATAAATTATTGATGGTAGTATAAATTGGTTAAAAAAGTTTTGGTATCATATAAAGAGGTTCTCGTGCCTGTAGTCAGCAGAAAAGGCCAATGATGAGGTTCTGAGCTTAAATACAAGGGGAAATTTGACTTCTTGGTCAGCCCTAGCAAGTCTGCTGTACCAAGACCAAGTTCTTTGTTGGGAAGGATGAATATCTCGGTCAATATACTTGAAAATTTTTTATCACTAGATTTCCCTGAAGCCCCTGGGCCTAACCAAGTGGTTCACTCCACTCTTCTAAGGCTGGCAGCACTCCCTGTATAAAGATGATGCAAGACAATAGTGTCACCATTGGAATATAACCCATTTCCCCTCTGACCTGTCAGAAGTCACAACATAACCTAGCTGGGTACATGCTGGGTCCACTGAGGGAGGAGAGGGCTTATATACTAAAAGAAGTGTGGGACCTAGCCAACATACATGGCCAGAGCTGAGAGAATGGGTTCCGTTTGGATCCTGAGAATCCTGGACCAAGTGGGGAGGAACATAAAGTTTAATAAGGGCCAGTTTACTGATAGGAGAACAATCATCTACAATATAGACTTTAACTCCCTGAAAATAACCTGGAAGACAGTGCTAACATGCTGCTAAGATGGCTTCTGGAAATTTGGAGGGAGCAATGGTACACACCGGGGCAGACAATAGGAAAACAAAAGATCAAAAGGTACAGAAAAGTGGGGCGCCTGGCTGGCTCTATTGATAGAACATGCTACTCTTGATCTCAGGGTTGTGAATTAAAGCCCCAGGTTGGCATAGAGCTTACTTAAAAAACAAAACCAAAAAAAAGGTACAGAAAAGTGAGTATGGTACAGTATATATTTCAGAATATACTAAGGTAAAAACCCACTAGGTGACCATGTTCTATGGAAGATTCCAGAGGACACGGTTTGCCAAAGTCATAAGAAATGCACTAAATAGGCATGAATTACATTGACATGCTCAGTGGTGCTGTCCTCCAAGGCTAGGACTGATCATAGGAGATGCTGTTATGGAGCAATACTTCTGATAGCAATGATGAACACAATTATTATCAAGAATGGCAGTCAGCATGACAGCCAGGGATTGTTGACCCATATAGGCTAATGGAGATGGTTAATAAAACTCAGCATTCTTTGCAGAGATAGATGGGCAGCCAACAAGGGTTTTGTTCCCAGTTATATGTTTAAAACAAATGTAAAGTGAATGATCATGAAATTGAGAAGAGCTGACTCAATAAAAATTCATGATCTCTTGCCTAATTTCTGGACCCAAGCCAGTTTTTAGGTACCAAGCCTACAAACTAAAACAAAAACAAAAAAACCAGGTTTCCCATGAAGAAGAACCCAGAAGCTCATCACACATATGTGTTAATGTTTCCCACAGTCCTGCAAAAGTGCTTACAGACACTTAAGTATCCACCAACTAGGAAAAGGGGAATAAAGACACGTACAGGACTGCTGGAGATAGTATACAAAATTACAGGCAGTAGTGTGTGATTTGCCCTGTTAATCAAAGTCCTGGAGAGAGAGAATGAATGGAAGATTGAGAGGAAGGAGGTCAAGGGAAGAGAGAGCTGGAAAGACCTTTGGGAATATGAAGTATGAAGAGCTTGAAGAACTTTTTATCCCATGTTGGAGCCTACAAGAGAGCTGCCACCACAGAAAAGGCAGACACAATCCGAGAGACAGATTATTTAGTCAGCTGACATCAGCCAACTCCCCATTGACCACTCCAGGGGTAGCACAATGGGTACATGAGCAGAGTGGCTGTGGTAGGAGAGCCAGATGCTATGAATAGGTCCAACATCATGGCTCCAACTTGTTAGGGCTGATCTACCCACTGCCCAGGCCACACATCACATTTGCCAGCTACAGAAACAAACACTGATATCCTGATTTGGCACCATCCCTCTGGGAGAACAACCAGACACTTGGCAAGCTGAAATACACTGGAAAACTTCCACCCTGGAAGAGGAATTGGTTCATCTCAACTGGAATTGATACATATTCCAAGTGTGAGTTTGCTTTTGCTGCCCAAAGGATCTTAGCCAGCACCACTGTCCACAGATTTACAAAGTGTTGAATCCATTGGCATAGGATCTTATGAACATTGCATTGAACCATGGCACCACCTACATCAAATGAAGTATGGAGGTGGACATATGACTACGAGGATCCACCAATGCTATCACACCCCAAAGCTGCTAGCCTAACACTGATGGAATGGCCTTTTGAATTTGCAACTGAGGTGCCAGCTTGGAGTGATACTTTGGCAGCACGGGGTAAGATACAGTATACACCAAGATTGCTTAAGAACCAAGGGCAAATATAAGAGTGGTTCATTTGCCATTTCTCCCAATGACCCATGTAGGAAAAATATTCTTCCCATACTCAAAACCCTAGGTCCTGAAGGTCTAAAAGTTTCCCAGAGGGGAAGCACTTCCAAAGAGGATACATCAAGAAAAATGATTTTTTAAAAAGATTTGATTTATCTATTTGAGAGAGAGAGAGGGAGAAGCAAACTCCTTGCTGAGCAGAGAGCCCAACACGGGGCTTGATCCCAGGACCCTGAAATCATGACCTGAGCCAAAGGCAGATGCTTAACTGACTGAACCACCCAGGCACCCCAAGAAAAATGAAATTTTATGCTAAAGCTGCCACCCAGTGACTCTGAGCATCTTGTATCAACAGACCAGCAAACAGGGAAGTCACAATTCTGGCAGGAATTCTGATCATCAGGAGGAGATAAGTCTGATGTGTCATGAGGGGGCAATGATCATGTTTAATATTCAGGTAATTCACTAGGGCATTTTTGATACCCTCCTGACCGATGGTAAACAGTGAAGTGCAACAACCTGAGAAGGACAAGGTGTTTAGGAACTCAGACCCCTTAGAGAAGGTGGTCTGGATCACTCTACATGATAATCCATCTAGACAAGCAGAGGGGCTGAGAATGAGGAGACCCTAGTAGGAGAGGAAAGGGATGATGAGTGTTAATTGTGACCCAGAGACCAACTGCTGTAGCAGGGCTTTATTTCACCCCACTAGCCCTCCTCTTGCAAGGTTTCCCAGGAAAACAGACTAACTAAAATCCTGGAAGAACATTTACCCCATGAGATTAAATGAATCAAGTGAATCTTATTAGCCCAGTGTGGGTACTAAGTGCACCTCTTCAATCTCCTCTTCAAGAAGGATGGTCAAAGTGGGGGTATAAGGGCTCGGCCCCCTTGCCCATCTGGGTCACCCAGCTCTGGAGTCCTTTGGTGCAACTGCATCTCAATTCAACTTCCTTCTCTACTGAAACACCCTTCCCCCCACTCCCTCACAGGTAATGATGCCAAGAGGACTCCCCAGTAAAATTCCTGCATGTCAATCTCCATCTCAGTTTCTAGGGAAGCTAATCTAAGTCAGAAGCTAAACACAGAAGAACACATATAGTATCACCATATTTATATAGAGCTCAAACACAGGCAAAAATAAAATATAGTGTTAGATATCAGGGCAGTGGTTTATTTTGAAGGGCAGCAATGGCTCCAAGAGGAGATAAGAGGCTATTGAAGAATGGATAATGTTTTATTTCTTACTGGAGGCTAATGACATGGATATGGTCACTGAAAACTCATCAAGTTAGAAATTATGATTGCTAGCATTTTATTTATATATTCTGTACTTCAAGATAATGTTTTTTAGAAATCCACACTTCACAACCCTTGACAATTCAGAAATGATTTCACTTTTGAGGTGCCACGAGATGATCAAGATACATATGAATTATCACCCTTCATCCTTAAGCTCCTTAAGCTCTGAATTCAACAATCTGTATTCAATGCCAGACTTATATACTCACTAACCATGTCAAACTGATCAGATTTTCAACCCTGTTAACCCTGTTTTTCAACTCTCCTATGAATGAAAATAGTACCATATGGAATTGTTGTGAATTACTAAATAAGATGATTCATTTAAAGAATAGAAGACTAAGAATATAGTAAACTTTTAGTAACATGTCAATAATCATGGTTCTTTTTTATGAAGGGATTAGAGTGTGTTTAAACTATTTCTACAACATCTCTGGAAATTGCTTTTCAAAATAAAGATGAGATAGTTTGTTTTGTTTTAGCCATAAAAAAATAAATAGAAGTTACCTGATTTAGAGTACGCTGAAGAGTTATATTTATGTGATGCTCAGTTTATAAATAATCATTGTTATTATGACATCTATTTAGTCTGTTACAAAAATAGTGGTAAGTAACAGAGAGACTATATTCTCTCTCAGCAAAGTGAGGGTCAGTGGTATCTTCATATTATCCAATAAACGTAGGCTATATAACTTGATATTCTCATATTCAAATTCTAACTTTCCCAATTACTAACTGCAACAATCTGCACAAGTTATTTCTCTTTTGAATCCTAGTTCTTCATCTCTAAAGTAAAGATGAGGGGCACCTGGGTGGCTCAGTCAGTTAAGCGTCTGCCTTTGGCTCAAGTCATGATCTTGGGGTCCTGGGATCCAGTCCCACATCAAGCTCTCTGCTCAGTGGGGAGTCAGCTTCTCCCTCTCCCTCTGCCCCTCTGCCTGCTTGTGAGCTCTCTCCCCTTCTCTCAAATAAACAAGTAAAATCTTTAAAATAAAGTAAAGATGATGATGATCACTTTACAGGGTTTTCTGTTATACTATATAAGGCAACATTGTGCTTAGAACACTGGGTTGATTGAAATGGTTCTCATTCCTTTTCCTATTTATGGTCAAGGACATGTTTACATGATGGCTGCTGATATTAGAGGAACAATCTTTCATCAATAAATAATTCTCAAAAAAATTTTAAATCAAGTACCATGTTTCATATTCCATATAAACCTTAGTATCCAGCATAGAGACTTGTAATAATATATTAACTAATGTTTACAATGGATGAATAAAAATTACATGGAAATGGAACCCATAATTTAGACCACAGTATCATGTTCTGGACAACTTTCCCAATTAGTGTCTTACAACTTGAATTATGAAATTGATTTTTTAAATGTGATAATATGACAATGTTTTATAAAATATAAGCCACAAAAAATTAGTTTGTAGTACTGAAATTTATTTTGTTACTTGCATTAGAAATTAATTTTTTTTAAATCAGAAAACTTGTGTGTAATAAATTAGGTTACAGATCTGTAAAGTTCATTACAATGTAATTCTATATACTGAACTGTCTTTTAACAAAGGAATAATAACTCAATATTCCAAGAACAAATAGTAATTTTTTTACTATAAATTTGGTTTACCTTTACTCTACTGTTGTAAAACTAAGCTTGGTGGAATGTAAATGATACATACAAATTTTGTACTTCGGCTGATACAAGCTCAAATATAAGCTTTGTTCCTTACTAGCTTTGTGTCTTAAGCTAAGTTTCTTATCTATCTGAGCCTCAGTTTCTTCATCTATAAATGGAAGTAGCACCTGCCTCCAAGGGTAGTTGTGAAAAATAGAAGCAAAGTCAGGAAAGAGCCTAACACACTGAAATGCAGTAGGAATTCAATAAAGGGGGCTATTGTAACATAATAAACTAAAAAAAAAAAATAAAGGGGGCTATTTATATCATGAGCTTTGCATTAAAAATTATATTATTGGTGAGTCCCTGAGAATTGATCTAGTTTTAGTTTTTACAGAACTTGTCAGTTCTTTCTCTTTTAATTGCTTTGAGGTTTCACAGTAAAATACAAACCTGCAATCCTATTCATTATGTTTATGCTGTTCAATAAACACATTATAGTATTTCAATTCTGGCACTAGTATCTTGGCAAGCATTCTGGCTAGAATATATTTTATGCTTCAGGACTTAACTGTGTAGTGACATATTAATACATCATGAACGTCTATAAAGATGCAGTGGCCTTTAAGAAAGAACAAAGCATATGTTCGCACTTCATCACAAAATATTGTCTATCCTGTCATTATTTATTGTCAGATGCCCTGGTAATTGTGTCCTTTGTGGATAATTTATAATAATTTCAAATTCCATAATGAGCTAATACCAAGATCAGACTGTTAATAGGCTGCTAATCTGAGTTATGCTACATTAGAAGGTAATATCAGAATAGACACATTTCATTAATAATAAATTCTACACTTACATTCATGAAATGTAAAGAATTACTTATTGATATGAGCCATTTTCTAATTCAAGTAAGAATTTTACCAGAAGACATTTGGAGAACATAGAATGTGACTTTTGAAAAAATATTAAAGATATTTGGTTAATATCTGAAACATTAAGAAGTCTACAAACTACCTATATACACATACACCTATATAATTCTAAATGCCCAAAGGTAATGCTCATTACTTAACTTTCTTTAAGATCCAGTAATCTTCTAAATATTTACTTATAGCTATAGAAGGTAAGAGATGCTGTTATCAGTTTTTTGAAGACCAGTATAAGATGATATAGGAAATATGCACTAATTGCAAAGTGCATTTTGATTTGCCTGTTTTTCAATCCATCAGAAACATAATGGCATGGGAGACAGGCACAGGTTTTACAGTCAGGTCGACCTGGGTTCAAAAATGAGTTCAGTCACTTACTGGACCTAGTTTTGCCTTTATATGTTTCTCTTTCTCAAAATTTCAAAAGTGTAGTATATTACAAGAAAACTATACTTCCTAACACCCTGGGACTTGATTTATACTCATCACTGTGAGGGTCAGAAGTCAAGGGCATAGTTGCATTTATTACTTATTTCAGTGATCCTATATCCATTGGAAGTGCTCAATCCTTGTTTTGTTCAGGGGGTCTGCAAGATCAAAACTATTTTCATAATAATACTAAGAAATAAGTCATCATTTCCACTTTCCATTCTCATTCTCTCATGAGTTTACAGTGGAATTTTCCAGAGGTTGTATTATGTGACATTGCAATCCACCAAATACAGAAAGGAGATATGAGACTCCAGCTGCATTCTGTCTTAAACCAGACAGTAAATAGATTAGGAAAACTATAAAACAATCAATAAAATAACTAAATATATTTTGTTCTATAAAATATGTTTCATTTTCCAAAAAAGTTATGTTAATACAGGGCACCTGGGTGGCTCAGTTGGTTAGGCATCTGCCTTTGGCTCAGGTCATGATCTTAGGGTCCTGGGATGAAGCCCCATATCAGGCTCCCCACTCAGTGAAGAGTCTGCCTCTCTCTCTTCCTCTGCCCCTCTCTCCCTCTGACCCTCCCTCTGCTCCTGCTCTCTCTCACGTGCACACTCTCATCAAAAAAATAAGTAAAATCTTAAAAAAATAAAGATAAGTCCATTGCATATTAACATAACATTTTTATAGATTCTATTTATTTATTTGAGAGAGAGAGAGAGAGCATATCTATGCAAGCAGGGGAGAGGGGCAGAGTGAGAGAGAATCTGAAGCAGACTCCAAGCTGAGCACAGAGCCTGATGCCGGGCTCGATCTCATGACCATGAGATCATGACCTGAGTGGAAACGAAGACTCAGACTTAAGTGTCTGACTGAGCTACCCAGGTGCCCCTTATTTTTATTTTTAAATGAATTAATACATTACTTAAAAATACCTTAGCTTTAATTTCTAATATATATAACCTACACAAGCAAAAGATCTTTCAAGTTTTCAATAAATTTTGTGTAAAGGGGTCCTGAATACCTCATTGTAATGATTTAGTAAAAAATAAGAGCTCTGGAGACTTCCAACTTCCACCTAGGCATATGAAAAGCTGGGAGAGATCATTCCTAAACTTATAATGAAAAACTGGACAAGTTGAAAATTCATGAACTTTTTGTACCCACTGGACAGCTGAAGTGGTGGGTTGTGCAAACAACTGGCCCAACATCTAAGGAAAGATGAGAAAAGACCTGGGGAAAGGGAACAGTAGAAAAGGGTCACAGAACTCCATCTGGAACCTTCTTCCCTATCTCCCCTACAGAAAAAAAGCGTTAATCTGTTGGGAAAAAGGCAATTAATACTTACACCTTAGGGCACTGGAAAAAAACCCACTGCAGCTATGGGAAGAAAACAGAAACAAAACAATGAACAACCTACTCCTGAGAAAAGGGAAAATACATATGCTTGGCTCAGAACTATAGGTGGGGAAGGGGCAGGAGAACTAAGGAAGCCACACCTTGAATACCCAAAGATATAGTATCTGCCCAATAGTAAGGGTAAATGAAAACAACAGAAAACACTCTGTCACCACCATGTCTTGCTAATACATCTCAAGTTACATGTGTGGAAAACACTACTCAGAGAGGAACAAAGGTGTGGGAGGAAACCTTCTCTGAGGTTCAGTGCAAAAGGAAGACCTAAAGCTAAAAATGAAGCAGATATTGAGGGGGGAAAAAAACCCTCAGAAAACCCAGACCCAATCCTAAGCACAAGGTGTCACTAGAGGGATTTGAAGCACAAAGTCCACTGAGGTTAATGCCAGTGACAACATACTTCAAAGCTAACCCAACTCCTAACCAGACTTACTCAAACCACTGCACTAAAGAATCAGAAAAAGTAACAGCATGCCCATTTATTTTATTTTATTTTATTTATTTTATTATGTTATATTAATCACCATTCATTACATCATTAGTTTTGGATGTAGTGTTCCATGATTCATTGTTTGCATATAACACCCAGTGCTCCATTCAATATGTGCCCTCCTTAATACCCATCACCGAGCTAACTCATCCCCCCCCAAACCCCTCAGTTTGTTTCTCAGAGTCCATGGTCTCTCATGGTTCGTCTCCTCCTCCGATTTGCCCCCCCTTCATTTTTCCCTTCCTACTATCTTCCTTTTGTTTTTTTAAACATATAATGTATTATTTCAGAGGTACAGGTCTGTTATTCAACAGTCTTACACAATTCGCAGCACTCACCATAGCACATACCCTCCCCAATGTCTATCACCCAGCCACCCCATCCCTCCCACCCCCACCACTCCAGCAACCCTCAGTTTGTTTCCTGAGATTAAGAATTCCTCATATGAGTGAGATCATATGGTACTTGTCTTTCTCTGATTGACTTAATTTCTCTTAGCATAATACCCTCTAGTTCCATCTATTTCATTGCAAATGGCAAGATCTCATTCCTTTTGATGGCTGCATAATATTCCATTGTATATATATACTACATCTTCTTTATCCATTCATCTGTTGATGGACATCTTGGCTCTTTCCATAGTTTGGCTATTGTGGACACTGCTGCTATAAACATTGGGGTGCACGTACCCCTTCAGATCACTACATTTGTATCTTTGGGGTAAATACCCAGTAGTGCAATTGCTGAGTCGTAGGGTAGCTCTATTTTCAACTTTTTGAGGAACCTCCATACTGTTTTCCAGAGTGGTTGCACCAGCTTGCATTCCCACCGACAGTGTAGGAGGGTTCCCCTTTCTCCGCATCCTTGCCAACATCTGTCATTTCCTGACTTGTTAATTTTAGCCATTCTGACTGGTGTGAGGTGGTATCTCATTGAGCTTTTGATTAGGATTTCCCTGATGCCGAGTGATGTTGAGCACATTTTCATGTGTCTGTTGGCCATTTGGATGTCTTCTTTGGAAAAATGTCTGTTCATGTCTTCTGCCCAAAGCATGCCCATTTCTAAGCATAAAAACTGTTTATCTCAGTCTCTACTGAATTACTCCAGTGTCCAGTTTTCAACAACAACAGCAAAAAAACACAAGGTACATGGAAAGATAAGAAAAACAATACATTCCCCATAAACAAAGCATCAGCAGAACCAGACTCAGCTATGACACTGATGTTGGAATTATCTTATAGGAATTTGAAATAACTATGATTAATGTATCAAGGAATCTAATGGAAAAGGAAGGTGCATATAAGATCAGATTGGAAAGTTCAGCAGAAAGACAGGAACAATAAGAATCAAATGAAAGTGCTAGAATTAAAAAAAAATCCACAGTAAAATAGACAAAGAATGTATTCAACATGTCTATTAGTAGACTCAACACAGTCAAAGACTCAAGGTACTTGAGGATACATCAATAGAAATTACTCAAACTAGAATACAGAAAGAAAAGTGAGTGAAGAGAAAAAGAAAAACGCAACAGAATATCCAAGATTGGTGGAACAATATTAAATGGTCTAACATATACGTAACTGAAATCCTAGGAGAAGAGAAAGAATATTCATAACAAATATTTGAAGAAATAATGGCTGAGGATTTTCCAAAAGTAAAGACACCACAAATCCAAGAACTTCAGAGAACATGAGGCAGGGGAAAAAAAAGAAAAAAGAAAAAAGCTAACAAAATCCACCTAGCCATATCAAATTCAAACTATGGAGGGAAAAAAAAGCAAAGAGGAAATGTAAACAGCTACAAAAGACACATTATATGCAGAGAAATAAAAATAAAAATTACCGTGGACTTGTAGCTAGAAGACAATGGAATGCTAAAAAAAAAAAAAGTGAACTCAGAATTTTATACCCAGTGAAAATATTTGCAAAAATAAAGAAGTAAAGATATTCTCAAAGAAAACTGAGATAATCCATTGCTAGCAGACTACCTTACAAAAAATGGCAAAGGAAGTTCTTCAGGAAGAAGGAATATGATGGCATACAGAAACTTAACATCTACACAAAGAAATGAAGGATTCTGAAAATGTCATAAAAAAAATAAAATCTTGCCGTTTGCAAGAACATGGATGGAACCAGAAGGATTATGCTAAGTGAAATAAGTCAATCAGTGAAAGATAATTATCATATGATCTCACTCATATATGGAATTTAAGAAACAAAACAGGATCATAAGGGAAGGGAGAGAAAAATAAAACAAGATGAAGTCAGAGAGGGAGACATAGCATAAGAGACTCTTAATCATAAGGAAACAAGCTGAGAGTTGCTGGAGGGGAGGGGGATTGAGGGGTGGGGTAACAGGGTGATGGGCATTATGGAGGTCGCATGGTATAATGAGCACTGGGTATTATATAAGACTGATGAATCACTGAACCCTACCTCTGAAACTAATATCACACTATATGTTAATTAATTAAATTTAATTTAAAAAAAAGAAAATTGAAGGTCACACACACACACACACACACATACACACACACAAGCACTGGGACGCCTGGGTAGCTCAGTCTGTTAAGCATCTGCCTTCTGCTCAGGTCATGATCTCAGGATCCTGGAATCAAGTCCCACATCGGGCCCCTTGCTCAGTGGCGAGCCTGCTTCTCCCTCTGCCTGCCGCTCCCCCTGCTTGTGCTCTCTCTCTCTCTCTCTCTGACAAATAAATAAAATCTTAAAAAAAAAAAGTATTCAAGGAATATAAGATATATTTCTATGAAGGGGGAAAAAGAATAATTTTGTCCTAAAGTAGTTGTTTAGAGATTGTTTAAATGTTGTTCCAGAATGGGCAGCAGCTCTTTCTGCCCACGGGTCCTGTCCCCATGCTTTAATAAAATCACCTTTTGCAATCAATCAATCAATCAATCAATGTTGGTCCAGAATGAGAAAGAGGAAAGTAGAAAAAAAAAAAAACTTGAGTTGATATAAAAAGTTGTAAAGGGTCTGTAGAAAAATATAGCAAGAGCAAGAGAAACTTATCTCACATGGTCAAAAAAAAAAAAAAAGAAAAAGAATGCTGAAAATGGAATCAATGAATATAAAATAAAATTCATTTTTTTTCTTATTTTTAATTGATCAAAAACATAACTGACAGTCAAAAGCAAAATTAGTAGCAACATATTATGTGTTTGTAAAAGTAAAATGTATAGGGGCACCTGGCTGGCTTAGTCAAAAAGAGCATGCAGTGCTTGATCATGTGTCATCAGTTTGAGACCCATGGTACATACAGAGACTACTTAAAAATAAATAAATAAATAAACTTTAAAAAGAAAGTAAAATTTATAACAACAATAGCACAAAAGATGAGAGGGAAGAATTGAGAATATATATAAGGTCCTTACATGCTGCATGAAGTGATATAAAGATCTTTGAAAGTAGGCTCTAATTAATTAAAGGGGTGTACTGCATATCATAGGGCAAACACTAAAAATTAATACAAGTTAACAAATAACAAGTTTATAAGATAAATGGAATTATAAAAAACTCAATTTATACAAGAAGGCAATATTTGTGGGATGCGGCTAAAGCAATGCTTGAAAGAAAAGTATAGTATAAAAATTATTATATCAGAAAAATAATGATTCTCAAGTCAGATTGTCAGTATTCAAATATGGGCCCACTTCATGCTAAATATATGTTCTTAGGCAATTTGCTTAACTTCTCAGTGGATCAAATTCCTAATCACTAACACGAAGATAACAATAATTCTTACTTCCTAGGGGTATAGTAAGAATTAGATTAGATTAGAAATATGTAGAACTCTCAGAACAATGCCTGGCATATGTTAAGTATTAAATAAATCTCAGCTAATTTTCTTATTAATTTCCATTAATTAGTAAACATTTTTGTAGGAACTGGAGATAAGGATGACAAACCATCCTTACTCTCAAGAACCTCACAGTCTAACGAGGATTTACAAAAATTACTACTCAACATAAAATGGAGACCACGGAGAAATGCTGCTTGTACCAGACTGAGAGAATTAACCAAGTTTCTCAGATACAGGAGACCTCTCATTAAGATTTAAAGAATTAGTAGTTACCTAAGTGAAAGGAAACATCCAGGGAGAGAATGGTTTGTGGAAAGCAGGAAGCCGTGAGAGCACACACGAACTGGAAAACTGCTATTGGTTCCAATACTAGAGCATAGATTTCCAAAGCCAGCATGGCAGATGGGTAGGTAGGCAGGAATAAGAGATCCAAAGACCTCCCTTGTCATTCCAAGAATACCTTGGGAATGGTTTCATGTGGAAGTTATACATGAGAAGATGTTCTATTCTAGCTTAAACAAGGAGGTGCAGGGAGGTAGGAATCACAGTGGAGCAAGATGTGCAGTTTAGCAATAGATTTGCTTGGTCTGAGGTACTAATAAGGGATCCAGAGAGTAACTGTCTAGTGTCTACATCTGATCCCTGAGAGGTGATGCAGAAATAAGAATTTGAGACTTAACAGTGCACTGTAGTAACTGAAGTCTGGACCATGAACGAGGCTTTCCAAGTGAGGGAGGGGAACTTATGTAAGGATAAAGCCAATGAGGTAACCCAAAGCTCTGGGACCTGCTGGGGGCAACTGAGGTGATAAGAAGAGAGAACTATAAATAGATATTAAAGACAAAGTGGGAACTTGACTAGGTATTGATGATACTTGAGAATTTGGATCAGAAAATTTGCCTTCAAACTATAAAAAATATCTCTTCATACATAGTGAGCTCTTTATGGTGCTGTATTAACTTCCTGGGTATGCTGTAGCAAATAACCATAAACAAATGGTTTAAAACAACAAGAACTTATTCTCTCACAGTTCTGAAGGCCAGTCAGGTGTCTAAAGGGCCACATTCCGTCCAGAGGTTCTAGGAGAGAATCCATTCCTTGCCCTTCCAGTTTCTAGTGATTGATTGTCAACATTCATCAACTTATTGCTGCATCTCCCTCTGCTCTGTCTTCATATTACCTTTCCCCTCCTAAGTATCTATTTCAACACTTCCTCTGCCTCTCTCCTATAAGGATATATGTGATTGCATTTTTTTATTTTTTTAGAGTTCACATATTCTAGGATAAATCCTCCTCTCAGATCATCAACTTAATTACATCTCTGCATTATAAGGTCACGTTCACTCTTTTGCCATATTATGTGATATTGACAGGCACTAAGATTAGGATGTAGACTCATGTTTTCAGAGACTACTACTCAGATTACTTCAAGCACTTTGTCAAAAATTCAAAATAATAAAAATCACTGTTAGAAAGGTCTGAGGGAGGGGCGCCTAGGTGGCTCAGATGGTTAAGCATCTGCCTTCAGCTCAGGTCATGAGCTCCAGGTCCTGGGATCGAGCCCTACATCTGGCTCCCTGCTCAGTGGGGAGTCTATTTCTCCCTCTGCCTCCCCCTTGTTCATGCTCTCTTGCTCTCTCTCCCTCTCTCTCAAATGAATAAATAAAAGCTTTAAAAAAAAAGGTCTGAGGGAAAGGGTATTCATACACTGTTGACAAAGTTAAACTGGTATGATCTGTTTGGAGGGCAATTCAGCAAGGTCAAGAAAAAGGTCTTTAAAAATGTGCACATTGCCTTTAATTTAGTAATTACAACTTTAGAAATCTATCCCAAGAAGATATTTGGTCATACATGAACGCACAAGTGTGTTCAACAAAATCTTTTTAATATTCGAAAAAAAAGCTGGATCTAAACTAAAATGCCCAACAATAGGGGTTAAAATGGGTTTTAACTTATATTTTTATATATGTGTGTAAACATATAGACATATATACAATACATGTATATATATATACACACACACATATACATAATGTAATACATAATTCGTATATTGGATTCATACAATGACATCATGTGTAGCCATTAAAATTGGTAATATAATTCCATGTTTATAGCATGTAAAAGGACTCACAATATCATCACATTAAAAGATTATAAAACAATCACCTCACACCAGTCAGAATGGCTAAAATTAACAAGTCAGGAAATGATAGATGTTGGCAGGGATGCAGAGAAAGGGGAACCCTCCTACACAGTTGGTGGGAATGCAAGCTGGTACAGCCACTCTGGAAAACAGTATGGAGGTTCCTCAAAAAGTTGAAAATAGAGCTACCATATGACCCAGCAATTGCACTACTGGGTATTTACCCCAAAGATACAAATGTACGGATCTGAAGGGGTACATGCACCCCGATGTTTATAGCAGCAATGTCCACAATAGCCAAACTATGGAAAGAGCCAAGATGTCCATCGACAGATGAATGGATAAAGAAGATGTGGTATATATGTACAATGGAATATTATGCAGCCATCAAAAGGAATGAGATCTTGCCATTTGCAACGACAGATGGAACTGGAGGGTATTATGCTGAGTGAAATAAGTCAATCAGAGAAAGACATGTATCATATGATCTCACTGATATGAGGAATTCTTAATCTCAGGAAACAAACTGAAGGTTGCTGGAGTGGTGGGGGGTGGGAGGGAGGGGGTGGCTGGGTGATAGACATTGGGGAGGGAACGTGCTATGGTGAGCACTGTGAATTGTGCAAGACTGTTGAATCACAGATCCATACCTCTGAAAAAAGTAATACATTATATGTTAAAAAAGAAGAAGAAGAAGAAGAAGATAGCAGGAGGGGAAGAATGAAGGGGGAAAAATAGGAGGGGGAGATGAACCATGAGAGACTATGGTCTCTGAAAAACAAACTGAGGGTTCTAGAGGGGAAAGGGGTGGGAGGATGGGTTAGCCTGGTGATGGGTATTAAAGAGGACACGCTCTGCATGGAGCACTGGGTGTTATACGCAAACAATGAATCATGGAACACTACATCAAAAACTAATGATGTAATGTATGGTGATTAACATAACATAAAAAAATATGCAATATAAAAAAATAAAAGATTATAAAACAGTATATATAGTAGGATCACATTTTAGTATAAAAGGACATCTAAAAGAATCTAGATGAGGGGTGACTGGCTGGCTCAGTAGGTAGAGCATGTGACTTGATCTCAGGGTTGTGAGTTCAAGTTCCACACTGGGTGTAGAGATTACTTGAAAATAAAATCTTTTAGGGCCACCTAGGTGGCTCAGTCAGTTAAGCATTTGACTCTTGACTTTGGCTCAGGTCATGATCTCAGGGTCATGACATAGAGCCCCGTGTCAGTCTCTGTGTTTGTGGAGCCTGCATAATATTCTCTCTCCCTCTTCCTCTGCCCCTCCCCCTGCTCATGCACCCTCTCTCTCTCTAAAAAAAAAATTAAAAAATAAATAAAATATTTTCAAAATAAACAAATAAATAAAATATAAAAAATAAAAGAATCTGGATGAGTTGATCATACATATATTAATATTAGTAAGATCAATGAAATTTTATTCATTTTTATCTATGATTTTGAATTTTTTCTTCAATGAGCTTATTTACAATATTTTTTAAACCACAAAATTGTGAATTTGTTAGACATGTATTAACTTTTCTTCAAAAATATATTACCCTTCTTAAACATTCAGATATTTCAATGTAATTTAGCCATAAATTATCTTCTGATAGATAAAAAAGAAAACGATATAGATATACTTACAAATGAATTCATAAAAAAACCAAATATCTGTTTTCTAAATATTACAAAGTCCAAATGTCAAAACAATTTGAACCACCTATGTAAAAATGTTAATACTAATATTATCTCTTTATGTCATAACAAAGAAGAGTAAAACTTTTATTCCTGAGTATAATAAATATTCCTTATTTAAGAAAAAGCTAGCCTATAGCTGTAAATATACTCTACAAGTCACTTAAAAGCCAATTATGTATGTGTGCTTGGTAAATGAGACTGTGAATGAATTACATCTATAAACTTAAATTATACACATAAATTATGAAACTTAATTGTTTCTGGAAGAGGCTCTAATTTTATTAAGTGTTGTGATTATTGATATGGTTGCCCACAAAATGCATTTTTCAAGATTTAATTTGATTTATATTTAACTCATAAAAGAATGATCTTTTATATAGTACCAGTACAGAGTATATTTTATAGCTCAAACCTAAAAAATATCATGCAATTGCTCTTTGGTTATCATTAAATGTGATCCACCAATTCTTCCAAAACCAATAAATATTCACTTCCACTGGTATTTGCTTCCTCATCTGGAAAATGGATTAATCAAAAAATGTCCTCTTAAGGCTTTATGGAGAACTTTATGTAGCTTTCCATAAAATGAATAATGAAAATTGTGCAGTGTTCACTAGCAGAACATTTGCATTAATACTAAGGTAAGAAGTAGTGCACAGTTCATTTAGCAACTGAAAATGATTAGGTTGTTAATTTTTTTAATTCACTCTAGGACTGTTTGCCTACTAAATGCAAAGCATTTCACATCAAGCTACAAGAATGGTTACCCTAAATTGTTACTGTAGGTTGGAATCCTCAACCTCCTACAACAAAGTATAGTAAATAATTCAACTTTGTTCACATCATTAATTACCTAAGAGAAAATTTTTCCAAATTCATATTTCATCAGTAGAAGTTGCTAGATAATTCTAAGGTCTGATAGAAAGTTAGGGTAGAAATGTTCATTCACATTTCTGTCACTGAGAGAAATCAGTACTTCTTGAATGAGCCTCTTCTAACACAGAAGCTAATCATGTACCTGTTTCAATTGTGTCAGTTCATAGGATTCTTAAAAGGTTGTTCACCCTAGAACAACATCTATAGATATCCTTAGAAGGGTGATATACCACAAGCCCCTGAGGGTGTGAGATAGTAAGTAGCAAGTGGGAGGGGGCCAGAAGAGATATCATCAATCTTAGGAAAAGAAGAGGGCAGAGAATTTGAAGCCATTCGAATTTACTATGCACTTGGGGGAGGCTGGTGAAGAGTCTTATTAGAAGGATGCAGTAAGATCCATGTAGGGCAGAAGGGTACCTAGGCAAACTTCTGTCTAATTTTACTTGATTCTAGAAAAACAACTGAGTCGACAACATGCAGGGTGCAATATCCCAGAAGCCCCAAATCCTCATTCCAGTTTGGAGAAAGCTTAAAATGTTAACAAACATTTGCTAGAATCCATCTCTTCTGTTTCTGGTTGTTATACCATCTTCCCAGTTCTATTATTATCCAAATTCTTTAATATAAATTTAAATTCATATACATTTCATATGAAGATAATACCAGGTGACCACAGTCATTGAGATAAAGGGACCTTTAATAATTTCAAGGATAAAATAAGTCATTTATACTGCATTCTCTTAAAATTAGTTTTTCTCTAAAGCCATCTGGGAATGCCTTCAAACTGTGACCAAATATTGAGCATACTGTTCTCTGTGAGATTCTGATTCAATTCACTGCATATCTGAAAGTGCAAAGTTATTAATCACAAATTGGAAAAAAGAAAAAGAAAGTTTTGCTTAAGTATTTTTTTTCCTAGAAGACTTTCTTTTCCCTTTTTCTTTCTTTCCTTTTTATTTTTGGAAAGAAAGTGAAATCCAAGAGCTGGTGAAATTGATGACTAAATATTCACCTTAATCTCCGTTTCCTTTCCCAAAACCAATTTATTGGTAGATTACCCTAGCAGCATGGATTTAACATTTACTGCTATTGTTTATTCTACTGGAAAAAACTCCTTTTAAATCTAAAATATAGTTATGTCCATCTACCCATTCACTCCCACACATTTGTAATGCCTAATATATAGCAAACTCTGTGCAAGTGTCCAGGGAAATGAAACATAACTACATATTCTTCAGTGGGCATTGTATTTAATTTTGGCGTTACTTCTTCAAGCTCCAAATCTAGGAAAATCTTTCAAAACCAGCACAAGTATTAAATTTAAAAAACTAAATGGTTTCACAAATCATTACTACAAGAGAGTTAGCAACATATTTGAGCATAATAATACACTGTACACTGTTTTTGAAATCTAACTGTAAAACTATTTAATATTTGGCCACAAGTACTGAAGCTGGACACCAGTGACTACTCATGCTCATGCTCTTAATTTGAGCCAGATTTGAGCTCAGGCACCTTTTGCCCCACTGCTGAAGTTAAGGTGAAGGAAAGCGTCAGCTCCGTTTCCCAGGGACTGGCTCGATGGCACAGCCACTAAGACAGGGCATACTTAACTCAACCTTGCAAATAGAATTGAACCAGTGCCAAGGATGCTTACCCATCTACTTAAGGACACAAAGTATAGTCAATTCGCTAAACATTGCTTTCAGGCATGCAGAAAACTTCCCCCTGTATTTTTCAACCGTCACATGCTTCTTCATTCATGCATTCCAACATTTACTGAACATCTGCTACAAGGCTAGGCATTATGTCAGGTGCTGAAGACCCTGTCGTGACCAAGGTAGACATGATCACTGCCTTCATGTAATCTAAACAGTAAGACTCACCAAGGGGAGGTTGGAAGGCAAAGGAACAACCCTATTCCTTTCCTCTCTGCATCTGCAAGCCCCCTAATATCATCACATTATAATGGTTTGATAGTTACTTCCGTAAAGTCTTCCACTAATTTTTTCCCCTTGTGAGTTTGGTTGCACTGGTCTTTTCTCTCTGACATGATAATAATTTCCTTAAGGGCAGGAACCCTACATCATAGAAATTTTTATGAACTCCTGTAACACCCAATTGTCTAGATGTTCCCATTGGCCCAGCATTTTTCCTACAAAATGGATTAAGATCATACTATCTTCCAGGGAAAAGCAATAGCAAAGGGAAGTTACAGCCCCTGTTCAGAACCCTGAAGCACAGATACGGTAAAATTTCTCAATGGATCAGGGTGCCTGTGTGATGGTTGGGTTAGTCATGTACCAATGCAACTGACATTCCACATGCATATCAACTGCCAATCATTTCTGGTCCCCCCCCAACTCCCATCTCCACACCTTTAATGCATTTAGGAAATCAGTATAGCCTGACTTGAGGCCACTGTAGAAGTAGATGTCCTCTCCTTAAAAATCTCTCACCAAATGGGCTTGATACATCATTTGAAAGTTCTGTCTCATTCATTCCTTTGAGTTAAAGTCCACAAAGCCTCTTTCTTTGTAAATGTAAATATTGATTGTGATTGCTTTTGCTCTTGAATTCTTGTACTACTTTCTGCCCATACTCTTAGAATAAGAAACAGATTTATTTATTTAAAAAACCCATCTTGGTGGGGCACATGGGTGGCTCAATTGGTTAGGAGTCCAACTCTTGATTTCGGTTCAGATTGTGATCTCGGGGTTATAGGATTGAGCCCCATGTAGGGTTCAGGATTCTTCTGGAAATTCTCTCCTGAGAGAAGGAAGATGAGGGCAGAGAATATGAAGCCATTCAAATTTACTATGCACTTGGGGAAGGTTGGTGGAGAGTCCTAAAAGGATGCAGTAAGATCCATGCAGTTTAGAAGGGTATCTAAGCAAACTTCTGTCTAATTTTACTTGATTCCAGAAAAACAACTTAGTTGACAACATGAAGGTTGCCATATCCCAAAAGCCCAAAATCCCTATTCCCTCTGCCCCTACCCCTAAAATAAATTAATTAATTTAAAAAAAAAAAAAAGCATCTTGGGGCACTTGGCTGGCTCAGCTGGTGGAGGATGTGACTCTTGATCTCAGGATTGTGAGTTCAAGCACCACGTTGGGTACAGAGATTACTTAAAAATAAAATCTTAAAAAAATAATAATAGTAAAAAAATTTTCTAAAACCCATCTTGTTCAGGAGGGATTTAAAGAAGATGAAATATGTATGAAATATGTATATTAATAAAAAAGTGGAAACTAGTAATGAAGTATGCTAGGTCTAGAGCCAGACTTCTTGTGTCTACATTCTCTCCCTACGGGTTGCATAAGTTACTTCCTCTGTAACCATGGACAATTCTGTGGCTCCAGTTTCCATATCTATAATAATACTACTATATCACACTTGGCAAGAACTAAAGGATAATACACATAACATACTTAGCAAAGATTCATCTGCCCAGGCCAAGATAAGATCTAAATATATTCTAGATATTATTAAATTATGTTTTCCCCTTAGATATATGCAAATCTACTCAATTAATTCTGAAATAATGTAAAACCGACAAAATGTGATTGGGTACCTTCAAGAATACTGAGTAGCACTGATCAGAAAGGAAACACATTGCAATGAAAGAGGAAATATATTAGGTTAAGTTAAAAGTATATGAAATTGGTGGGGCACCTGGGTGGCTTAGCTGGTTAAGCATCTGAGTCTTGATCTCAGGGCCTTGCGTTCAAGCCCCATGTTGGGCTCCACGGTGGGTGTGGAGCCTACTAAAAAAAAAAGTATATGAAGCTGGCACATGATAAGGTGCTCAATATAACAATCATCAGAGAAATACAACTCAAAACACAATGATATTGGGAATGCCTGGCTGGCTCAGAGCATGTAACTCTTGATGTTGGGGTCATGAGTTCGAGCCCTATGTTCGGTATAGAGATCATACTTACACAAATAAATAAATAAACTTAAAAAAAGCCACAATGACATCACCACCCACCTATTAAGTAGACTTATGATGGTGATCATTTAGCAATATACACAACTATCAAATCATTATCTAATGCACCTGAAACTATTATAATATTTTATGTCAATTAGATACCCATTTTCTAAAAATGGGTAAGGGTGGGACATGACAAGTACAAATATTGCTACTTCAAGGAAAGTGGAAGCAGCAATCATCTTATGGTCAATGTTGGGCAGCACTTAGGGACTGCATAAGAGAGGGCAGAGGCTATAAAAATGGGTAGAATTCACCCAAGGAGTTGTACATAGAGGAAAGGAAGCAGTCTGGAGAGGGGAAACAACAAGGCAGAAATTGGGGAAGATATGGACCTAGGTCCTTGTATTGTGGAAACAGGCCAGATGGAAACTTAAGGGCCAGGTGTGTAGGAGGTGAAACTCTTCCTAGGGAGTCAAGGACCTATGGTGACCTTAATATTTTCCTCTTTGTTCCATTCATGATTCAACCTAAAACTCTAATAATGGTTGATGAGTGTTAAGAGCAGTGTGAATGCAACCAAGTTAAAGAATGAAGAGCCATATGCTTTAGAGTAAAACTAAACATGATAATGAACGCATGCAGCCTCCTCTAAGATCTTTGAAAGCACCAAAGTCCTATTCAGAAATCTCCACTGAAGGCTTCACTTACCTCATCCCACTCCTAATTAAGTCAGCTTCTCTTCAGGTACCAGCATTAAAACTTGTGTCTTATTCAACTGTATAGTTCATTTCATTTAATTATTAGTACCACAACATTATTTCTCATACAAATTTTCATAACAAATACACAGGATTTCAGCTGTGTCAAGGGACAAACTGGATTTACAGATGCAGCTGTCAAAGTACCTATTGTTAGCAAATTCCTGACATAAAAGGTATGCCAAGTTCCAAGCAACTACCTCACAACCCAGCTTTAAAAGCACCACCTATTCTCTATTTTTCTATATGTTTACTTCTTGCCCCATCAAACAGTCTATAAGCACCAACAAGTTAGGAAAGCTGCCATTTTCATCTCTTATCCCTCTCCAGTGTTTCCCCAACACTGGGCCAGGCACAGAGCCACCATCTTCTCTAGGAAAGAGGACAGGGTTCAGATAAGAATTCAGTTGAATGATAAACTAAATCCACCATCTACATACCCATTCCTTGTACTTTCTCTTCCTTTGCATTACACTTCTGAAAAGAATAGTCTGTCAATGCAAGTCACTCAACTTCTCTCAGTTTCCACACCCACATCTTGGGGATATGGTAATTTACTTAATTGATGTAAAATGTTGGGGACGTTGTCTGGCTATTTAGTAAAAGTGGTCCATTATTATTATTATCTTAAAAAACATAAGTATAGGGGTGCCTGGGTGGCTCAGTCAGTTAAGCCTCTGCCTTTGGCTCAGGTCATGATTCCAGGGTCCTGGGATCGAGCCCCTCATCACATCAGCCTCCTTGCTCAGTGGGGAGTCTGCTTCTCCCTCCTTCTGCCCCTCTCCCTGCTCATGATCTCTCCCTCTCGTACTCTCTCAACTAAATAAAAATAATAAAAATTTTAAAAAAACCCAGAAGTATATGCAACGTATTTGTTTCAGAAGATCATCTTTTGAGATATGATTATGAGATTATTAATGTTTGAGGTATTATAGATTTTGAGTTAGTAGAAATAGAAGACCTTAATGTAGTGGAATTTGAAAATTATAGTTTGTTTGGCGTGATATATAAAGAAAACTAAGAAGGGAAAGTTTCAGAGTTCTTATAATCTTATAAACAGAAGAACAAGGTGAGCCACAGACACAGTCGGAGATTAATTAACCAAATGGAGCAGAGAGACTGCTTTCCCATACTAGTGATATCATATTGAGCAAAAACCACATGCAGAGGAAGTGAAAAATAAATGGGACAGAGAACAAGCAGATGGGTTAGGTCCACCTTGGGTGAAGGTTGGAGGTGGAGTAGGGAAGGGGGTTATATAATGAACAAAGGGTGGGACCTGAAGGGACATCCTTGGCTATGAAGCTGTCAGTTCTTAAATCCTGCAAATCTGCCAGTGCAAGTAAAACAGGTGTTTGGGACTCCACATAGCCTGAGCTTTTCTACTGGGCCTCATAATGCAATGCAGGAAGTTTGGATTAGTAGAGCTTTTTCTTTTGGGAGGTTTTGTAAGTTAACTTGGCTTCTGACAATTTTCACAGCTGGAACTTTAGATTGTGATCCTTGCTGTCACCAAAGGCTGGAACCCACCTAGAGAGAGTAGGAGGGGTGGACAGGAATCGAGAGTGACTAGGCCTGTTAAATCCAGCTTCAGAGAGAAAAAAAATTTGCTGCTGTCATCCACTGTTAAGAGATACTCTGGGATGGTCACAGGTTTGAACTGTAAGTTATAGAGGAAATGCTGAGCTCCAAGTGGATCCTAAAGTAAACAGGGTCTCCTAATTCCTCCCTTCTGATTATTGATATGTGACCATACCAAGTCCTGATGGCAAGGGTAATGCATGACATGACCCTGTTATGCCAACATTCAGTGTCTCATTCCAAAATAATTTCATACTACAAACACAAATTTTTCTGCCAACCCTGAATGTATACTGCATATATCTGTGATCAGAGAGGGAGGTATTTATTAAATCTCATTTAACTTTGGGCACTTACTAGGTCTTCACCAAAAGATGTTCCACTTCTCTGAGTGTATTCCTCTATTGTTGGTAACAAGTTATTATAGCAAAGGTGCCTTTACTTGACTCAGCGGAGGGTGGGAGTGGGTACTAGGGTTTCCAATGCTTTACCACCACATTAAAATAGGAAGTTGGTGTCACAATATCAAGTCCCAACCTATACCCTGAGCCAGGAAAGCCTGTGTCACATCACTACTATGTCATTAAATGTCATACAATAAGCACAGCCAGAGCATTTTCAACCAAGGGCCTAAGAGGGTTTTAAAAAGATTAAATTGCGAAAATCTCAAAATGGCTTTTAAGAGTAGTGTTATTACTTCTATAACCTTCAACATAATCTATTTAGTCAATATATGACTTCATCTTGAGTCTTTTATATATATAACTCATATATAATTTATATGTATATTCTTACTATATTTTTATATTCTTATATATATTCTTATATTCTTATTATATCTTGCTATATTCTTTTCCAGGATGAGTTAAAACAGAGGATAAGGAATAACTACGAATAAATTGAACTTTATTTAATTAATTCAATTACTATTTGTATTAATTGAATTATTAATTGAATTAATATTAATTATATTTGATTAATTCATTATTAATGAACATGAAGGTGTTATTGCTGAATCTGTCAACAACCATCACTCTGAATGTGTGAAAATATCTATCCTCTAACAAAAACATTATAGATTGTCTTCATGTAAATGTGTTGAGTTTTTCTTAATTATTCTATCTCAAGTGAGTATTTATAAAATGTCTTCTTTTTGAATCTTCTTGTAATTTTGTATGTGTTTTTCTTACGGAAAAATAATAGACCCCAAATCACAATAAAAAAAATAACCTGTGAATACTAATATTCACCCAGCAGATTGGCAAAACATAAGAAGATTGGTGAGACTAAGTACTGGCAAAGATTGAGAACACTGGGGACTCTGATGCACCAATTGTGGGATCCCAAATTGGCACTGCCCCTTTATAAAACAGCTGGGCATTATGTTGAGAAGCTGGCACACTGCTTTGCACAGTCTCTAGCACAGATTTATCATGAGACATGCATAAGAATGTATGTGGCCGACTGGTTGGTAATAGCAAAAACAAACAAATATAGAAACAAAAACAACTGTCGAACAAACCAAATACACGAAAATGGATGGACAAATTACGGAATAGTCCTAAGCTAGAATTGGTACAACACTGAAAATATATTAACTGTCTATCAGCATGAATGGATCTTTGAAGCATATTGATAAACCAAAAAAAGAGCAACTTGCAGAAGAATTCAAATATTTTGCTGCCATTTTGACAAAGTTCAAAAGCAAGCCAAAAAAACAGATTGTCTAGGAATAAGGCATATAATGGTATAAGAATAAGCAGTGAGAGCATGTCAACAAGGGAAGCTCTGGAGAGTAGTTCATTGCAGAAAATGAAAGGGGATCAAACATCAGGAAATCAGCACATGGAGTACTTCATGGCTGGTGATGATGTTCTATCATCTATGGGCAGCATGCTTGTGGTATTTAATTGTTGTGTTTCATATCATGAATGGACATCAAAAAGTTAAAATATTTTTAGGGGTGCCTGGGTGACTCAGTCGGTTAAGCATCTGACTCTCGGTTGGGCTCAGGTTATGAGCTTGGGGTCATGGGATGGAGCCCCATGTTAGGCTCCGCGCTCAGCCAGGACTCTTCTTGTCCCTCTCCCTCCCCCTTTGCTCCTCCCTCATGTGAGTGCCCCCACAAATAAAATAAATAAATAAATAAAATATTAAAAAAATAAAACATTTTTGAATGCACCACCTTAAACCCAAATATTTCCTTTAAGGATGTGCATTTTATACCTGAAAAGCAGTACTTACTTATCCCAAATGAAGAGTTCTGGTTTCCAGCTCTGATACCATCATTAATAGTTTTGTAACCTTCAACCTATTACTTATTCTCTTTGGAGATCTTCTTTTTCCAACCTGAAAATACAGGTCCTAGGTAGCAACCCTTTAGGTCTTTTCTAGAGAGTATATATTATATTCTTTAGAAAATGAGATACCACCTTACACCAGTTAGTATGGCAAAAATTAACAAGACAGGGAAAAACAAATGTTGGCGAGGATGTGGAGAAAGGGGAACCCTCTTACACTATTGGTGGGAATGCAAGCTGGTACAGCCACTCTGGAAAACAGTAGAGAGGTTCCTCAAGGAGTTAAAAATAGATCTATCCTACAACCCAGCAATTGCACTCCTGGGTATTTACCTCAAAGATACAGATGTAGTGAAAAGAAGGGGCACGTGCACCCCAATGTTTATAGCATCAATGTCCACAATAGCCAAACTGTGGAAGGAGCCCAGATGTCCTTCAACAGATGAATGGATAAAGAAGATGTGGTTCATATATACAATGGAATATTACTCAGCCATCAGAAAGGATGAATGCCCACTATTTGCATCGACATGGATGGAACTGGAGGGGATTATGCTAAGTGAAATAAGCCAATCAGAGAAAGACAATTATCATATGGTTTCACTCATATGTAGAACATAAGGACTAGTTCAGAGGACAATAGGGGGAAGGGAGGAAAACCTGAATGGGAAGAAATCAGAGAGGGAGACAAACTATATGAGACTCGACTCTGGGAAACAAACTGAAGATTGCGGAAATGGAGGTGGGTGGGGAGATGGGGTAACTGGGTGATGGGCATTAAGGAAGGCATGTGATGTGATGAGCGCTGGGTGTTATATGCAACTAATGAAGCGTTGAACATTGTATCAAAAACTAATGATGTACTATGTTGGCTAATTGAATTTAAATTTAAAAAAGAAAACATATTAGAATATATATTTATAATTCTATAAATCACTGAGCCTTCTACTCTAGACAAAAACCAGTCTACCTGAATTCAATTTTGGAAAACAAGCTCACAAGAAGTTAATCAAATGTACGAGCATCCACATAGGCCTTTTCAAACATGAAGTTATTTAACTATACCACACCGTTAATTTCCTCTCCTCTCCTGAATTCTTCCACCCTAGGATTTAAATTTTTCAACAGCCACATGAGGTGGTTTCTTCCTCTGGAAATTCAGCAAAACCAGATGGAGATTTTTTTTCTCATACAGTTCAAGCTAAGATTTGACTTTTAAATCAAAGGGGTATACAGCTTTATAGAATCAAAATAACACCAGACTGCATATTAGAAGCCTACTCCTAACCTTGGCTTTGACATTTACTAGACAGGTAACTGTGGTGAAGTCATTTAACTTCTCTAGGTCTCAATTTACTCAACTGTAATAAGATGCTGGAAATGGACTAAAGCTCTCTGGGAACATTTTCTGTTCCAGCATAGTATAATTCTACATAATTTCAATTTGCTCTTGGGAACTATTTTTGACTTAATAACCAACTGTTAACAAAAAGTGTTCAAATAGCTTGTAGATATCAGCTACCAAAACCAAACTTCCAGAAACCACCTAGTTCTATTAGGAATACCTTGTTTTTGAAGAGGTTAAAGGGAAATGGGTACATACTGATGGAGACACATAAAAAAATTCTCTAATTCATGTGTTAACCTAATATTTACTAATATACTAGCCACTGTTTTAGCTACTATAAATATAGCAGCCCTCACGGAGCTTAGATTCCTGTCCCAACCAAGCAAGTGACTTTTCTGAAAGATTACTGGAGGGTAGAGAGCAAGGACACTCTTTATCAGTTTGACCATTTATTACATAATCTCAACCACAGAATCTTAAAGCATCTACCTATTAAAGATTTGGGAACATAAACCCCCATACACATCTATTTGACTCTCATTTATTTCCTCTTCAGTTATTTCCAGAGTATGCTAGTATTGAAATCTGGATGGGCTCTACAAGAGACAATTCTGCTAATTAATTAATGATATTTAAAAATCAATGATTATTTGCTGCATGACTAATAAGATCCAACTCTTTAGTTTATGCCCCCAAGCTTCTCTAGGATCTGTATCTGGCCACACATGCTAGGCTTCAGCCCCCACAAATTATGCACAGCCTAAACATATTTAGCCCTTTCGTTACTCACTCAGATCTTGGGCTTGAGCCTGGCAATGTAACTTCTCCTTCAAAGCCCAACCCAAAAGGTAACTCTTTCATAAAGTCTTCTCCATCCTATTTTCTATCCCAAAGCATTATGTCCCCATACAACAGCATTTTCCTCTGCTGCTTTGCATTATAAGATGTGTTATAGATGCTCATCTACATATGTCTCTCCAAAAAGAATGTTTATGCCCTGTCTGAATTCTTGCCCCACAGAATCTGCAAGTGTAATAAATAGTTGTTTTACATCACTAAGTTTTGTAGTGACTGGTTAAGCAACAAAAGATAACTGATACACTAATTTTCTCTACCTTTTCATTTCTCTCGCTTTGTTTTTTGAGTTATACCCTGTTTTCTGAACATTTCCCCTAAACCTTTTTTCTTCTGGAATCTGCCCAAATTATAGAAAGAGTCCACACATCACTCTCTTTCTTCCTCTCATGCAGCTAGGCCTCCATCACCCAGTTCACCCACCTTGAGTCCCCCATACTTATCATTTGTTCCCACAGTATCCTGTTGTGTTCCCAACTCCCAACCTCTGGGGGTGGGGGTGGGGGGGGGAGAATGCTTCCTTCTGCTGGTCCTGTAAGAAGCTAGTTCTTCTCAACCAGATCATGGGAAAACTAGTTTGGTGGCAAAATTTTGCAACATGTTGTAATACATACACATGAGCTACTGCTGGAGCCTGAGGAAGTTGGTAACTAAATCTTCCAAGGTGAGCTGCCAAAGCCTGAACAATGGTGTCCTGAACAACGGTGAGAGGTCTGCCACGCAGGAAAGGAGCAAGGATACCCAAGGGGAGGAAACCATAGGGGCAAGACTTAAAGAGAAACATGATGAAACATGATGTCATTTAGGAAATGACAAAGAAGACGGCCTGAGGCATAAAACCACATGACATGTTAAGAGTTAAGGCCAGAAAATAACACTTACCAGGTCATAACGAGCTTAAATGCCACCCTAAGTTGCAACTTTTTATCTTAGGGGTCATGGAGGGCTAGACATCAAATGATTTAATTTGGAAACTTAGCTAAATAAAAACATTTTAAAATGATTTATCTAGTATTACTTCAGAGGGCAGTTTGGAGGAGCATCGGAGGGAACATAGAATGGGCAATACAGAGGTTCTTAGGTTAGCAGAGGAAAAAGATGATGAAGGTGACCAGGTAGCCTGAGGTTCCTGGGTTGTGGGAGGGAAGTTTATGTGAGAGAAAAGTAGGTAGTTGGTAGAATTTGATGAGTGAATGTGAGGAAGTGAAAGTGGAGGCTACCTCACTTTTGACTTACTTGAAGGCTACCTCAGAAACTGCTGCAGATTCCTGGCTTGTGCAATTTGACGTATAATGTACATGAAACGTAAAATATAGTCACATAAAAATACTGGCATAACATTCTAAGTAATGGAGGGGTAGTACAGTACAAAGCAAAGAGAGAGAATAGGGCTCAGGACAGGTAACTCCTACCATCCCAGAAAACATGGTACAAGGTAGGAGAGAGTGGAAATTGAAGTAGAGAACTTAAAAGGTCACAAAAGAGCCACCACTATTCAATCATTTGTTGATCCCCAAACCACTGGAGGGAGGGCACTGATGTGAAGTTCCCGTGATTTAGCTGCATTCATAATTTAACTCTGGAAAGGGTTTTGGTCTATTTGAATGCAATTGCTCCAGATGTTCTACAAACTCGTAAGTCTTTAATCACAGTAATAAAATCCCTCTACAAAAATGTATTTCTGAAGAGATGGAAACTGCCTAATTTCTGAATTTTTTTTTTTTTTAACTCCCGTCTCTCGATACATGAAAAGATTAAACTGCATAGCACCCAAAGCCGGGGTAGCAACAGGTCATAGATTCAGGAGGGGAGGCCAGGGAAGTTGAGGACAGGCTGTGAGTTCATGAAGAGCTGCGGGGGGTGCTCAGCGGCTCAAAGTCAAGTTGATGTACATGAGGGTATCATAATTGCAGTGTTTAGAAATGAGTAGACTATACCAAAGATGGCCAGTACAATCAGCAAAGAAGCTCAAAAGGCGAAAGTTTGTTTTGGTAGCAAAGAGAAGGTCAAGAGCTCAGAGAAGTATTTCTGGAAGTAAGCAGGGAAGTTGTCTGAGAGCAGACCAACAGGGCCAAGTTCAGGAGACTGTTAAGGAGCTCTTGTTTCCAGCAGTGATCTTTTATGTCTTTTCCTCTTATCAAAAGAGCCAATTCCCAAGCATAATTGTCTGAGACCTGTAGGCTGAGACATACAATAGCAGTACCTGGCCGGAGGCAGGAACCTAATGGCCAATGGTTGTGTTTCTGATTCATGAAGTCTGAGTTGGGCCCAAGCATTTGCATTTCTGACAACTTGCAGATGATGTGATGCTGCTGGTTTGGAGACTGAATTGTGAGAACCACTGCTGTTGGTCAACCATTTTTATCCCTAGACGTGCCCCAGACTCAGGTGACAAGCTTCGTAAATGCTCACACCTGAACCTAGAGATGGAGATTGAGGCGGTCTAGGATAGAACCTTAGATCAGTCTTTTTTTTTCTTCAAGGCTCTCTACATGATTCCAATATCTAGACAAGGTCGAGGATTATTGATACATGTACATGTAGAGTTAAATGATGACAAATTAGTTCTTAATTTGGATTTAGCAAGGCAACTTTTTGAAGGGGAGCTGGCTTCTTTCTTTAGGCCCATAGGTTTAAATTCACGAGATCTAATAATGGTTATGTTTACCCAAAGCACTTTATTAACAGTTCTGTTCATTCGAAGTCCAATTTATGCCAATAAAGTATTTAGAAAATATCATCAATAATTTAGAAACCATTATAAAAGGTTCAATTTGTCTTTAGGAAACAAAGGAATAATCTCTAACAATGGAAGGAAGACTTTGGTTTTCTCCATATATGTCTCCAAGATAAAGAAGAACAATTTTTCCAAAACAACAATAAAGCAGCCAAGAGGAAAATCCAATAAAGTTCCCGAGAAATGACAGTGCTCTAGGAAAAGATGGGCTGCTTCGTTTCTGAAATTTTATGAAGAATATCGACTGACTGAAATATTGACAAAGACTTTTTAATGAAACTTTAGAGATAGGGAAAATAATCAAGTCCCTTCTAACATGCAAGCTAGGGGAGATGCTTGAAGCTAGGGATAACATTTGCAACCTCTTTTGCATTTCTCAGAATTACTAAATAATTGATCAATTAACAAGATATAAAATAATATACTATGCTGGTATGATCTTAGTTTTGTTTACCAATTTCTCTTCCTTGCACAGTAAATATGGTTTTAAAACAATTATATACTGAAATGGCATTTCTACTTCCTTCTTACAACCTTTGAATTGCCCACTGCATAGAGTTGGAAGATATTTTGAGGTAGAGAAACAGCAATTACCAGAGAAAGGGTATTTATTTCCTTTTACTAGGGCTAATTTTTGTCATCAAAATAATGGACTGTCCCCTTCAGAAAAACAACTCAAGAACTTACGTAGTTTGATTTGGAAGATTTACATACCATCTTCCCTGGGTTCTGCCAGTATCTCTTGTGTAGTTTATTACAACATATTGCTGAATTTTGCTTATATGCTAATCCCTCCATGACCTGGTACCTTTCTACCCCAGTACCAAACATAGTACATGGCAAAGAAATCACCAATAAAGGTTTTTGAAATACTAGACTGATGCTAGCACCTAATAGGTCCCACATTACTTTAATTCCCTATTTAAAATGATTCTGGCCATCATGTTTCAGCCCATGATCCTTAAAAGTATTCAACTTTTATTTATTCATTCTTATTAGTATATACACAGTTGTAATGACTTGAAACCTGACTCCATTTGATGGATTAAAAAATGGTTCCAGAAATTATGAAGAATAATGTAAATCTTTCTGTAGGATGTTTATAGTGTATGACATAGAAAACTTCTACAAATCCTTCTTAGATATTTTATTCCCAAGATTTTCAACACCCACAACTGTTTAAAATATCTCATGCTCCCTCCCAGTGCTCACTTACTCCCAACACCACCCCTCATTTACCCCCAACATCACCCTATTACTTATCCCTCAAACACCACCCCATTACTTACCCCAACACCACCCCCTTACTTAACCCCAACACTACCTCAATACTTACCCCCAACACCATCCGCCTCACTTATCCCCCAACATCACCTCATTACCTACCCCCAACACCACCCCATTGCCCTCATTCTCCCATTTTCCCTTCATCACATTCATCAGTCTCCCTGTTCAAAAATATATCCCATAGTTCCCCAAAGAAATTAGTTCATCTTCAGCTTCCTTTGTTACACTTACTACCTACCTAGTTTACATAAAACATACTCAATCTCCCTCCATGGGTTTCCTAGTGTTTCAAAATTTAACTGCTGGGTCCCTAGCCTATTGATCATTATAATCACATGATTTGTAAAGTCATTCAACTTTAGTGTGTATTTCATATTTCACTGAAACTTTCATGGAATACCAGTCTCATCTGAAGAACCTCAAAATCACACAATTATCCCTGTCCGTTGACACAAGGGTAAACAGACTTTGAGAGCACTGCTGCTGGTAAGGTGATGGTAGGAAGAGAAGGAGCTTCCTTTGAACTGCCTTAAAAGGCTCAGTAAAGAACAACTGCACTTCCTTCCCATCACTTCCTTTCCATCACTGATCCCCAGCTCTGAGAAACCCTCCTCCCCTGGTACTCACTTGCTGAATTAGTGACTTTGCTCAGTCCTGCCCCAGCATTCTGTAACACCCCATCATCCTACTGACCTCAGTGGACTGAATCCTACTCTGACCTTCTTTCTCATTAGCCTGTCTGAAATAGGAATGATTCTATTTCTGATGATGAGTTCCAAACACTTATTAGGAGTTGACATATTTGTAGGACTCAGACTTAAAACCAAAACTTTAAACTCCATGTATTCAACTAAAAATGACTGAAATTTGTGTTCAAACATGCCTTGGTATTATAAGCAAGAGATTTAAATTACTGAGAACTTTGTTACTTCATATTCATTCTCTGGAAAAACTTTTTTTAAGAACCAATATTTGACAAATATTTGTTGAGAAACTCTATGCCAGGATGCTGAGAAAGAGAATAATGGGGACACGTTGAAGCATTTTTCAGTGGGTAGTCATAAGTGGCATTAATGAGGAAAAAAAAAAGCAGTCCTGTGAAAAGGAGTTGAGAGTAGGTGGAGCAAAATTCCAGGTAGATGGAACAAAATATCTTAGAAAATATTTGTTATTCTTATACCTTTATCTGAACATATGTAACTGTGTGATGTGAACTTCTCAATTTCAATTACAGAATTTCTTTTTTTTTTTTTTTAAAGATTTTATTTATTTATTTGACAGAGAGAGACACAGCGAGAGAGAGAGCACAAGCAGGGGGAGTGGGAGAGGGAGAAGCAGGCTTCCCGCCGAGCAGGGAGCCCGATGCGGGGCTCGATCCCAGGACCCTGGGATCATGACCTGAGCTGAAGGCAGACGCTTAACGACTGAGCCACCCAGGCGCCCCTCAATTACAGAATTTCTAATAAATGTTTTGACTCATGTATACTCCATACGTGTGTATACAAATTAATTTTAAGAGCATGTCTAATATAAATTGAATTCGAATTTCAATGTAGGACACTTGTAGACTGAAAAATAGCCAAGCCTTTGGCCATTTATTTTCTGCCTTCAACAAATTAATGCATTACTGTTAGTACATTACTTTTACTAGTACTTGTCTAGATCTTCTACTAAGTTTATGTCCTATGTCAATTAGACATTCAAATTCAGTTGGGGTCAGGAATGTAAATTCTGAACAAAAACATTAGAAATAATCTGTATAGAAACATGGGAAGAAAGATTTAAGGTATTTCATTTATAAAATGCATTTGTTGTCTGTGACACTATCAGGACAGCAAGGACTTCATAAAAGGCATTCAGTTTTATCTGTACTTATCTTCATTTCAGCTTCTGTTAATTGACCTGAGCTAAACACCCTGTATCAACACTTATTTATCTGAGGCAGAGATACTTATACAGTCAACTTGCCTTTTTCTTAAAAAATTAAAGTTAAAAAAAACTATAGGAACATTCTACTGCTTTATAGGTCAGTTGAATCACCTTATTCTGGAGTTAAGGTATAATAATGTTGATTTACCAATGTGTATTTAAACAGTTGGAAGTTTTTTAATTCCATCATGCTGGATTGCAAAGAATCCTAAGAAGCAAGAAGCAATAAGCTCTTTCTTTCAGGGATATCTTAGGAGGATGATCTAACATCTTTGTTTCCCCTTGCCACCAAAGTCCTAATCTGAACCTTGCAAAAGATGTGTCAGGTTTGTTAATTGTGTTCTCTAAATTGTGTTCCTTATGGAAGACCTCATCTGTGTTTGTGTTTCTTTGTCTTTGAGGGATGTTCTCATTTATTCTTTCAAATAGATTACTCAACGGGAAGCAGACAGCTCAAGTTTCTCTTGCGGCCAACAGGCCCTTTCCTGGAAAGAAGGGACTGATTTTCCTCAGAGCAAGCAGATGGTCACACCCCTAGAAGGTCCCACTGAGATTCACCTCTGTCACACAAAATTTCTCTGACAAGTAGGAAGAAGCAGGTAGAAAGCAAATGTCAAGCCAAACACAACCTATTTATGCACTTGGTTCTTGATGCCATCAAAATACCTGCATCTTGAAAGAACCCACTGAAGCAGGTACTAGCAAAAATCAAGGTAAAACTAAAACAACAATAACAACAAAAGGATCCATGAAGATTCTTTATTACAACAGACATTATAGGGCAAAGTAGTTCTGCCTTCAAACTAGAGGGTTGTGATTTCAACAGAAGTAATTCTATTTCTATCGTGTTCTCCACATCTGAGATATATGGAAACAGGAGGAAGAAATTTAAAAAAAATAAGCAAAGTGTCACTTCAAGAAATTTCCAAATAACCACCTCTTGGGACAGCGAGATCTTGAAGTCAAACAATTTAAAACAAGAGGAGGGTATAACTTACAGGCAACTGGAGACACATTTGTGAGACTTACGAGTTTCACAAGATTATGGCTTATTTGATTTCCATTTCACTGTACATTTCTTGGATGCCAGCCAAGTGCCAGGCACTGGGTTAGGCACCAGGGGAGTATAGAACCTAGTGCTAACAAAAAACAAAACAAAACAAAGAACTTAGTGCTAACAGACCTCAGTTCAATTATCAGCTCTACCCATGGTAGTTCTGTGGTCTAAGAAGATATTCTATAAAGCATATCACTTTCCAGATAATGCTGCCATAATGTGCTTAGTGCATTAGGGCATAGTAAGCATTCAGTAAGATTTATAATCACTATTATTATTACTAGCACTATTATTGCAGGAAGAGAAGTGTGTAAGAAACATGCTTTATGTTATAATTTATAGTCTAGTGGGAGATTAAAAAACCCAACTAGCTATAATGCAATATGGGAGATACTATATCTGCAGAGTATACACACAGCTGTTAAAACAGAAAGGATAAAAGAATGACACAATGGTGAAGGTAATCACACATCTCTCTTAGAGACTTGTCAAATCCTAAAGCTAGAACATTTCAAGTGAAGGTCTGAATTAAAAAACAAACAAACAAAAACCTCATTTCCTTCTATACCAGAAATCTATCGAAGAACAGTACTTCAATGATCTCTTTCATCCGATCCAATCTTTTTTACAGCTGTTAATCCTTCTAACATTGTAAATGAAGTATTTATTATGTTTATTGTTTATTGTGTGTTTCCTCCCACTTGATTCTAAGTTCCTCAATGGCATGCCTCTTTTGTTTTTGTTGTGCAGGACCGAATTCAAAGCACCTAGAATAGTGCCTAACATATACCAATTATTCAAAAAATTGTTGTTGACTAAATAAGTGAATGAATGAATTGGTTAATTCCCATCATCCAATAGTGGCCATCTTCAGGATCTGAAATGCATAGGGAAAAAAATCTGGCAAAAATGACCTAAGTACAAAGAAATACAGTTCTGCTTATCACTCCTAACCTACTGACATCTAACTTTTAAATAACATACATGTCTTGATCTATAGAGTTTTCTTCCTTTATTCAAATTTAAGTAAAGAGAAATAGTTTGTATAAATGTAGACCATTAACAATTATTAGTGTGAATGAGTAAGAGCTTTTGGTTTCCTTATCCCCTCACTGGATTCTGGTCCTGGCTCAATGGAAACGATACCACTGTGAATATTGACTGAGCATCATCTAGCATCTGACCACTGGCAGAAGCAGGGAGTTCCTAACTCTGTGGCAGAAGGAGTACTGTGTGTCCCCAGTCAAAATTTAGAATTCCTTACGGCGCCTGGCTGGCTCGGTCTGCAGAGCATGCAACTCTTGATCTTGGGGTTGTAAGTTCGAGCCCCATGTTGCGTGTAGAGTTTAGTTAAAAATAAAAATCTTACCATAGCACATACCCTCCCCAGTGAAAAAATAAATAAATAAATAAAAATCTTTAAAAATTGTAGAATTACTCTTTTTTAATAGATACAGAGTCCTGAATTTTAGATAGATGTGGTATTCATTAGAGTAATACTGTTTGTAGAAAATGGGTCAAAAATACTCTAGAAATTTATCTTTAGAAGCCAGCCACCATCAGATAGCAATTTCTATGGGATAATCCTGTTTGATGTCCAAAAATATTCATCTTATAAGCACATCTTTGGAACACACCATATCTGTAAATTAGTATTGCCAACACTTAAATTACATTAATGTGACTTTATCATTTCTCTATGGAGCATATCAAGCCATTTCATGTGTGACAACATTTCTACCCAAAAGGAATTCCTGAAAGAATAAAGACTTGAGAAAAAATATTTTGTATGATGTTCTGTGGGGTTTTAAACCTAAATCACAAAGATAAGAAATATTGTGTTACTTAATGGATTAATTATCCACAAACATGTCCTTTAATGAAAAAACAATGGAATTTTACCACCTAATCAATGAGTAAAATTCTCATCCTGATTTGTACTGGTTTTCATCTGCTGAGTCCTTTCTAGGAGAAAGCAGAAGTTACACCCCACGGAGCAGGGAAGGTGGATGTAATTAGAAGACATGTGTGCTCCACCTGCCAATGTACAACTACCTCAGGGCTCCCCAGGACCTTTACGACATGCTCTTCTGCAAGGATCCAGTGTAACCTCCTCTTTCTGGGTAGCCTTTGGATTTTTTCCCCTGTCCTGGTAATATGCCTTAGTAAATAATGTATTCTCACCACAATATCAGACGAGGCTCGGCTGTAGGGGCTGAGGCTTCTTTCCCTATAGATGCAGCACATGGAGCATGCAGGCAAGACTGAAAGTTGTATCTTGCAAGACCACAAAGACCAGTGTGTGCTCAATAAATACTAGCTATTACTGAACTTGTTCAGCAAATTGCTGTCACTGGTGTCAGATAATAAAGGAACATGAACTAAGATGTAGGAATTTTCTATAGGAGAAGAAATATTTCATGAGTAGACAAGTATTTTTTAAATTCTTGATGCTACTTTGATGTGAAAAAAAATGGTTGGCAGATTAGTTCTTACAGATAAAATATTCTGGGTTTTTTTTTTTAAGATTTTATTTATTTATTTGAGAGAAAGAGAGATCCCCAGAGAGAGCATGAGCAGGGGATGGGAGTTGGGGGGAGGGAGAACCAGTCTCCCCGCAGAGCAGGGAGCCCAATGTGGGGCTCAATCCCAGGACCCCGGAATCATGACCTGAACCAAAGGCAGATGCTTAACTGACTGAACCACCCAGGCGCCCCCAGATAAAATATATTGTTAATAACAGCATTTATTGGGTGACCCCCATTGAATTACTTTACATAGGTTGGCTCATTTAATCCTTTCAAAAACTCTGATATGTAAATATAATTATCCTCATTTCTCAGATGAGAAAACCGGGCTCAGAAAAATTAAGTAACTTGCCCAAAGCCATTTAGCTAGTTAGATGACTCAGGATAGTAGAATCCAGAGTGGGGTTGGGGGAACATCCCTATCTGGAACACAGAAATAGCTGTTAGTATCATGAATCTACGGATCACCTCCCAGCAGTTAACCCCCTAGTCAACACCGCAAATTTTGTCATTTTCTTAAAACTCGGTTTTAATGTTTTCCAAGTTGCTGATGGAACATGTCCAATATTGTCTCAAAAGTCGACATAAACAAAATGAACTCAATTTACTCATTAAGAATTAGCTCCCTATCCCAAATTCTTATATGTTCCAGCAATGTCACTAATCCCAATGTTGTCACATTCCAAATCCCAACTCAGCCGATGTCATCTCCAGTAACTAATTACTAATCATCAAGAAAGCAACTGTGACCCATTGAAAACCCACTCTTCTGGCTCTTGTGCTTAGGCCTTGGAAAGAGACAGAAATACCTAAGCCAATGAATCCCTTAAAGGAGCTTAAAATCTAGAAGTATTCACATAAAAGGTTTAAAATGTAAATCATAGAGTAAATGATCCAGAAAAATGTAACTGGAATTCAGAAGAGAGTTTACCCTGGCCTAGAGTACTTCCTATGAGAGGTGAGATTTGACCAGCCTTCCAGGATAGAGAGGGCTCTGAAGCAATCATTTTAAAAGAAATCCCTGCTTGTGGTAAAACATCAGACTATCTAGGACATGAAAAGGACTTACACAACTCAAAACCAAGAAAACCAAATAATCTGATTTAAAAATGGGCAGAAGACATGAATAGACATTTCTCTAAAGAAGACATGCAGATAGCCAACAGACACGTGAAAATATGCTCATCACTGATCATCAGGGAAATGCAAATCAAACCCACCGTGAGATATCACTTCACATGGGTCAGAATGGCTAAAATCAAGAAGACAATACTTGACAAGAATGTGGAGAAAAAGGAGCCCCCGTGCACTGTTGGGGAGGGAATGCAAACTGGGGCAGCCACTGTGGAAGACAGTATGGAAGTTCCTTAAAAACTTAAAAATAGAATTACCTTATGATCTGGCAATTACACTACTAGGTATTTACCCAAAGCATACAAACACACTACTTTAAAAGATATATGCAGCCCTATGTTTATTGCAGTACTGTTTACAATAACCAATAAATGGAAGCAAGCCAAGTATCCATCCATAGATGAATGGATAAAGATGTGGTGCATATACACAGTGAAATATTACTCAGCCATAAAAAAGGAGGAGAACTTGTAATTTTCAACAACATGGATGGATTTAGAAGGGATAATGCTAAGTGAAATAAATCAGTCACAGAAAGGCAAATACCATACGGTTTCATGCTTACATGGAAGTTAAGAAACAAAACAAAGAAAAAAAAAGACAAAAAAAATCAGACTCTAAAATACGGAGGACAAACTGGTGGTTGCCAAAGGGGAGGTAGGTGGAGGGATGGGTGAAACAGGTGATGAGAATTCAGAGTACACTTAACATGAGGAGTACTGAGTAATGTATAGAATTGTGGAATCACTATATTGTACACCTGAAACTAATATAACACTGTATGTTAATTATACTGGAATTCAAAATAAAATACTCTTTTCACCCAAAGACATCATAAAAATGAAAAGACAAGCCACCAGTTGGGAGAAGATCATTGAAATGCATATTACAGAAAAAACTCCGGTATTCAGAATATATAAGTAACCCTTACAAATCAATAACTTTTTTTTAAAGCTGTGGGAGAGTGGACAACATGTATGAATAAGCATTCCAAAGAGACCTGAATGTTAATCAAAAGAGGAAAAAATGATCAACATTACTAGCAGTCAGTCAGGGAACAACACATCTAAACTATAAAAAGCTATCATTTTGCATTCATAAGACTGGCAAAAAATAAAATGTATCACCAAATATTGGCAAAGATATGGGGAAAAAAAAAGGGCTCCTCTAGATTGCTGGTGGGAGTATAAAGAGGTAGAACGCTTTTTTGGTAATTTGGCATTATCCTCTAAATGTGAAGGTACAAATCCCACCCTCCTCTAATTCCACTCCTAAGGAGATATGCTAAGGAGAGTCTCCTTTGTTAGCACAGGAAATATGCATATGAATGTTCATAGCAGCCTTGTTGACTGTCCACCAACAGATGACTGATACATTAATCATGATATATTATGCAATGGAATACCATATTGCAGTAGAAATGACTAATAACGATCTACATGTATCAACAAAATACTAATCAATTAAAGTAAGGTGAAAAAGACTACAGAGCATGTTACTATTTAAATAGTTTAAAAAGAGCAAAATGAGACTATATTGCTTAAGTACACATAAATACATAGCAAAGCACAAGGAAATGCATGGGAATATAAACACAGAATTCAGTACAGGAATACCTCATTTTATTGCACTCCACTTTATTACATTTTTTTTTACAAACTGAATGTCTGTGGCAACCTTGCATTGAGCAAGTCTATCGGCACCATTTTTCCAACAGCATTTGCTCACTTCATGTCTCTCTACCACATTTTGGTAATTCTTGCCATATTTCAAACTTTTCATTTTATTATTATTATTATTATATTTGTTATGGTGACCTGCGATCCATGATCTCTGCTGTTACTTTGTAATTGTTTTGGGGTGCCATGAACCATTCATTTATAAGACCATGAACTTAATCTATAAATGTCTATAAATGTTGTGTGCGTTCTGACTGCTCGGCTGACCAGCCATTCCCTGTCTCTCCCCCTCTCCTCCAGCCTCCCTGTTCCCTGAGACACAAAAATATTGAAACTAGGAAAGTTAATAACCTTACAATGACCTCTAAGCTTTCCAGTGAAAGGAAGAGTCAATCAATGTGGCAAACCTCATCAACTACCTTCTTTTAAAGAAATTGTCACAGGGCGCCTGGGTGGCTCAGTCAGTTAAGCGTCTGTGGGCAGCTCAGGTCAGGATCCCAGGGTTCTGGAACTGAGTCCTGCATTGGGCTCCTTGCTCAGTGGGGAGTCTACTTCTCCCTCTACCCCTTCCCCCTGCTCATGATCTCTCATGCACGCTCTCTATCAAATAAATAAATAAAATCCTTTTAAAAAGTATAAAATGAAAATAAATGTTTAAGGAAAAATAAAAAAAGAAATTGCCACAGCCACCCAACCTTCAGCAACCACCACCTTGATTACTCAGCAGCCACAAGGAGGCAAGACCCACCCCCCAGCAAAAAGATTACATACGCAAACAATGAATCATGGAACCCTACATCAAAAACTAATGATGTACTGTATGGTGACTAACATGACATAATTAAAAAAAAAAGCAACAAAATTAATATATTTGGAACAAAATTTTTAAAAAAAGATTACAACTTGATGGAAGCTCAGAGGATGGCTAGTATTTTGTAGCAATAAAGTATTTTTTCACTAAGGTATGAATACATACATTTATTTTAGAAATAATTCTATTGCACACTTAATAGACTACAGTATAGTGTAAACATAACTTAAATGCACTGGGAAACCAAAACATTCATTTAACTTACTTTATTGTGACATTCGCTTTATTGCAGTCATCTGGAACCTAACTTGGAATATCTCTGAGGTCTGCCTCTAGAGAGGGTACCATGAGGGGAGATATGCTTGGAGAAAGAGTACTCTGGGAGTATTAACAGTATGTATAATGACTTATTTCATAATCTGGGGAGTGGATACATAGGTTTTATTTTAATATTTAATTTTTCGATGTTACTGAAGTAGTTCACAATAATTTTTAATTAATGATAAAGAGTTAAAAAAAACAGTTTGTGACCCAGGTATAGGTAAAAGAGAAAGGAAGGAGTCAAACATTAGTTGAAATTTTTTCCAAAATATTTCATGTCTCCTTTTCCCCCTTTTTTACTTCCTTAGACCTGGTTCTCATCATTTATGTGACAATTAATGAACAGCCTCCTAATGCTTCTCTCTGTTCCAATCTGGTGGTAGACAGATTTACTTCCAACAGCCTAAGAGGCCACTTCTCTGTATCACTGTCTATTCAAAATCCTTCAACGTTCCTATCAACCCTAAACATTCTCCATCCTTCTCAATCAAATTCATCTCCAGCTCTAATGAAAATGCACTGGATGAACCAGAGCAGATGACTATCTCCTTGAATCAGGAATATGCCAAGTCGCTTTGCGTTTCCGCGTCTTTGTAAATGTTCTGCCTTATCTCTTCTTCCATTTAACTCTTACCCATCCAGGGAAGCCCAGTTTAAGACCTTAGTCTTTAGGGAACATTCCACAATGATCCCATTTTTTGTTGCACTCTGCCACTCCATAAAAACCCAGGATAAGTATGACTGGTCCCAGATACTTGAGCCCTTACTTTTATTCTGTAACATGTTCTTACTAATTATTTTCTACATTTTAATCTTATCCTTTGGATTAGATTTTAAGCCACCCAAGGATCTGAACAATGTTTGCACTTCTGTATTCTCCATGCTAATGAGTACACAGGAGATAGCATAATTTTGTTTGTCTGTTTGCCCATCCTTGGGGGCTACATCCATGCCAATATCTACATCAATCATCTACATCCCCTAGGATTCTTATCATCAAAGTAAGATATTTTAAATTTCCAATAAAAGAAAAGCAAATCTAGATAAATTATTACACATCATAGTTTATAATAACATGAGCCATGTCCATGTTGGGGCTTACTTACCCTCATTGAAGGCTGAATAGTGGATGTGGCAACTAAAGCAGGGTGCCAAGTGGTAGGTTAAGCCCACCTCATTGCACCACCCGAGTATCTCAGAAGCACAGAGTGGGATAGAATATACTAAATGCCTGGCCAGAAACTAGTATTTAAAAAAAAATCACGGAACTACTTGGAAGGCTGTGATTCCATATAATTTTAAATGGCAGATTCCAACATCACCTATTAGTGAGAGCCACCCCACGTAGGTTCTAAGTACTTATACAGAAATCAGCCTCAAGCAAAAAGTCAGTTGTATCCACTTCTCTCCAACCCACTAGATTTGTCTCTCAGCCTTGTGATCTGATTCAATCTTTCACCGTCCATTGAACATCTGTATCTCTTCCATATGCGACTCCTATACTAGCCGGTATCTCTGAGCTTATGGTCTCATAGAGGTAGGCACATAAACAGAAATGAAATAAGAAACAAATATGTATCAGATTCCATGGAGACGTAGGAAGGAGTCCTCAATCCTTTGGGCTGGAGAGTAAGAAATGAGCCAGTGCTAAGCCTGGGGAGAGGGGCACTCCATGCACAATAAACACGCAGGTGGAGTGATTAAGCTATTCATATGGCTATTTTGAGTAAGAAAGAGGAGGAAGAGGAAGGGACAGGAGGCTTTTTTGTTTGTTTTTATTCTGTTTTTTAATCCTTACCTTATTTCAGAACCTTCCTCTGTTTTCCAGTGGACTGCACTTTCCCTGGTTGGGAAATGTAGCAAAACCTACCCCATCACACGTTGGCCACGCTGGGATCAGCCCTGTGTTTACCAAGTATTATTAGAGTAGAGAATGCAGAATTTAAGTTTGCAAGGAGCGGGGGGAGGTGGGGGGCTTTTAAAAGCCACATAATACTACCCTCAGTTATGGTCCTTACACAGTTTGAATACAGATTTCCATTCACTCATTTGTTTATTAACCCATTCGCTTAACCAACGTTTACTGACTTACTAAATGCCTGGGACTGTGCTAGGCATTGCTGATTTCTGGTGAACAGGCTGTATTTAGTTCTTGACCTCATGGAATGCACAGTTCAGTGAGGAAGACAGTTGATAGGATAATCAGAAAAGTCAAAAAAGCATTGTTATTTACTGTGAAAGGACCGTGAAAAAAGTATAAAGCACTAAAACTGCATTCAACTGGAGAGCCTCACTGATTAAATTACTTTTCGGCTGAGTTCTAGGAAAGAGCAAATAATGTAAGAAACAGTGTTCCAGGGAAAGTGGGGGAAAGACATCTTATCCTGCTTCACAGAAGCTATAGAATCAGGTGAGTCTCTAAATCGCCTAGGCAAGGGTTCACACAATAAACTTACAAATGCGTTTACTGCTTCAAGGTCCTGTCCGCACTCCCACCCCTCCACCCCTCCCACCGCACTCATCCTGAGGCTCTAATGGAAAAAAGCCTCCCTGTTGGAAACAATGAAAAGGTTACTTAGCCTTCTGGGTTAGTGTCTGGAAAAGGAGCTTCCAAGGGAGTGACTGTACCTTGCTTTTTTACTAGAGTAGTAGGATGAATCATATCATGGAATAGTTGTTTGCAAAGTCTGAGACAAGATCAAAATGCCATTTGCCTCTGAAACTGCAGCATGTGTTTTGTAAAGAAATCTCAGTGATATCTAGCAGGGAAATTTCTAGTCCAGAAATAGACTTCACTCTGAGTTTCCACTGAAACTGAAACCAAGACAGGGTCTCCAGACAACGGGTATGATCTTGAAGTCAGAGTAAGGGTTAATGCCAGTCCTCCCATCATATACTAATAAATGTTCTCCAGTAGTAGAATTAAAAGGGAAGTCACTCTAGCAGATGTTTTCAAATTAGCCAAAACCATGTCACAGAGTAAAGCAGCAGGGCTGGAAACACGCCCAGAGACAGAGAGAGAGAGAGAGAGAGAGAGAGAGACCTCCCCACAGGCCGCCTGAGGGAGCCATTTCAATGTCTTGAGCCCTCCTGGTGCAGAAGGGGACACAAGAGCTGGGGAGATAACCAGCCCTACCACAAACTCTCCTCTCCTAACTGCTTAACCAGGGCTTTACCAAGCCCCTACTCTGCTGAATACTAAGAAACTGTCACAGGACTGGACAGTTAATACACTGCCCAACTAACTACACTCTTCATGGCTTGCTTTTGTGTTGCTGCTTATAAATCTCACAAAATGTTGAGAGAAAAAATCTAGAAATTGTCAATGACAACAGGTGAGCAAATGATGATAAGTAAATATAAAAATGAACAGTTGGGTTTTGCACAAATTCCAGGAGGAAAGTGGGTTTGCAACTTCACAGCAGATCCAGAGCATTGATATCTCATTCACAACAATCCCAAGTGGGGCAATCATATCCCAGTTTTACTGGTTCTCAACTACCCAAGAAAAGGTCCAGGAATCTGGGCCAAAGATCTACAGCTGTATGTCCAGAGGGCTTCCTGTGTATGAGTTGGTCTTCTGAAGTGGGATTCACTTACCTTGCAATCCTGAACTCCTACAGGAAGGAGAAAACAAAACAATACACACCAACCTTTAAGTCGATAAAGGAAGAGAATAACTCTAGTTTCTCACCTGTACACCACTTGTCTGGTCCCTGCCATTTATTAGAATGAAGAATGTAAAATTGATGGGTCAACACATCTCATATGCAATACCAACTTCTGGAGGTGGTGTGTGTGTGTGTGTGTGTGTGTGTAGCAAATATGCATAAATACTTTAATGCTTTATGTATTAAATGTATATTTGTTATTTTTTTGCATAAACCAAATATGTGTTAAAGGAAAACCAGCCGGTACCTAGTATCTCATACAATGTTATTAGTGGATGTTTAATAAATTAAAGCAAATGCCTGAAGACTAGTTCTAAATCCTGCTCTGTGGTAGAAGAAGGAACAGCATCTCTAGCAATTCCTGATAGACCACACATCTAGAGAACATCACCTTCATTGGGCAGTAACAGGAATCAGACTATAAATTCCCCATGATTTAAAAAAGGTTGTGGGGGGGTAGAGAAAGTCATCTGGGAGCCAGTGAAAAGATCCTTCTCTTTGAAAATGGAGAATTATAAGCCCTCAGGATCTTCTGGGAATAAAAGACTGCACAAGACACAGGGTGCTTTTGAAGCTCCAAGTGTCTCAGTAGCACAAAAATTTGGGGAATGCTAGAAAAGGGCCTTCTTGTGATTGTATTTCTTTAAAATAAAAATGTATTAAGAGAACAACATCCCACAAAGGTAAGGCAAAGATTGTAAATGTGAAAGGTGAGGGGTGGGGCAAAGTGTTGAGATTTTTGAAAAGTCCTTGCAGCCTTTCTGCTTTAATGGCGCTGCTCCTCTAGCAGGAAGAAATAATTACCAATGAAAAAGAGAAAAGAAACAAAAGAACTTACAACTACATTGTTTCCTTAAATTAAGCAAAGAGAGGCAAGTGTGGTTTCTATAGAGATGCAATCTTCATAAAAACCCTCCAGTTCAATGCTTCCTGAGAGGAACAGAAAACTTCTGCAGGGAGGACAGTGGATCTGATAAAGGGCGGAGCAATTTCTGGGAATGATGAAGAAGACACCAGAAGATGAACTGGACTCTATCATATAAACTTCACTATAAAAACACACATTTAGATAGCATTTTACTATTCTTTCTCAATTTAAAATATTTAATGAAATCAAAATCAGAATGCTGATTTTTTTTGTTGTTTCTAGAAGTTGCTATACAAAAAAATATGGTACTTGCCACAATTAAGTTGTAGCTGAAACTATTACTATGCTACATATCTCTAAATGAGGAGTTAGTAAAAATTCAGTTCCCTTCTTCCCAGTTTTAATTTTAGATTTGAAAAAATAATGAATCTAGATGGCTATACAGAACAAAGGTACACATATCTAATAGAGTTAAATCAAAGTGTATGCAATTTATATTTCCAAGTTTGATTCAATAGGACACTTAAGCTTAGAAGGATTTAGAAAGTAGAACATCACTTAGTTTTAAGCTAGTTCTCTATAGGGGCTACGTAATATTTTAAGAAGGTCTTGCTTTCAATAATTGCTGATATGTTTCATCAAGGTTTTAGTCCCCGCAGAAAAAAAATTTATGTTGAAGGAGAAATGAAAGATACTAACCGATGAAAATTCCCCACAGGGAAAACTCACATGCATATTATCTCTCAAAAGCTCAACTGCTCATGTGTTATTTGAAGAGTTTTGTCAGAAAATTCCTTCACAACTTTTTAAGGAATCTCTCAATCAGTTCAGTTTGCCAGTATTAATATTGCCTATAATATTTGAGATACGATATTTTATTTGGCAAACTAATCTTAGAATAGGAACCTTGATAGAAACATACAGAGAAATAGAGATAGATCTAGCTTTTTTTAATATCCTATATTTGCAAATGTGCTCAAGGCTTTTCTCATTCAAGTAACATTTTCTCTTGAGTCTGTTTTTTTTTTAATTTTCAAAAGTAGTTATGGAATTTTAGATCCGAAACTTGGAATATTTCAAAGCAGTGACTTCCCCTGCTGCAACTTTAACCTGAAGTGACAAATCCAAAGGAAATCAAAAACATAGCTACTGACATCAGATTTCTATGAACTTTTCCATTTCCTATTTATGCCAGAATACAGATTTTCTGAACCGAGTAATTTTGATGACCTCAATGGACATTTAAATTTCACATATTTCTCATAGATACATATTCAATGTGTTTTTGTGGCTTTGAATTTCCTTTGTAAAAACTGAAGCAAAGAAAACTTTATCCTTTTGACATTATAGAAATTGGGATACTTATAACATTTCTTGCCTCTATGTCATTTCTGTCCAAGTTGGAAGAACGAGTATTGCTATATATGCAAAATTACATTGGCCAACAGAAAGTTGCTTCCTGAAACTGAAATTCCGTTATAAATAACAGTCAAAAGGCAGTTAGCTTCTTCCTGGCAAAAATAATTTGCAAGATGTTTCTGAGTTCGGTCCTAAAATCGCTTTCCTAGTTCTAAACATTCTTCATCCCAGTGTCTGACTACAGTTGTAACTCAGATTGATCCATCACCACTCTACAAAGCCATTGATGAAGACTATAAAAGATAAAGATCTGTTTTTAATAGTTATTTTTATTATATGTTTTTCATCCTTGTAATTCCATAACTTTACAGGTTATGCCAAGGGAGACAGGATGCATCGATCTCTCACGAACTCAAGCCAGGCTCACTGTGTCAGGAGTGTAAATGTAGTCTTGCCTAAGTCCATAAAAGAAATAACGTCTACCCACCCGCGTCCCTGTCCCGGCCCTCTGGCCACTTCAAACCCCCTCCCCTCCGCACGACCACCGGTTTTCAAACAGAAAATTCCGCAGCCCTACTGCCCTGGAGGAAGGCGAGCCCGGGAGCCGCGGGCGGGAGCCGCCCTCAGGCACAGGCACTCAGTGTCTCCGGCGCGGGTCGCCCCTTCCCACGGCCTCCCGGGGGCCACCGGGTGAAGCAGGGACAGCTCGCCTTCCTCGAAGAGCGCAGCAGCCGGAGTGCTGAATGCAGGGTCTTCATCTCCACGCGGCCCTCCGAAGGTCCCTCCCGCAGCTGCAGCCGCCCCTCAATGAAAGTGCAATTTGTTATCTCTCCCAGCCCCGAGGAGAAGTCCCTGTTTGGTCTCGGCTCCAGCCCCGCTCATTCAATTCACTGAATACCGCGTCTCAAGGTTGGCCTCGCGATTCGCCGGGAATTGGCCCCCGCCGCGGGCGAGGGGCGACTCGACAGTGACCTCCCCCTTGAATCCCATCCTCTGTGTGTGTCTCTCTTTCTGTATCTCGGTCTCCCCCTGCGTGCTTCTGTCTCTCTTTGTGTCTCTGTTTCTCTGGCTTTCTCTCATACGCGCGCGCGCGCACACACGCGCACACACACACACACACACAGGAGGAGGCTCTCTCCACAACCAAAGCCAAAATGTCACCTAAAAAGCAAGTGCAACAACTTGCTTTGCAAACGACCCAGGAGCCTGTCAAGAACTCCCCTGCAGTTGAGCAGCCTCCTCCTCCCCTGCAAGGTGTACCAGGGGTTGGGGGCGGGGGGAGATGTGAATTTGGCCGGTAGAGATGACGGGAACTAGTGTTCTTCTCCCCTCCCCCTTCCAGGACCCTGTCGCAATTAGAAATCTGTCCCTCCCTGGGCCCCAATGGGGAGCTGCCAGGACCGCAAGCCCGGAGAGGGGCACGCTGGCGCCCGTGTTCCCGGGGTCCCCAGGGGGTCCGGGAGTGCGCCGCAGGCGGCGGATGGCGAAGGAGAAGCGGCCAGGGGAGCCCAGCCCATCGTCCCTCCGCGGGGGAGAGGAGCGGGGACCGAGCGGCGGGCAGGAGACACCCAGCGCGCGGGATCACGGTGGTGGCGGCGGCCCGGGCTCCGATTGCCGCCGCCGAGCGCGCACGCCCCCACCCAGCAGCGCAGCCCGGCGTTACCTTGCCGCTGCCCGCAGTCCGGCCCTGGATCCCTGCGTCCGTCCGTCGGTCCCACGAGCCTTGGGGGCAGGACAAAAAGGGGTGTCCCCGCGGCCAGGACAGGGTCTCAGCGAGGTGATGGGAAGGACTCGAGAGAGGAGCCGAGGAGGCTGCGACCGCTCCCGCCGATGATGCTACCGACTCTCCGCGGCTGGAGGTGTCGGAGAGGCCGTGTCCTCGGGATTGCGGCGCCTGGAGCGCAGCGCTCGCCTCTGGCACGGAGGCTGAGCACCGGGACGCGGCGAGCTGGGGCGGCGAGGCTGGGCTGGTCACCCGCCCCTGGGTGCATGTTAATACGGTGGGGAGGAGGAGTCCCGCGCTTCCTCCGCCCAACCACCGGAGCCGGCGGGTGGGCGGCGGCCGCGGCCCGGAGCCAGCCTCTCCCACCCGCCCCAGCTACTACGGCGCGGCCACTAGCCCTGGCCCCAGCCCAGGCACGTGCGTCGAGGCCGCGGGGAGGCGCCCGGCGTCTCCCGGAGCTTGCTCTTGGCCTGCGGGTTCTGCCCGTTCAGGCTTCCGGTGGCAAGTGCACTCACACGCACTCCACCCGGACGGAGGGGAAAGCCCCGCATCCCTGGGATGGAATCGAAAGGCGGCCACCCATTAGTGGGCGTGCCCTATCCGTTCCCTGGCGCAGCGTCTCGGGAGAATTGAACCTTCCCTTTTATCTTGCCAGCCGTTGTCCCTAACCTTGTCTTTTTAAGAGAGGGAGTCAGAACTCATTTAACAGTTTTTATCACAGGAGATCAAGTTGGCGGACAGAGGGTTTGCTGTCCTCTCCTCTCCATCCTCGGGGTCCCTACTAGAATTTTTGAAGAAGTAATCGCCAGGGAGGAGACGGGGTAGTGGAAAGAGGCTAGACTCACGAGAACTGACGTGCAAAGCCCGTGCCATTACTTTCAAACATGTATTCTTCGGAACCTCAGTTTCCGCATCTAATACAAAGATGGCTCTTGGGTGGCTGTGTGTATTAGATTACACAAGGTTAATTCCATTGGTTTCTCTTGGCACTGGCCTAACGGTAATCACAAAAACCAATCCCTTTTTCTCCCATCCGGCCTCTGACTTCAGTAAACTCCCCACTAACTCCCCCTGCCCTCCTCCTCGCCCCCAAAGTGTCTTTGGAAGCCAGGTCAGTTCACAGAGGCTAAGGACGGCACCTCTAACGTGCTCTGCAAATAGGAAGAATCCACGTGGCTTCAAAGTAAGAATAGAGATAGTGTGAATAGGTGAACTGAGATGTGGATCAAAGAGAAAAAAGTCAATCAATTAAGTACTAATGTTCTGGATAATAGTTAAAATAATCATAGTTAATCACCGTCTTCCTGTTTTCCTCTACTAAAAAAAAAAAAAAAAAAAAAAAGGCGTCTTCATGGAGAATTTCTTTTGTTCTACAGCTCCCAGAAAGAACATTATGCCAAAGAGTATATAATCTTCTTTATGTAATTTTACCCATAAAGTTATAGCATAAGATTTAGCATCTGCTTTGTGTGATATCTAATTATAAATATTAATAGAATATCCTTTTTAAAGAAACACTTCTAAAAATGCAGAGAAGTGAAAAACGGTTTCCATAAAAAATATAACTCAGATAAATATTCACTTTTCCGCAATTTCACTGAGTGATTTTCCATTAAAGAAAAAAGTCTTTAAACCACGAAACATCCAAAGAAATGGAGGTAAATCGTCAGCATGTAGTACTATGATCACCAATGCTTTAACAAAGCTCTAAAAGATATTCCCCAGGCAGTTCAAGAATGGTTATTCAGAGGTGCTTAATGCTTCAACTACGATTCCATAAAAAGGCAAAGTAAAAAAAATAGCCTTCCTAATCTGGAAAAAGCAACTATGTTGCCTTTCCAGATCTGTAAACATGTTTAATCCGTAGAATTTTAATGAGGCCACCTAAATAAGAATGCCCTAACTCAAATCAGGTGACATTACTGAATAAAATTACTTGAAGCGGAAAATCAATTTTCTTACAAAATTCTTATGGTAGATTGAACCTAGCAATGATAATATCTATGTAACACTACAATTATTAGGGTTTTCTAACTGTAAGCGACAGAACCAAATTTGGCTAACTTAGGAGAAAGTAATTCATTGGAAAGATACTGAAAGCTTCCAGAATGGAGGGGAGGGCTGGAAAGCAGTCTGAGAACTGGGCAAGATTTAAGGCAATACAGGAGGTCTAGGAGGCCTGAAAGACAGAAGCAGTCTGGTTTGGTGCTACATGGTCAACATAAGTAAATGCCAACTGTTTCTTCTGGCCTCACGTTACTGGATCAAGATTCAAGTCACAAGGTAGAGCATTTGACCCGCGAAGCTTCAGTCAGGCAGTAACCCCTGGCTGTACCAGGAGAGGGAGAGAAAACATTTGATTCTTTGACTTCCAGAATGGAAGGCAGGTACCTGGATTTATCACCCTTCCATAAGGACACATGACTGGCAAGTGTAAAACAAGTTCAGGGAGCTATTAAGAAGGAGAATTTGATCCTGAGGTAAAAAAAAAAAAAAAAGAAAAGATAGAGAAAAAGAAAAAGAAAAGGAAGGAAGGAAGGAGGAAAGAAAGAAAGAAAGAAAGAAAGAAAGAAAGAAAGAAAGAAAGAAAGAAAGAAAGAAAGAAA